>NC_050576.1:294546684-294852934 GCF_011100635.1 Trichosurus vulpecula | reverse complement strand
GAACCTTTCCTCCTCCATAGGTCGCTGTCCAGCTTCTAGTCACTAAAATGCAAGGTTTTGAGGAAGATGAGAGGAGGTGGAATTGCTAATCATTTGTTCATTAGGTCTTGTCTATTTCTCCTTCTAGATGCTCTGATCTGTTTCTGGGATCATAAGAGGACTTTGCAGAAGCATTAGACTAGCCATGTATACAAAACAATAGAGCTTTATTTTAGGGGCATTTTAACTGAAAAGCAAAAGCTTGACGTCTAACATGACACTCCCATGCCACTTTGGTGGTTGAGTGGATTGAGTGCTGCACTTGGAGATGTGAAGACAAGAGTTCAAAATCCGGGCTCAGACACTAGTTGCGTTACCATGGGCAAGTCACTTAACTTTGCTCTGGCTCATTTTCCTCAGCTATAAAATGGGGATAATCATAGCACCTGTCCCACAAAGTTGTTTTGAGAATCAAATGAGCTAACATGTGAAATACTTTCCAAACCTCTAAATATTATACAAATGGTAGCAATTATTATTACATGAGGAGGTGACTGAAGAAATATGGGGAATATATTTAAACAGATAGAAATCACTGGACACAACCAGAGACACAATCGGAGACAGTATGATGTACATGGTCCAGGCCTTGGGTACAAGTATCTTCAATCATATAAAAAAGAGGGAAAGAGGGAGAGGATGGATAAATCAGTAACAAGCACCCTCTGAAACAGATGTCCAGGTTAGGCTGGGTCTGTATGGGACCTATACACAATAGGGTAATTCCTAGATGTGGAAGCAGTTTTGTTGGGAGAAGGGAGAAGTAATGTCTCACTCCCATATTTGATTGATTTTCCATTTCTGATGTTACAAATATCATGACACCAATTAACAGAGATGGAGAGAGAAAATTCTAACATGGAAGTTTCCAAGTATACAGCACCTACCTCATGGGGTTGTCGTGAGATAGGTGCTATTTAAGGGAAAGGAATGTCAGGCAGAAGAAATCAAGATATCTAGTGTAAAGACTATGTACTGTAAGAAAATTCATACTGAAAAACTGCAAGTTCGTCTGAACTGATTGCTACTATATGCTATTCAACAACTATAATAAATGAGTTGCCCTCTTGGTAAGAAATAAATACATTTAGAAATCACTGATCATGGAAATTGGGCCTATGTAGGTCCAGCTGCAGTGAGATTAATAGTTAGCCTACTTGGTCAAGATATAGGAAACAGGTTAATGGATAATTTAAGCCTGTGTGTTCCTTTTCTTTTCTTTTTCTTTTTTTTTGCCTTGGAAATCTGGAAATTACACAATGTGTCCCTCAGGAGGCATACTGCCTTCATTCCAAGGAGCAAATTCAAAATAAAGGCAATGCTACTGAATTGTTTGTTCATTCAAAGGAGAGATGTGGCGAATTAGATTCAATGAACCACTTGAGCTGATGAAAAATAAGAATATATGTGACAGTTTAAAAGGACAGACTAGGAAGAAACAATCTGCAGCCTTAGCTTACTTACTTGTCAGCTTTCCTATCTCAGTGTATAAGGAGATGCTACCTGATAGTTGCTATGGTAACCATGCTCCTGTTCCCTCACTGGAGAATTTTCGAATGAAAAAATGCATGAGTTCTCTGTTAAAGTGGGGAGAGGGCACTCTTGGAGATGGCACCTTGTAGATAGAGAACAATAGCGTGGGGGTCAGTCTTGCTGAATTCAGGGCCCATGTGTCTTCTTCCTGTTCTGAGGATGGCCTGGACTCCCAGATTTACTCAGGCTGTCACAAATTCCTGGCATCAGAAAAAGCTTTCAGAATAAAGGTTGAAGAGCCAGCCTGGTCATACTCCCTCTGAAACTGGAAAGCTTCATCATTCTGAAACTTTGATTCACCATTAGTTTGTGAACTCAACTGCTTTGTATCTTTAACTTCTTCTGCCAAACCTTTTGTGATCTGTGCAGCTCAAATCTGGGATGAAACCTGCAGCCCAAAGCTCTCCAACTGTGTATGAGTCACAACATTCACAAACCTTGGTAAGAGAGTCAAATGGTTGCCTATTTCTCTGAATCCTGAAAGGTCCATTCGAGTACAGCCCCTCCTATGAGGGCTCCCCTGATTCCAACTCATAGGAATGTTTCTTTGAACTCCTGTATCATTGATCTGGATTATTCATTTGGCACCCACTAGACACAGACTTAAATTGTAAATTATCTTGTCTTCTCACTGGAGCACAGAGGAGTTAATCATGTCATACTAATCCATAAGGTTCCTTCCAGCTCTAAAAATTTGTGATCCAGTGTTTCTTTTTATTCCTTGTGTTCGAAAATGTTCAAAGATGCTAAAAAATGAAGCTCAAAAATATTCAATGATTTGTTGATTGATTCTGTAGCCTGTGGCCCAGTTCCCTCAAGATTTGGGTTTGTATGGGAAGGGTTCAATTTTGGGATCCCACCCTAACATCCATCCTCTGAGAATTTCCAAATATAGCTCCCATCTAGGTCTCCACTGGTAAGGACCAAATGGCTCCAACTCCCTTTGCAAGCACTCTATGTAACAATGTACATTGGGTATAGGACAGGCTTTATTTCACCCCATAAAAAGAAAGTAGAAAATACTATACAGAACTGACAATAGTCAAGGAATAGTCAATATAATTATCCTTCCTCTTTAGTAGTGAGTTCCTTCCCTCCACCCCTAACCCCCAACCACGTCTATACTGTTCTCCAGACTTGTGTAGCAGTACCTTATGGTTTGAATTTTCTGCAAAAGGAATATAAACTTGAGGTTTCTAAAGAGGGAGCTCCCTATGTATTGAACCTTCATGGTCCAGATAATGCATGGTAAGAATGGATGGTCAAGTTCAAGTTGCTGTTCTTTTTATTCCAGGTCAGCTCCTTGCTGTTCCTCCAGGTTTGGAGACATGTGCTTGATTCTTTTCTCTATGAAAGATTGGCATCTCCAGGAATTCCACCCCCCCAAAAGGAGGAGGATCAAAACTTCCCAAAAACTCTGCATGAAATCCCCTCCTTTATCTGGGATCCAGGCTCTGGGCAGCTCTCCAGGAATTCAGTATTGTCAAAGGAATTCTCCCTCTTTATTCATGAGGCTGGATCATGTGGCTTTCTTTGCCTTCTTCCTGGAGACATATTGTTGAAAGTCCATATAGCTGTAATGTCCTCTGTCCCTGCCTCTCTGATGTTGCCCCTGCCAAGATATAACTAACTATTCCGAAGCACCCAAGGGTCTCAGAGCCAATCTCCCACCCCGCCTCTGCTGTGGCTACTTCCTTTGCACTCAACGCTGTTAGAATCTTCTCAATTTCTGAAGAAGAATCCATTTTATTGACCATGGTGGGTGAAAGATAAAATGACCAAGGAAACAAAGGTTCAAACTTCAGAGCAGATCTCAACAAGGTGTGATTGACATAACTTGGGGGTAGCCTTGATTCTTCACACTTGAAGTGTCAATAAGCACGGTCATATCCTTCACAAATAGATCCAAAGTAGCAAAACAAAACAAAAAACAAGGGCAGCTAGGTCGTACTATGGATATAGTGCCCAATTTGAGTCAGGAAAACTCATCTTCCTGAGTTCAAATCCAGCCTCAGACATTTACTAGCTATGTGACCCCAGGCAAGCCACTTAACCCCATTGATTTCCTCATGTAAAATAAGCTGGAGAAGGAAATGGCAAACCACTCCAATATCTTTGCCCCAAAAGGAGTCACAGTCAGACACAGATGACAAACAGCTCAACGATAACAGTAACAAACAACATACTCAATGATTCCCCTCCCAGTAAATTGAGCAAATGAACTCAGGCTTCCCTGACCAATGTCCTGCATTTGAAGTTAACAACTCAAACACTTATTTACTAATTAAGTTTATTTTGTTTTCTAAAATGCCCATGATATCTGAGGTTAGTTCAGAAGGTCATAGTTCTAGAGATGGAAGGGACCTCAGGATCTCTCTAGAGCAAATCCTTTATTTTATAGATGAGGAAACTGAGTCCTAAAGAGGTTGTGATTTACCCAAGGTCACTCATTTAGTAAGCTCAAAGGCAGGAAGGAATTCAGAGCTAATCCACCAGCCACCATTTTAGAGCTTTAGAGCAGACCCTTCTTTTAAACAAAAAGGGGTCATTGAATCAGACCTAAGGACCCCTACAGCTGCACATTGATTTGGAAAACCACAGATTAATGCTATCTGTGTTCTGTTGTATTTTTATTAATTTTGTTAAATATTTCCCAATTCCATTTTACTCTGGTTGGGGTGTGGGGGAACACATCTTTGACACCTCTACTCTATAGAGGGCTGAGGTAGCCAACCTTCCAGGAACCTAGCTGCTGTTTCACTAGAGATGACACAGAGCAGCGGCTGCTTGGGCAGTTTCAGATTTAAGTAAAGGAAGGAAGATCCTAATGAAACAAAATGTTGCTGGCGCTAAGCTCTTATAGGGCACAGGGTCCCCTGGTCCCTGTCACTTAAACCAGTCACTGACATACTAGTTACTGAGCAATCAAATAGCCTTATCAATAGCTACGTCATACCACTGGTGACAAGAATTTAAAGTCTTTATTTGTGCTATCCTGTACCTTAATATTTTTTCCTCCCTTCCTTCCCTCCCTCCCCTCCTTCCTTTCTGTTCCTTCCTTCCTTCCCTTATCCCTTCCTTCGTTCCTCCTCCTTTCCTTCCTCCCTCTTTTCCTTCATTCCTACATTCCTTTCTCCCTTCCTCCTTCCCTCCTTCTCTCCTTCCACCTCTCCTTCCATCTCTCCCTCCCTCTCTCCCTTCCTTCCTTCTTTCCTACCTTCCTTCCTTCCTTCCTTCCTTCCTTCCTTCCTTTTTCCCTCCCTCCCTCCCTTCCTTCCTTCCTTCCTCAGCATTTAGGCCGAACATTAGGTTGGGAGTTAGAGACTTTTGGCTTTAATCCCAGACTTGCCACTAACTTACCCATCATTTCCTTTCTCTCAGATTCAGTTCCTCCATCTATAAAATAAGAAGACCGAGCTGAGCTATTTCTAAGGGGTCTTCCGGCCCTAGATTTTGTAAGCCTATACTTACATATTTGTTACCAGTCTATAGGAAATAAAATTAAGAATGAGATAAATCATTTTTATTGATTAAAAACATCAATGATCATTCTAACCTCCTACCTCTCTCAGTGTGAGAAGTAGTAACTGGCATTTCTAAACTGTTTTGTACAATATTTACTAATACCTTCCCCAGGGCCCAAAGTTTGAGTAGACAATCTTTGTCATTTTTGCATGACTTTATTGGGGGAAAAAGGATGTGGAACACTTTAGGAAAGGGGAAAATCTTTCACTTGTGATGACTAGCCACTCACAATGTTGTCTTTCCTACAATGTGAATGCAAACTATTCTGGCATCGATTTCTTTAATTGCCTGAAAAAACTGGGTGGGTGGGTGGGGCAGGGCGGGGAGAAGGCATGTTTGTGGTATAGCAGGAAGGAGGGTTTTAGAACTGTTCATTTTAACTGTGTCTTTCTCCCTAGCTGGACTTGTGGAAGCCTGTGCTGACTGAGACTACCCAGAGTGCAATGAGACTCTACCTTATAGTTTCACTTTCTCCATTCACAGAGAAGAAAGGTATCTCAGACAGCATTGCATCCACAATATGTAGATGCCCTTTTCTTATATGAATCATCTTGAGTAACCTGGTATTCCCACTTCCCCAAAAAACAACCCTGACATCCCTGAATCTAAACACTAGATGCATCTCTACTGTACCTAGTAGAGAGTCTGGCTCCCAGTAGAGGCTTGGTTGTAAAGCAATTGAATGAATGCATGTACAAGATATTTCATTATACCTACCAGCATAGTTCAGTCCCTGATGTAACCTGTGCCTCCAAACTACTACCTACAGAAGTATGTTATTTTTATTTCAAGTTTTTCTTTTAAGGGACTTTCAATATTATCCCTCCAATTTCATAGAATCTTAATCAAATTCTAGATGGTGCCCCCAAAAAAGAAAAGCTGGAATCCCTCAAGTAGCTTGACAAACAATCACTATCCTAGATATCACAATTGGTTAGAAGAAATTTGGTCAATTGATAGATTTCTGAGAAACTTGGCTTCTGAGCTCTCTTAAACTTTGCGGTTAGTAGCAGGGATAGGGTTTAAAGCCCTATGACCCCTAAAAACAAGTAACCATAAGTGATACGAAAACAAGGTTTCCAATTCCCTTTTGCAAGAAGTTACTCATGGAAAGTGACATAGGACAAACTTGCATGCTAGAAAGAGTTGGTGATTGGTTGGAAAGTTAGTTAGAAAACTACAAGAGAAGGCAAGAATAAATTCCATGTTTTTGAACCACCCACTCCAGACCTTTAACCTTTCCCATAAGAGGTTAAACACCATTTAAAAAGATACAGAGGGCTCTAATCCTGAAGCTCCGGATGCCATGCTGGTTCTGTAGGGAACCTCAAATTCTTAAGGTTAGACTAATGAGGACCCTAGTGCATTATATTTCAGTGTCAATATTGTATCCCTCAGTTAAATCCTATTCACTTTCATGTCATGGCATCACCTCCCTGATGTCATGGTCCTCTTCAAGAACAAAAGACAAATAACAGCAACAACAAATAATGCATATTGCTGAGATCATAGAGGATCTGATGTGATTTCATTTATAGCTTTCAAATTTGTCTTTTGCAATCATGTCTCCCTCCAACTGCAAGATTACATATTTTTTATTTAAGCAAGATAAGTAGATACCTCAACTCGATGATGGTGTTTATAAAGTATAGGAAATTCTTTGTTTACATCAATAGCCCTTTACAGCAATTTCATATCAATAAGTGTAATGAGCCAAATAAGAGAGAAGTACTAGTAAGTGGTAAGATGGCATTTTGTAGGCATGACCTTTGTATGAGATAAAGTGAGTGCATTCTTTAAAGAGGAGGAGGACAAGGGGAGAAAGGGAGTAGTATGCATAATGGAGATTGGATAAACTTTCCTCAGACGTGAAAAAAAATTCTTGGCTGATTATCTAAAATTACTTGTCTTCTTGTCAATGAATTAACTTGTAATACATTTAGGAACATTTTAAATAACAAGTTTCATAGAAACCTTCACTGCCACTGACTGCCCATGCATAAATATTAAACAATTTTTCAGACTTTTAGAGCACCACATATAATCCTGCTATTTGAGCAGAAATAAAGAATGAGGAAATAATTGGGTAAGGTTCAAGTTTTGGATATGTTTGAAGAAAAGAAATTGAGGTTTTCATGGCATTCTCTTTTCTAGGTGGCAAATAAACAAATTCTCACAAATGCTAATTCCTAGATTCATGTGCATTTTTCATTAGATCTCATTTGCTTTGTCCAAGGAAATTGAAGTATTTTTTTAAATGGCCACACAAAAATCTTTACTAAGGGAAAGCAGTATAGTCTATTGAAAAGACAGGAAAGCTTTATCCTGATTCTAAATCACCAAGCTTCAGTTTTCCTTATCTGAAGAAAATGGAGATAATAATAGCAGTGCTAGAAACATCAAGTCCTAGAGTTAGAAAAGACCTCCAAGGCTATCTGGTCCAGACAGGACCAGATATAGGAATTTCATCTCTAACATCTGTAACGAGGGGCCGTGCAGCCTATGCTTAACCAACCCCCGGAGATGGGGAGCTCATTTCCTCTCCAGATAACCTCTTCTGTTTTTCAACAACTCCTATTTCTAGTGAGATTTTCCTTACATTGAGATTCTACAGCTTCCACCCTTTGGTTCTGTCTCTGTTTTCTAGAGCCAAACAAACAAAATACCCTGTCTGTTTTCTACATGATTGACCCTTAAATGAACTAGGACTAATAAACATCCCCATTTCCTTCAAATGATTGTGGTTTCAAGTCCCGTTGCCATCCTGCATTTTCTCCTTTAGACATGCTACTGCTTAAAGATGTCCTTTATCGATGGCTTGATTAATTGATTGATTGAAACAAGCTACTCTATACACTCATTGAGTCCAGAAACCTGTCCAATGGGACTGTAACTTTTCTTATTCCAGATATTTTGCTTCTTAGTGCAACTAAAGAACAATTTTTTTCTACTACATTAGCATACCAAACAACTCCCAGGGGCACCTTGTCACATGAACTTTTGTCTGGCCATTGATCCCCTATCTTGCATATGTGCCATTGATTTTTTTGAATGCTAGTACTGTATGCTTACTTTATTAAATTTCATCTTATTTGATATGATCCATTGAGAGATTTTTGGATCTTAGTTCTATTCCTCCTAACTCCATGCCATCTGAAAATGTGATAGCATACCTGCTCTATCTTTAACTAAATTATTGATAGCATAACATGGGTCAGTGAAAATACATGGGTTCTAGAGTCAAAGGATCATAAATTTAGAACCAGGGGGCAGCTAGGTGGCGCAATGAGTAGAGCACCAGCCCTGGAGTTAGGAGGACCTGAGTTCAAATCCGGCCTCAGACACTTGACACACTTACTAGCTATGTAACCATGGGCAAGTCACTTAACCCCAGTTGCCCTACCTTCCCTCCTGCAAAAAATAAAATATAATAAAAAAAATTAGAACCAGAAGGAACCATAGAAGCCATTAAAGTCCAACCCTCTCATTTTACAGGTGAGAAAACTGAGGCTGTTGGGAGATTAAGTATTATATAGCTATTAAGTATCTAAGGTAATATTTGAACCTAGGTTATCCTCCGTCTGAGGCCAGCATTCTGTCCCCTTCACCACCTAACTACCTACTCTACTTGAGTTAAAGGACCTGAATTTAAATCCTACCACTGATGTTTGCTAGCTCTATGACCTTGGGCAAATTTACTTAGCCTCCTCAGGTCTAAGGTTCCTCATCCATAAAATTAGGGGGATGAACCAGATGTCCTCTGACTTCTGGATCTTTGATGTGAACAGGACCAAATGCAAAGCCCTGCGGCTCTTTGCTGAAGATCTCCTTCTAGGTTGGCATCAAACCACTGCTTTCTGGTCATTTAATCAGTTCTGGACCCACCTAAACTGAACTATACCATCTCTATCTTCCACACAAGAATACTATGAATGAATTTATCAATGCCTCACTGAAATCATATTTTACTATGTCTATGACCAGACATAACGTTCTAGAAAATGCTATCAATAAAAGAAGTGAGATGCATCTGAAATGATTTATCTTGAGTGAATATATGTTAGTTCCTAGTAATTAGCATTTCTCCTTCCCAGAACTCACAAATTATGCCTTTAATAATACATTGGAGAATTTAGCCAGGAAATAACATCAAACTTGTTGGCCTAGAGCTTGAAGAATTTAACCTATTTCTTTTTTTGAAAATCAGGAAAACATTTGCCCATTTATGTCTTGCAAAAATTATCCCATTTTCCATGATTGTTCAGGGATCACGGACAGCATCTCACAATTTGTGACCATCAGGTTTTTTAGTACCTTAATATGTAGCTTTCTGTGTCCAGGCTTTAGAATTTATTACAGACAGTCAGGTGGCTCTCACTTAGTATCTCCTCAATTCTCTTGGGTCTTAATCGCCTTTTCACTATTTTTGTTTCATTCCTCCAAGTCTAAAGATGGTTCTTCTTTTTTTCCTTTTAATAGCCTTTTTTCCAATTACATGTAAAGACAATTTTTAACATTCATTTTAAAATAAAATTTTGAGTTCCAAATTTTCTCCTTCCCTCCCTCCCCTCCCTCCCCTCCCTCCTTCTTTCCCCTCCTTGCTCTCTAAGACATTGTTTAATTGGATATATGTTATATATATGTAATCATGCAAAACGTATTTCCATATTAGTCATGTTGTGAAAGAAGAAACAGAACAAAAGAAAAATACTATTAAACAATACAGAAAGTAAAAATAGTGTGCTTCAATCTGCATTCAGACTCCATCAGTTCTTTCTCTGGCTATGGATAGCATCTTCCATCATGAATCTTTTGGAAATATCTTGGCTCATTGTATTGCTGAGAAGAACTAAGTCAATCATAGTTGAAACTGATTCTTCTTGGTTGACAAAATAGAACACAAAACATTCTGAGTAGGTCTGCCAGTGGTGGGATTCAGCTGGTTTCCACCGGTTAGGTAGGACTGGTACCTAATTTTTGGTTGAGTTCAGTGAACCGGTTGTTGGGGGGGGGGGTGGGCCCTCCTACAGGGCCTGTGCCTGCCACATCAGCAGTTGGAGTGGTGCCTTAGCTTGGTTCCATGGAGAACAGGTTGTTAATTCATTTGAATCCCGCCACTGAAATCTGCCTTCTTCCTTTCAACCATTGTTATGGTCCCAGCCCCTCCAAGAAGTATGCCCTATTCCTTCCTTGGTGTTCTTGCCTCCAATAACATTGTTTTCAAAAGCCCTTCTTGTTGTACGTAGCTTCCACCTCGAGCCTCAGCTCATTCTTGCCTTTAGCCTTTCTGATCAGCCTCATGGATGCCCTATTTAACAACTTGACTCTTTGTGTCATGAGTAATGAATTAGGTAACATTCAAGCAAACGAATGGGAAAATGCTATAAATGTAAGGTCAAATTTGTTTGCTTTCAAAATGAAGAATCAAAGTTTTTTCAAAGTCATCCAGACTGACCCAGAGGTCTAGGGGAACTGCTGATGAACCTAGAAGTTAGTCCTAGTCAGTACTGTTCTAGTTGTGCTATTGACCCACATCCAACACATCCCTATTTGGAAGCCTCATTCTGGTATGGCAGTGATCTTGGGCCCTTGAAATCTATGCTAGCAGAATGAAAGTTCTGGCAGTCTAAGCCAAGCTAGGAAGACTTTAAATATAGCCCAATTGTGCCTGTCATCCAAGGAAGAGTCTAGCTAAGTTTGGAAAGGCTCACTACCAGAAAGTTGTAAACCAGGGAATGATTTTTTTTTCATAGTTCCTCATTAGGAAGTTCTAATAAGGTGCTGAGTTACTGGGATCTTTATGAGATATCTTAGTACTCACTAAAATCAAATCATTGTTTCTAATAGTTTAGAGGCAGCTAGGTGTCACAGTGTTGGACTTAGAGTCAAGAAGACCTGAGTTCAAATCTAGCCTCAGACATTTACTAGCTATGTGATTCAGCCAGTCACTTATCCTCTGGATGCCTCAGTTTCCTTATCTATAAATTGGGGATAATATTAGCACCTCTCTCTATAAGTTGTTGTGAGGACCAAATGAGATCATGTTTGTAAAAGGCTTAGAACAGTTCCAGGCACACTGTAGGTATTTAGTAAATGTTTGTTTTCTATCTGTCTTAAAGTATTTAGAGAGAATAGTATGAGCTGCAACAAATTTATTGATCAATTCATTAAAGATTTGATATTTTATATCACCTTCTTCCCCTTGAGACTCTCCCCATCACAGACTCTATAGATGCTGTACTTTCTGCAACTTTAACCTGTTTCTCTCATTATTCTTAAGCATTTCATAGAACCTAGCTGTGTGACCCTAGTCAAGTAACTTGACCTTTCTGGGCTTCACTTTTCTCATATATAAAATGAGAAATTTGGGCTAGCTGACCTGTAAGGCCCCTAGAGGGGGTGATTCCTATGAAAACGCCCCTTTGGGGAATATTATCCAGTGAGTGTCTTTAATCAGCATTGATTAAGCATCTGTTAGGTGCCAGGCACTGTACTAAGTGCTGGGGATATAGAGAAAAGTAAAGGCAATCCCTCCTTTGAAGGAACTCAAGAATGGGGAGACAACGTGAAAACAATGTACAAACAATCCATATTCAAGATAAATTGGAAATAAGCAGCAAAGGCAAGGAACTAAGGAAGATCAGGAAAGGCTTCTTATAGAAGATGTAGGGTTTTTTTTAAATTTTTTTTTTGGCCAGGCAATGGGTTAAGTGATTTGCCCAGGGTGACACAGTTAAGTGTCAAATGTCTGAGTCAGATTTGAACTCAGGTCCTCCTGACTCCATGGCTGGCGCTCTATCCCTTGAGCCACCTAGCTGCCCCAAGAAGATGGGATTTTCACTAGGACTTGAAGGAAGCTAGGGAATCCAGGAAGCAGAAATGAGGGGGGAGGGATTCCCTCCAAGTATGGGGACCATCCAGTGAAAATCCCTGTAGTCTAGAGGTAGAGGGTCTCATTAGGAGACCAGTAAGAAGGCCAGCATCAATGGATTACAGAATAGTATTGCAGGAGAGTAGTAGAGGTGGGAGAAGGTGGGAGGGGGTGAGAGGGAAGAAAGTTAGGTATAGGAAGACTGGAAAGGTAGAAGGCAACCCAGGTAAGTCTTTTTGCATGTGTTATGGACCCCTTTGACAGTCAGGTGAATTCTATAAACTCCTTCCCAACATAATGTTTTTAAATGCATAAAGTAAAACAATTAGGATTACAAAGAAAACTAATTACATTGAAATGTAGTTATCCAACTTGTAACTCCTAAGAACTTTCTCATTATTCAGACAGTTAGAAGGAGTATACATGGACAGAGGGCATGGGTGTGAGTTGACTATGATGGGAAGATTATCTAAAAGAATCTAAAATATACACTGGAAGAAGGGGGAAGAGAGAGATAGAATGTGGTAAATTATCTCACCTAAAAGAGGCTCAAAAGAGCTTTTGTAGTGGAGGAGAAGATGGGAGTGTGGTAGACAACATTTGAACCTTACTCTAATCAGAATTGGCTCAAAGGGGGAATAATATATATGCTTAATTGGGTATAAAAATCTCTTACCCTACAGGAAAGCAGGAAAGGATGGGGATAAGAGGAGGGGGATGCTAATAGAAGGGATGATGGATTGGGAGAGGCAGTGGTCAGAAGCAAAACACTTTTTGAGGAGGGACAGCATGAAAGGAGAGAGAGAAGGATAAACAGGGGAAAATAGGATGGAAGAAATACACAGTACTCATAACTGTGAAAAATTTACAACAGGTTTCTCTCATAAAGGCCTCATTTCTTATGTATAGAGAACTGAGTCAAATTGATAAGAAAATAAGTCATTCCCCAATGGTCAAAGGATATGAATAGCCTATTTTCAGATGAAAAAAAAATCAAAGCTATCTATAGTCATATGAAAAAATGCTCTAAATCACTATTGATTAGAGAAACTCAAATTAAAACAACTATGAGGTACCACTTCACACTTATCAGATTGGCACTAACATGGAAAATGACAAATATTGGAGGAGATGTGGGAAAATTGGACCCTAAAGCACTATTGGTAGAGTTTTGAAATGATTCAACCATTCTGGAGAACAATTTGAAACTATGCCCAAAGGACTACAAAACCACGCAACCCAGCAACACTGCTCTATCCCAAAGAGAACCAAAAAAGAAAAAGAAAAAAGGAAAAGGACCTATGTGTACAGAAATATTTAGTGTAGCTGTTTTCATGATAGTGAAGAATTAGACAATGAGGGGATGCCCATCAATTGGGGAATGGCTGAACAAGTTGTGGTATATGAATGTGATGGAATACTACTGTGCTGTAAGAAATGATGAGCAGGCGGATTTCAGAAAAATCTGGAAAGACTTACATGAACTGATGCAAAGTGAAGCAAACAGAACCAGAACATTGTACACAGTGATAGCAATATTGTACAGTGATCAACTGTGAATGACTTAGCTCTTCCCAGCAAAATGACAATCCAAGACAATTAAAAAGGACATGATAAAAATGCCATCCACCTCCAGAGAAAGAACTGATGGAGTCTGAATACAGATCAAAGCATATTTTCTTTAACTTTTGTTATTTTCGTTTTTGTTTTGATCTGTGTATTTTGGTTTTTTTCAACATGGCTAATATGCAAATATGTTTTACATGGTTGCACATGTATAACCTATACCAAATTGCTTACCCTCTCAGGGAAAGGGCAAGGGAGGGAGTAAGGGAGAGAAATCAAAACTCAAAATTTAAAAAAATGAATGCTAAAACTATTTTACGTACAATTGGAAATAATAAAATATAAAAAATTAATATAGTTATTATAATATACTTTTTGAAAAAAGTTTAAAGATGTTAGGTTAAGAACTCCTTTTACAGAAGATAATTATACTTAGGTGCATGTTGGACTAGATGATTCTCTAGGGCCCCTCCCAACTTTAATTTTCTATGATTTTTTTGATTCCTTCCCTGTTTCAGCACTAACCATTATGGACCCTTTCTTTTTCCCCATCTTTGTGGCAGGTTTTTCTTTCTACATTCATCTTCGGTTAATCTCTTAATTCAGAGAACTTTGAACTTTTTCTTGAACGAGCATCATCTCTTCTTTCTAAGGCTCAAGATTGAGCTGCATCCTCAAATTTCCAGTTCTGTAATCCTGGGAAAGTCTTTAACACTGATCTTTTTCTCAGTTTTAAATGGTTTTCAGATCCATTTCATTGCTGCTCATCCTTCATATTCATAAAGCCTCCTTCTTACCCCATTCATCACAAATATGGTCCATTGTTATGCCTTCCTTTTGACCATTAGGCTGCCAGCTTCTCCCAGTTTGGTTAGTCCAGATCTAAGCAGTCAGAAGCATTTTTTTTCTTGTGTCCTGCTTGGATCACACCACTGCTCTCCTAAAAGCACTTGGTTTATTTCTTTTTTCAATCATGTACATAGAAAGCTGCATTTAAATGCAGTTACTTCCTCTCTTAATGTCCTTGTGGTCACAGTTCACCCTGAATTCTTCATTTATTCTATTCCTCATGTCTCTCTTACTAATATAACTTTATCTAGTACGGGGATTCTTAACTTGGGGTCCCCTCCAAAGGCTCCGTGAACAGATTTCAGGGGTCTGTGAATTTTCAAAAGTCTTTTGATAATTATGTTTCAATATAATTGGTTTCCTTTGTGATACTCTGTATTTTCTTTTCTACATTTTTAAACATTATTCTGAAAATCCCACCACTTTGCACAGTGTCTGACACATGATAGGTTTTACAGTTGATTGACTGACTGAGAAGGGGTCCACAGGCTTCACCAGACTGCTGCCAAAGGGATCCATGACACAAAATAGATTAAGAACCCCTCAACTTCAGCACATTATTCTTTTCAGCACATTTTTATTTACTTTAAAATTATTTCTTATAAACTTAATAGTGAATATCAATACAACTTACTGAACTTGTTTTCTAGCTACTTATAATTATTCTAATTAAATCACTTTTACATTCATCATGGATTTGATTTTCTTTTAAAAATATATTTATTTAATATTTTATTTCTGCCCCCATTACATATAAGGATTTGATTTTCAAAATAGCTTTGTGAGGTAGCAAAAGTGTCAATATGCCCATTTTACGTGAGGACAAATAGAGGAATAGTAAAGTTAAGTCACTTGTCCAATGTTATCCATCTAGTTAGTGGTAAGGCCAGAACTCAAATTCACATCTCCTGAACTCTGATATTATAGTCTTTACACTGTATGCCCACTTTCCATCCCACCTCCATACCACTTCCTGCCACAGTAATACTTTGTAGGCTGCTATAATGATACAATGGGCACTCAGATGGTGTCACAGACTAAATGAAAGAACAGCCATTTTAGTTGAGATAATTTTGGAATAGGATGACTCATTAGAGTTTACAAATGTAAACTGAGAAGAGGGAAAAAGGAAGATGATATAGCCACTGTCATTCGTTATAAGGCACAAAGATCCCTAATTAGATACTTAAATCTATTCCATATCCAGTTACACTGATCATCATTGGTTTCAAGGCCATCCAAACTTTCCAGCTAAATTGTATGAAAGAGGGATTAGATTTGTTTTGTCTGGCTTCTAAAGGAAGGATTGGAAGCAATGAGTGGCTCTTGTGAAATGACAGATGCTTATGTTAAGGGAAATTTTTCTAATGTTTAGAGCTATCCCAAAGTAGAATAGTTTGTCTTTGAAGGAATTGGATTCCCCAGAGGGGTTTTCCAATAATGGCTAGAATATCTCAGAGATATTTAGAGACAATTCTTGTTCTAATACCAATTGAATGAGTTGGCCTTTGAGGTTCCTTCCAACATCGAGATTCTGGGATTGTCTTTCTCTCCCACACTCCCCTCTTCTTGCTTGCTAACTCTTCTGTTGGGTACATTAATTGCCTCTTTGTTCTCATGGTTTTCCTTCCCAAAATCCACCAATAAACATTCTGGATGGTGAAGTAGAGTCTAAAGGAAACGGACACTGGAATGGAGGCCCAAGATTTGTGGGTATAAATCCTAACCCTAAAGCATCCTCACCAGCTGTGGGACCATTGGAAAGTGACCTTATTTCTCTAAATTTTAGTTTCGTCATCTATAAAATGGGGAGAACAATATTGGCAATGCCTCATGGGACTGTTACGAAGGAAGTTAAGATATACATGTGTACATATACACCTATATACACCTATATGTAGATATACAAATATCTACATATTTGTATGTGTATGTATATAAATATTTATGTATAAATATGTACTAACTTGGGGGGCATATTGACCAACAATTTCATTATGGTAGGTAATTAACAGCATAGCAAATACCTCTACCTGTACAGGTTGGCAGCATTTCTACCTGACATCCTGAGAGATTAAGGGAGTTACAGCCATCTTCATAGATCTATTGTGCATCAAAGGCGGTACTTGAATCCTGATTATCCTGACTCCATCCACTATGCCACTTTTTCTCTAATGTGAATTGTCATCATCATCATCATCATTCCCCACCCTGGGCATGACACATTACCTCTTTTCATTAACTAGTTGTATTTCAAGGGTACTTCAAGTCTCCCTAGTCATCTATGGGATCCTAGGTGAGTAATTCCCTGTCTATAAAATGGGAGAATTGACTTAGAGAGTCATGAAGGTCTCTTCCATCTCTAGCATTCTATGTTTCCAAAATCTGACCCAATCTGAGACATTCAAATTATATCATCACAGCACTTCGTAATCAGTAATTAAAAATCAGCAAATTGTATTTTATCATTAGTAAAGTGTCTTTTATTTTCCAAAGAAAAAAAATGTCAAAATGGTTGGTGAAAAGCTAACATATGGCAGTTTGAGTAACAAGAGAACTAAAAGATTTTTCACACTTCTCCTCAGTGGAAGACAGATATTGTTTCCCTCCCTCTACCACACCCCCACCCCAGACACACATATACACACACACACCCAGAATCAAGGAATATATGCTATATGAGTAGTGAATACTTATTAGTGCAACTAGTGAGTATGCCAGGCAAGATCTCACAGCAATTCAGCAACAAACAAGCATTTATTGAGGACCTACTATATACAAGCCATTTTGTTAGGCACTGGGGATATGATATAGACGTTCTCTCAGTAAGCTTACAGTCTAAGTGGGGGAGGGATACAAATTGGGGGAATGGGTTCAAATAATTCTAGTAGAGAGGGGAATAAGGACAAAGGAGGCATCCATGCAGAAAACTAGGAGAAATTGGGGAAGAGAATTGCTTTCAGCTTGCAGATGGGGTGGGAGAGACGAGGAGAAGAAAAAGAGATTTTCCTAAATGGAGACTGGTTAGGCAAGAAGCACAATTCTTCCTAGGTGTGGGGGATGGTATAAGCCAGAAAACAGAAAAAGGAGAGGTCAGGAGGAAAACAGAGGCTGAAGGGAACTCTGATTTGGCTGGTGGTTGAAGGAGAGTAGTATGATATAAGGCTAGAAATACAGTTTGGAACAGGATTCTTGAACATTTTAAATATGAAGATAAAGACTTTATACTTTGTTTGGATGGCAGGGAGGAGACACTTGAGTAGAAAAATGACATGATAAGAACAGTGTATTAGGAAGAGTAACGGGGGAGCGGGGGGGGGGGGGGGAAGAAAGAGTCAAAAATGACACCATCTGACACCGAAATGATACTCAGAGGATGATGGTACCAATAACAGAAATGGAAAAATTAGGGGGAAACGGTGTTTGGGGGTGAATTTTGATGAATTCAGTTTCAGTTATAATGAATTTGAGGCAGCAGAAGGACAGCCAGGTAGAAATAACCAGCAGACTGTTAAAAATATGAGATTAAAGCTCAGGTGGAGATTGAGAGAAGAGATACAGATTTGGAAGTTATTTACATACAGGCACTCATAATTGTAGCTATTGGAGTGAATTCGATCATCATAGGAAAGAATATATATATACATGTATATATATATACATACAAACACACACATACATGCATACATGCATACATACATATATTTTATGCATACAGAGATAGAGACAGACAGAAGATAATAAAAGGAATAAGACAAACCCTTGGTGAGAGTAGACATACGTATTTAAGGGGGAGGAGAAAAATGAGAAGCTAGCAAAAGAAACAAAGAAGGAATAGCTAGAGATACAGGGGCAAAATCTTGAGAATAAGGTGCTATGGAATCCAAGGAATGGGACAGCATAATAATAGTAATAATAATATCTGTTAACATTTGTATGTTGTGGTATAAAATTACATATGTTATAATTATCATCCTATAATTACCAATAGAGCTTTAAAGTTATATACTGCTTTTAAAAGTATCATGGAAGAGAGGGCATCAATAATCCCAAATGCCACAAAAAGGTCAAGGAGGAAGAAGACATAAAGAATAAAAAGATATGACATTGACAGCGCCTAAATGTTTACAACATGATTTAACGTTGCAAATCACTTGATCCTTTCAACAACCATGTGAAGACAGTACTGTGACTACTATTATCTCTATTGCTAAATTATCCTTTTTATCATAGATGAGGGAAATAGTTTCAGAGAAATGAAGTGATTTGCCCATAACTATCATAACTGGTTAGTATTAAAGGCAGAATTCAAGCCCAGGTCTTCCCTGATTCCAAGCCCATTCCTTCTGTTCATTATACCATATTGGATCCAGTCCATATTTGCTTTAGTCATAAGGAGGAGAGAGAAAGGGCCATACCTTGAGGGAGTGGCAGGGTCAAGCAAAGACTTTCTTATAGTTGAGGAGATGAGAATATTTGAAGATTGAGGAAGAATCTAGGAAAGCGTTTGAAGGTGCATGAGAGAGGAGATAAAGTGATGGATTAAGGTCATGAAGGAGTTAGAAAAGAACAGAATTAAAGCTTAGGTTTATATGTTAGGCTTGACAAGGAGGGGAATCATCTCTTTCTCTGAATCTAAGAAATAGGATTGGATGAGTAAGGAAGCTATGAGGTTAAGTGGAATAAAGTTGAGGAAGTTCATGTAGGATAACCTGAGTCTTTTCAGTAAAATAGGAGGTAAGGCTCTATCTGCTGAAAATGAGGGGAGGAGGGAATCTGGGAGCTTAAAAGGAAAAGGTGTCTGAAACAGCCATATATTAGAATGTGATAGTTAATAAGAGAATGAGGTTAAGTTATTTTCCCAGGATCATACAGGTAGGATACACCTGAGCATGGGAAGACTTGCATAAACTGATGCTGAGGGAAGTCAGCAGACTAAAAAAATATATACATATATATGTGTATATATACATATATATGTATATATATATATGTATGTATAATGACAGCAATATAAATGGAAAGAAAAAGCACTACAAAACACAATTGAATCTTACAAAGTTACAAATAATGAGTTTGACCCCAAAGAAGAGATATTGCAAAGACACTTCTGTTAACTTCTTTGTGGAGATGGCAAATCTGTGGATGTGATATATTGCAATATATTGGCTGATTTGTTTTTTGCAAAGTGATTGGTTTCGCTGATTTTTTCTCTTTTTCCTATTTTTCTTTTCTTTTTTTTTAATTCCTTGTTCCATGAGATCAGTTTCTGGGAGGAGGAGAGGTACTACTACAGAGGAAAATTTGGACTCTGTAAAAAGAAAATTTATGAATAAGATTTGTTTTTTTAAAAAAAGAAAGTCATTTGAATCAATTATGATGTTGATACTAGATAATGGGTCACATCAGTTTTCTGCCAGCAGGGTGTGAAAGAAGTCAGTTCTGTCACTATGAGAGAACTAGCTGCTGGATCTTTCTAATGTAGACAATAACATATAAAGAAATGCTTGGGCATAATCGCAGATTTTTCCTTTATAACTGAGATTCCTACCAAGAGTTTTTGGATAAAGATGAATATGATTTTTTTCCCTTTCCATAGGCCTCAGTAGAAAGTAGCCCTATACAGCTCTGATGTCCTTCTGTTGTTTATAACTGGGATTCTTACCAAGGTAGGGATGAACCTGGGCTGAAAAAATTCGTATTATTTAGGTTGCTACTTAAGACCACATTCTCTCCCTGCAGGAAGCAAAATTTCTTATTTCCCATGTCATAGTTCTTAATCCATGTTCGTTTCCATTCCATACCTGTGTCAGAGTCCGAGAGTCATGGATGACTTCCTTTTATGGCAAATGGATGAGAACAGTTAGTCATTGGTGCTTAACTTTTCATGGGGACTAGTAAGTTCGGCTTCTTTTCTTTGGCACTATTCTAAGCTCCCAAAAGCCAGGTGACTATCAGGTCTTAGTTTAAGGATAGCTTTCGTAGATTTGTTGACTGATACTGCTTACTTTCCCTATAAGTGATCTTTACTGGAAAACTTGTTAGGAAATGACCACATGGTATTGGTGGAGATTGGTTAATCAGACTTTGCTTTGATAGATATCCTAGGAAGTACTATTTGGACACAAAGAACTAATCAGTCCACAGCCATCTATTAAGTGCTTGGCAGTTTGGAGTGGTAGAAAAAAAACTGGCTCTAAAATCAGAGGATCTGGATTCAAATCTTACTCCTGACATATATTACCTTTCTGATCTTGGGCAAGGCAAATAATTTGGGTCTGAATTTCCTCATAGGTAATGGGGAGGACTAGGTCAGGAGCTTTTAATCTTTTGTGTGTTATGGATGTCTTTGAAAGTTTGGGAAAAGCCTAAGGATCCTTTCTCAGAATAATGTTTTGAAATGCATAAAATAAAATACACAGGATTACCATGGAAACCAATTATATTTAAATAGTTACCAAAATATTTTAAAAAACGTAAGTTCATGGACCCCAAGTCAAAGACAACATGGATTAGCTTCTGTCTGAGGTGCAATTTTATATCTGTGATCCTATGTACTAGGCAGTAGGAATACTAAGAGAAAAATTAACAGGCCCTGCCCTCAAAAGCTTACAGTCTATTGATAGAGATAACATGGAAATAAATCAGAGGACAGCTGGGTGGTTCAGTGGGATAGAAGGTCAGGCCTGGAGTCAGGGAACCTCATCTTCTTGAGTTCAAATCTGGCCTCAGATACTTATTAGTTTTGTGACCCCGGACAAGTCACTTAACCCTGTTTACCTCAGTTTCCTCATTTGTAAAATGAGCTGGAGAAGGAAATGGCAAACCACTCCAGTATCTTTGCCAAAAAAACTCCAAATGGGGTCACACAGAGTTGGATACAACTGAAATGACTCAACAATAACAACAAAAGTAGATAGGAGAAGGCACTAGCACACACATGCATTTTCTGTACTGAGATGCAGAATGCCAAATCTCATTCTCTAACAAACACCACCTTTTTTGCCGGCTGCTAACTTTCAATGTCCTCTTTTCTAATGTCCCTGCCTCCAACCCTTCAGGAGTATCCTTTGTCCTCTCCAGACTTACCTCAAATGAGTGATTTACTAAATGATAGAATTTCAGGCATAAATGGAGGAGACATATTGATTAAGGCCTGGCTTTTCTGGACTCTTTAAATCCTACCTGGTAAGTAGCCACCTACTGCACGGGTGCGTTAGGTAGCTACTTATCACGTTATGATGGGAAAGGATGGTCCAAGGTATGTGTGTGTGTATATGTGTATATGTATGTATGTATATATGTATATATACATATATACACAAAGGTTAGAAAGTCCCTGCCCTCAAAGACCTTACATTCTATAGGTGAGGACACAACACATATTCAGAGAAGTAGATGTAGAATGCATACCAAAAAAATACAAAGTGATTATGGGGTGTGGCACTAACTGGGGAATCGGGAAAGGCCTCTTGAAGAAGGCAGCACGGAAAATCTGATGACTCTGTAAAATTACACCATTTGTCCGTTCTTTTCCCCTCCTGAGCAATACTCAAGCTACACTCCAAATAGTTACGTGAGATGGGCTAGATCTAAGAAGATCCATCAAAGATTCTTTGAATTTTTAAATATCTTGCAAACAAAACATCCTATGCATTTTAAAATATCTTGAAAGCAATATTCTAGTACCTGTACCAAATCCTCATTTCCCCCAGCTCTCAGTGTAGCTTAGAGGGAGGATTTTTCAAATCACATTAGCTCTTAGCAGCAATAAGATAAAGAAGTCATGCCTGGAACCTTAATTAGACCAGAAGGAGGAGATAGACATGAAATAGACAGGGTGAGTCTAAGGACTCGAGAAGTCAGTGCAGGTAGGGTGGGATGATTGGACTTGTGTGGAGGTCCACATGAGTCAGAATCTTGAGAGATCAGGAACCCAGGCTAGGAGCCTATGGGATATAAGATCAGCTTTCTGAATTCAGGGGAAAAAAATCCCAAAACAAAACTTGGTCATAAGGGTATGGAGTCTACTGGAAGAATTTGAGTGCCAGGAGGCTGGAAACCAAGCAATCCAATTCATGGCAGCTCAATTTGATTGAATCTAAAAAAGTTCATTAAGCACCTGTTATGTTCAAAGAACCATGTTAGGTCCTGGAGGCACAAAGATAAATTAGAGAATGTACCTGCCCTCATGGAGCTAATGATTTAGGAAGACATCCACAAGTAATTAATGTAAAAAAGAAACACAGTAAGTTCATGAGGGAGGTACAGATAAAGTGTAATGTGAGGACAGAAGAGAGAATATCATTCCAGTTGTTTGGATGAGGAGAGACACAGAAGGACTGGGTACCAGTAATCATAAATTCATCACAGCAAAAAGGGATGAGTAAATTAAGTATTCTTAAAACAGAGGCTGTTTGTTTCCTTGACTTAATTTTGAGCTTTCTGCTTAATGCAAGGCAATGTGGGTGTGATGAGGCAAAAAGATTGCTGATCTGGGAGTGAAAAGATCTGGATTCAAATCCTCTCTCTGGCACTTACTGTCTTCATGACCCCATTGGGCAAAGGCTTCACTTTTTTCATCTGTAAAATGAGGGTGTTTGGACTAGACTTGGGGAACTCTGAAAATAAGCAGCCTATGTCTCCTTTGATATTCATATTGTTCCAAGAGGCTGCTGGGAAAACCCTGACCAGATTGGGTGCACTCTGTCTGGAAGATTATTATGTAAAGAAAAACATTGAAGAAATACTTAAGAATTCTGATCAATGCAGTGACCAACCATGATTCCAGAGGGAGGGATTTTTTTCAGCAAAAACATGCATAACTTCGAATCGAAGTAGGAGACAGATCATTTGCCTAAAAGACAGGTAATATATCTGCAAAGCTGGGGGCATAGACTAAATGTTTTCTTAACAATTTATCTAGCCTTATAACTCTACCAGATTCTACAGCACTACAAAATAGGCAAAAATTTGTCTTTGGTAACCCAAATCTTCCTTTTCTGCTTGCATTTCTCTTCTCAGTAGTGATGATTATTCTCAAACACCCTGTCCTATGCTCAGGAAAACACCTTACAAACTACTTCACACTAACAGCTAAATTTTATATTACCTCTCTCATGGATATTAGCATTTAGCAGGGCCAAAAGTCTCTGTTTAGATAAAACTGAATGAATAGATTTCCCAGTATGAGCAAACCAATCAGGGACCTTTTTTTTTTTAAATTTGGCAGAAGGATCCTTCTGTGTGCTCCTGAAGTCACTCTAATAGGTCTACCTTGTCTTAAAGCTAGTCCTATCTAGTCCATACCTTCTTCAGTGTTGACTGTATAAGTTGTATTGGTCCATTAGATAAAAGTAGTTACACTAAGTACCTTGAGATCCGGTGAGATTTATTAACTCTTAATTGTTTTTAAGCCAGGCACAAATACAGAAATGGTGTTTGTTTTCACATCAGGGGTGGCTGCCCAATTGAAATAACACTGAATTTTCAGGGCTTTTTCAGGATTAGCATCAAAAGTGTCAAGACCTAGCTATGTAGAAGTACCCAATTTTTGCATTCTTGATCCATTCAGTTCCTGACAAACAGGAATGATCTAGGGGCTTCTGCTGGTTTGAAATGAAGAACTACTTTCCCTGATGCTATAAGGGCCTTTGGAGATTTTTAGGAGACACTATTTTATGGGGCAAGACCTGCATCTGAATTCCAGATGACAGCTGTTGTTTCTGGCAGAAGCTATCTTTCTTGTAGAAAGAAGGAAGGCTGCCATTTGGTTTCTCCTAACCAGAGCTTCCTCTCTCTACCATCGCCTACCACTCACCATTACAGTTATACACAGAAGCCACCAAGCTACCATAATGGATTGGAAAGGTGATGGCTCTGACGCCACCTCTTCATCATGATTAGAGATGCTCTATTTTTCTGCCTTTGAGGTGTTTTTTTGAGTTTACTTCACTCTTTTTCTCTGTCTCTTACACGCACTTCCTACTGTCACTTATTGATCTCCTTGTGCCAAAGTTGGGAACATTCCCAAGGAAGCTCAGACTTAATCACTTTTTTTATCCAGTAAATTCTTTTGTTAAGCATTTGGAGAGGAAGTCTGGAAAGTCCATCACTAACAGGTAACTCAATCATATTTCTTGTGCAGAGAAAATCCTCACCCAAGTCCAAATCACATTACTTGGGTTGAAATAGATTTAAGACTCAAAAAAGATTGCTCATTTGGACAAGGACCTTGGTTTTCAGTACACATATTTCATGTAAACGTGATTGATGATCCATATTTTTTTTCCAGGGGTATTCTTTTATTTACAGAATGAAAACCACCAACTTAGACACAGAATGTTTTTGGTACTGAATCTAGATACACTCATTTAGAATGGCAAAATGTATATATACAACATTTATGGGAAGGGGAATACAGGGAAGACTAAAATGCTTCTTAAAGATATGTTTTAACTAATCAATCAACAAGACTTTTTAAAGCACTTGCTACACCTGAGGGACAGCTGGGTAGTGCAGAGGATATAGTGCCAGGCCTAGAGTCAAGAAGACTCATCTTCCTGAGTTCAAATATGGCCTCAGACACTTCTTATCCGTGTGAACCTGGGCAAGTCACTTAACCCTGTTTGCCTCAGTTTCCTCATCTAAAGAATGAACAGGAGAAGGAAATAGAAACCATTCCAGTATCTTTGCCAAGAAAATCCCAAATGAGGTTACCAAGAAATGGACATGACTAAAGAACAACAACAATACCCTAGGCATTGTGCTAAGTCCTGGGGATACAAAAACAAAAAGGCGAAACAGTCTCTGCCCTCAAGGAACTCACATTCTAGTGGGGAAAGACAATATGCAAACTTATTTGTCCTTCATTTTCTTTTTTCAACTTTCTTTTTAGTTTTCAACTTTCACTTCCATAGGATTTTGAATTTTAAATTTTCTCTCCCTCCCTCACTGCCCCCTCTCCCCAAGATGGTGTGCAGTCTCATATAGGCTATACATATTGTTGTGTTTGTCCTTTGTTCTCAAAGAGGACCATGGCATCAGGGAAATGATGACATGATTTGCAGTTGACTTTGATTTGAGTGAGGGAAGGCCACCAGCCTCACTTTCTCCTCCAGAGCCATCTGGGTCCAGTGGCCTGATATTCACCAGGATGACTGAAGATGACCCAGTGGCTACACATATACATTCATATTAAACATATTTTCACATTAGTCACATTGTAAAGAATTAGAACCAATGGGAGGAACCAAAAAAAGAGAGCAAATAGTATGCTTCCATCTGCTTTCAGACTCCAAAGTTGTTCTTTGTTATTAAAGATGACCAATGACATAGCAGGATGATGTCTTGACTTATGTGTGAATTGCATTTAAGTGAGGCAGAGTCACACAAAGTTGTCAGCTTCACTCTCTCTTCCAGAGTCATTGAAGTCCAGTGACAGGACGAAAGTCAATATGACTCTTGGTGGCCCAGTATGCAGTGGATGACCTTGGCATCTTCAATATCTGACCAAGCTCTAAGCACTCCACATTGCCTGCTTCAGCCCCCTTTATGGCTGTTGGAACAAATTGTTCTCATCCTTCCATTCTGCATGGGGGAGTCTTCACATGCTTGGAGCAGACATCTCCCTAACTCATCAAAGGGCTTGAAGCCTGATGCCAGGTGTAGCTGATGGACATTCTGCAGTCTTAGAGCCATGAATATGAGTTGAGTGAATCAGTTGGACACCAAAGGTGGTTAAACAACCCTGAAAAGGGCTTGGTAAGCCCTCACACCAGAGGTATTAGTCCTCCTGAGCACCCCATGCACCCCAATGGGAAGTAATCTCACAGAGAAGGTACTGCTAGTGGGAGTGACTGAGAAACACTTCTTGCAGAAGGTGGGATTTGAGTAGGGTCTTTGAAAAACTAAGGAAGTGAAATTCATTTTGTCATTCATTCATTCAGCTGATAGAATCATAAATAATAGCTAGTTTGCATTTATATAATGCTTTAAGGCTTACAAAGTTCTTTACATAAGTTATCTCATTTGAGTCTTCCAACAATCCTGGGAAGTAGGTGCTACTTTATAACCTTTTACAGATGAAGAAACTGAGTCTGAGAGAAGTTATAAAACCTTAGTCACATAGCTAGTGTCTGAGGCAGGATTCAAACTCAGGTCTTCCTCATTCCAAGTCCAACACTCTTATCTACTGTGCCATATTGGAAACAAACAAACAAAAAAGGCAGGAGACACCTTGAAGGAGAACCATGGAATCATTATAATATAATTCAAAGTCCAGATCTTTTCTGTGGTAATGAATGAAAAGTCAGAGAGTCATAATTTCTGGGTAATTAATAATCTATTAATTATAGCTAGCAAGTAATTAATAAAATGATGTCCATCGGCTTTCTTTCATGAACCAATGATGAACATTGAAGGCTGCTGAACGTTTAAATACCTTTGGAAGAGTATTCCCAACAGGTGGAAATCAACTCTAATTGATTAACAATTAATAAAAGAATGACTATTATATTGTGTTTGTCCTTTGTTCTCAAAGAGGACCATGACATCAGGGAAATGGTGACATGACTTGAGGTTGACTTTGATATTCGAGGTAGGCCTAATGAGTGGCTGGGTATCTGACTCTGATTATATCTCTCTTTGACAGAGAGACTCATCTTTCTAAGACAAGAGGATCTACCTACACCCAAGCAGGAATTTACCTAGATTAGATTCCCTTTACCCTTTAATCAGAATTAAGCTTTCCCAGTTGGGTGGGGTTTTGTCCAAGATTGAGAAGAATGTTAATCCAATCTTCCTGTCAACACTGTCTTTCAGAGATTGCTTTGACCTAGTAGAGAATGAGGAAATAGGAAGGGAAAAAACCCTGGATCCTCTGATATTAATTGGTTATTAATAATCATTTCTCTCAGCATGAATCTATTGTCTGCCTCTGACATCATTTCAAAGCATCGTTCTTAAATCTCCTCCCTGTGGAATTTCATTATCCCTCACCCTGAAGTTGGGAGTTGGTTCATCTCTGTCATTAAATTACACAACCAGGAGCAAGGCAATCTTTCTGGCTTTAGTGTGTTTTTGTCAGGGCCTGAGATTTCAGGAGTTTGGAGAATTCTAGATGAGGAAAGTTCTTCTGACAAAGCAGATCTTTGACTGTTCTGCAACTTAGAGTCTTGGTCTCACAGCCAATACGTGTCAGAGGGGCACCTGAATCCAGATCTTCTTGACCCTGAAGCCAGTTTTCTGCCCATTCCTTTCTACAGTGTCTCAGCTGTATTTACAAAGGGTATGACTGGGTGATCTCTATGATCCCATCTAGTTCAAACAATCCAAGAATTTATAAGCCTCTCAACAACTGCCTTTATAAAATATGAAAGCTCATGCTCTGTCTTGCAACTTTAAGGACCAAATAGTTATTTAAAGCTTGACAACTGTGCTTACTGTGACCCCCTTGCCATTTCTTCAAAATCTTTCCTAGAATTCTTCCCTCCCCTCAGCTTCTAAAAAACATCTGCCTCTTTTAAAAACATGCCTTGCCCTAAACGGAATAAATTATCAGATGAATAAATAGATCATCATAGAAGAAATCAGATTTTTTTTTAAAATGATGATTCAGGTTCACTAACATGAGTGCAAAGCATTTGTAATCAGTCTGCTTGACTTGAACCTAAGAAGAAAACAAGAAGCAAATAGAAGATTACTTTGACAATCACAAGGGATAATGGAGTAAATAGTTCACAGGATTTAGAGCTGGAAAGGACCTTAGTAGGCATCTAGTCCAACCCATTTTACAGATATGGAAGTTGAGGTCAGGAGGGTATGAAATGACTTGCTCAAAGTCACAGAAAGAACAAAAAACAAAGCTGGGATTTAAATCCAGATCCTCTTCCTTCAAATTTCACACTCTCTTATGTCATTATAACATTATAACCATTAAAGAGGCCTATTCACTGAATGGGTATTACCTGACTCAAAGTGAGAACCTGAAAAGACCTTAGCCTGAAAGGGCCAGGGTCTCCCAATGTATCCGGGGTCATTCCAGCTGTCCTGCTGATTATTGGGCCACTGGACCCAGATGGCTCTGGAGGAGAAAGTGAGGCTGGTGACCTTGTGCAGCCCTCCCTCACTCAAATCAAAGTCAAGTGCAAGTCATGTCATCATTTCCCTGATGCCATGGTCCTCTTCGAGAATGGAGGACAAACACAACAACAACAATAACACACTATACCTTATGGGTTTGTGGAATATGAAAAAAAATGCTTCAATGATGTGCTGCTGGGCAGCTAGGTGGCACAGTGTATAGAGTTCTGGGACTGGAGTCAGGAAGACATCTTCCTGAGTTTAAATCCAGCCTTAGCTGTGTGTCCCTGGGCAAGTCACTTAACCCTGTTTGCTTCAGTTTCTTCATCTATAAAATGAACTGGAGAAGAAAATGGCAAATCACTCCGGTATCTTTGTCAAGAAAACCCCAAATGGAGTCACTGGAGTTGGACATGACTGAGAAACAATTTAATTGAAGAATGTACTGAGACAATTTGTATAATTTAACTTTCTTCTAGAAAGTTTGAGTTAATCTTATTAAAGGTTAACCCCTAACAATTCCATAGGGTTGGGTAATGCGGGCTTCCTATCTTCAATTTACAGGTGAGGAAACTGAGACAAAAGAGGCTTGGTGACTTTCTCATGGTTATTATACAGCTAAAAGCAGTAGATTAAGAACTCACAACCAGGGATTTCAAAGCCAAGGTCAGAGCATTTTCCACTGTGCCAGAAATTTTTTCCCAACTTTAGCCTTAATATCCTAGCACATGTCTGTTGGAGGAAATGTCCTTAATCATATCATGTCAAAAATCCTTATACCAGTTTAATGCTATGCAAAGATTAATTTATCCTGTTTTCTTCTAATGCCTACCATCTATAGGCAGATAGAGAAGCTTTTTATTAACATGAGCCATTGACCTAAGAGTGCTGTGTGTGTGTGTGTGTGTGTGTGTGTGTGTGAGAGAGAGAGAGAGAGAGAGAGAGAGAGAGAATGGGACAGTTTACAACAGCATAAATGAAATGCAAATTTATTAGTTTTTTTCTTGCTTTTAGATAGAGATAAACAGAATTTGCTAAAAAGAAAATCTAAAACTTAAATATAAAAGAAATGAATACAAATAATTTAAAATTTAATTTGTTTCTCTATTGCAGTCAATTAAAGGAGAGAGATGGGATGGAAAAGAGGAAGAAAGGAAAATAGAGAGAGTAAGAAATGTTGGGAAAAAGACAGAGGCACATAAATCAGAAGACATACAGAAAAAAAAAACACAAGAATTCATAGACATGGAAAATTTTGTGCAATAATATCTTCCCTTGCTGGCCTTTAGGTATCTAAAGATTACAATTACATCCATGTTATGTTTTTGTAACTATAGGTTTAAGTAGGAACCTGACTTCTTATTTTCCCTGTAGATCAGATAATATTAAGCTGAAGATTATCTGTCCTGATCCCACTGTTACACTATAGTGAGGCCTGTTGTCAATTGTAGATTTGTAGATTACCATTTGGGGAACTCACCTGAAAGTGTTCATGGTATTAGGACACCATTCTCTAGTCCCACCAGAAGACCAGATCTAGGCTGCCTTTGAGGACATGGCAGCTATGCCAACCATCATCAGTGATGACTTTTGAAATAGCAACTACAGCAGTTTCCTCATCTGTAAGATGAGGGGATTAGATTCAATGGCCTCTAAAGTCCCTTTCAGTCTTGAATCTATGAGGCTCTTATTATCTCTATTCAATTAGTACATGTTGCTCTATAATTTAAATTCCTTGACAGTGAAAGTCTCTTTCTTCCTAGTACCTTGTACATGGTAGGCTGCTTAATATGTGCTTGTTGACTAGAATTGAATTGATCTTATTATATTTGGCCCACCACCTTAGCCTTTTAAGATCTTTTTGGATCTTGACTGTCCTCCAATATGATGGCCACCCCTCCCAACTTCATGTCATCTTAAAATTTGAGAAATATATCATCTATGCCATAAGTCCATGTCATTGATAGAAGTGTTGAATAGCAAAGGGCCAAGAAGAGATCCTCAAGTTCCTCCACCGAGATCTCTTCCAACCCGACATCAAGTCATTAGTGATGACTCTTTGGATATGTAGTTCAACTACCTGTCTAACTGCACTTTTGTCTGGCCTTTATCTATCCATTTTCTCCAGAGAAATTTTGTTGAATACTTTTAACATCAGAAAGGTTGGGAGCAGAGCTGAGAACAGAATCCTCATATCCTGATGCTCCTTGAGGACAAGGACTTCTGTGTTCTTCTGGGTTCTGTTCCTCCCACTTCCAACCTCTAGAAAAGCTATACTAAGAATAAACCCCTGAAAACTTTGTCTTCTTAGCTTTAGGAATCTGCAGAGAGCCCATACTCAGAAGGCCAATGATCTTCTCTCAAAAATAAGCCCACCTGAAGTCTTCAGTGAAGAGTCAAAAGCTTCAGGAATCTTTCTAGACATATCACAACGCTCACAAATGCAGTCCGAACCAGGAACCATATTAAAACGTAGTTCCTATCTGGTTTTTATATGTTGATGTATTCATTAAATACACATGTGTATGTGTGTATATATACACACATATGTATGTATGTATGTACATATACATGTGTATGTTTATATATACATATGTATATACAGTCAATCCTCAACATTTGCATGTTTAACTGTCATGACTTCAAACATTTGAGGGATTTTATTAGTAGCCTCATTTTCACTGTTGCATTGGCAACTACACATATTCAGGGCCATGCACAGTAGAGAATAAAAATGAGAGGCGTGATGCATGCAAGTTGGTGGAACATCTGATCTTGTTCACTCTACTGTTGTAAAGATCTCCCCATGTGTTCATTGCCTATTTTCATTGTTTGGCTTTAAAACTCAAGTTTTGTGTTGTAATTATGATCCCAAAGTGCAATGCAAGTCCTCTGGACTCTGAGCTCAAGTGTGCAAAGTCAGTGATGTGGCTTAGTGAGAAAATATAGGTGTTAGATAAACTTCATACTGTCTGTGGCCACTGTCAGTCACAAATTTGGTGCTAATGAATCCATGATTTGTTATATCTGCAAAAAGGAGGAAAGTATTTATAAACGTGTTCATGAATCTACTCTGGAAAGTGCTAAAGTAACCTCTCAGGTGTTTGATGGGGGAATTGAAAATATGGAAAAGCTATTTTCCTATATTCTGAGATCCTTAAGGATCTCAAACAGCATGCGAAGCAGACATCACTAATAGATTATTTCAAACTGGTGCATATTTCATGATCTCCAATGTCATCCACCTGCTTTGAAGGACACAGCATCAGAAGTGATATTGAGACTTTGCCAGGCTCAACATCTTCTGATAGTTGCACCTAAAGTCCCAGAAACCTCTCTCTTGGTTTTCAGAGGGTGGCCAAGGTAGAGAGGTTCACAACAGTATAGTATGCAGTTACAATGCCCTCCCATGTCATTTGACAGAGTAGAAGGTAAGAGTCAGGTAAAAAAAAGTTTTAATTTTAAGATTTTTATTTGCTGTACCGTATTATGGCACTGTAGATTTCATGTGTTATAAAAAGTAAATATCTGAAATCAATGTTTTTTTCTTTTTTTAAACTTTATTTAAAATTTTTAAAATTAAGTTATTTATTTTTAGGGTTTTTTTCTTTTTTATTGAGATGTTAGCACAAAAGGGTCACAGAATTCTAGGGAATTACTAGTGAGAAAATGTTTTGCATGTTACCAGTTTTATTTTGTACACTGTATTTTATGGGTTATTTCATGGTAACTGTGTTAGAAAAGTGCATATTATCAGATTTAATGTTTTGTTACAATGAATTACATGCAGAAAAGTATATTTTCAGCAATTGTTGAAAGATTAGAGTTTTTGGTTTCCCATAGGTTCAATGTATCAATATTCATGTTTTCAACTTTTGTACCATTTTCTAAGAACTTTTTCCCTCAAAAGTTGAGGATTGGCTCTGTGTGTGTGTGTGTGTGTGTGTGTGTGTGTGTGTATTCTTCTAAGTCAATATGCAGATTCCCAATAAGGAATTCTTATGTTTGTTATAATGATCACCATTTCTTTTTGAGTTTCATACCACTGTCTAGAACACATTATATCCAAGTTTTAACAAACTTGCAACTTCAGTAAGACTTTGTGGACACCTGCATACTTACTCTGAATCACTAAGCATGACGTTCATGTGAAAGGATAGAACTATTGTACTATTAAGTCCTTGACAAGTAATGGTGCTGATCAGAATATAAGTTATATTTTCTCCAATTCAGTAGAAAACCTGTGTATGGCTCATATGGGGACAATCTGGTGGTCAGTAAAGAGCTGTACAGGGTGTCCCAAAAGTTATAGTAAAGTTTTCAATTACTGAAGCTTAAAAAAAAGAGGGGGGACTAAGCATAAAATTGCACTATGACTTTTGGGACACCCTGCATTACCAAAAATTAGAATGAGAGAACAAAAGGACAATCTTTATTATTACAGATGGGGAAACTGAAGCCCAGAGAGAAAAAGGCATTTGTTCAAGAACACACAATGAATTCCTGTCAGAACCAGGACTAGAATGCAGGTCTCCTGATTCCCAAACCAGTGCTCTTTGTATTATATCACATTGTCTCCCTCACTGAATGATAAAGCAATACAACAGTGTAAACCTTAGGGTTCAGACTATGCAGATGTCCTTGCCCGGTTTGCAACCTAAGAGTGGTTTCTTGCCTTCTTCCAAACTCCCAAAGTTCTGTTTATAATTTCTGTTATGGTTCCTATCACATCTATTTCTCAGTGGTTATTTACACAGTCCACTGATAAGAATCCTATTAGGCACCTACTATGTGCCAGGAACCCTGCTAAGTGCCAGGGATACAAAGAAAGACAAAAAAAAACCATCCTTGTTCTCAAGGAACTCACAGGTAGGTCCTGAGTGTTATTCATCTTTATGTGTTATAGCTTAGGTGCTGGAAGATTCTATCTTAACAAAAATTCATGCTTTAATAGAACCTCCCTGAATTTTTATTCCCCGAATCACCTCTAGGATATAAATTAGAAGTCGTTTTTTCCGCTTTGGCATCTTAACAAAATCCGTTAATAAGGCATATTAATAAAGGGTTCTAGAGCCTAAGATCACAGTAGAAATAGAATGCCGTCGATATCAGGCTAGTCTTCAAAATTCTAGTCACTGATATCAATCAGCCACCTTGACTAAACACCTATTTGTGCCATTTACTGTGCTAGGCACTGGGGATATAAATGCAACGATTTAGGCTTAATGAAGTAAATAACCTTCTAAAGTTGCTCCTGGGTATGAGCTGTTGTTTGGTAGTACAAGTAGCCTATAATTTGTAAGGGAAACCAGTGAAATCTAGAGATGTTTGGTCATCCTGTCCTGAATGAAGTCTCCTTAATGTGCTTAAGCTCTGTATTTAATAAAGACTCAATGGACTAATGATTCTAAAGATACCTGTATCTGCACATATATAATTACGCTGCATACACAATTTAATCTCAGAACCAAAAATGGACTGTGTAAGAGCAGAAGTTAAGGAGCAACTCATAGGTCAACAGGGATATTCATATATAGCAATGTAATTTTTTTAAGTCACAAAATTTGAAGGTTGTACCTGTTTCAAAGATCTGCGTGGCCAAAGACAAGAGTTTTAGCCTCCATGGGCCTAAGCTTCCTCTTCTGTAAAGAGAGGGTTGAACTACATGACCTCTCTGAGATCCCTTTCAGTTGTAAATCTACAATCCTTTGATCTTATCTTTTATTTGATGGTACAATGGATGGAGCACTGTACATGAAGTCAGGAAGACCTGAGTTCAAATCCAGCCTCAGACTTTAGCTGCAGGACCTTGAACAAGTCACTTAATTTTTGTCTGTCTTAGTTTACTCATCTATGAAATCAGGATAATACTAGCACTTACCTCCTGGGGTTGTTATGAAAATTAAGTGAAATGATATTTGCAAAGCATATTGAAAGTCTTAAAGTACGATATAAATGTTTGCTATAATTATTATTATTTGATATAACCTAAGTTTAAATAGCCTAGGTATGCTTCATTTTAGGCAAAAGATATATTCCTGAAAAGTTGTATGGAAGTTTAATTTTTATCAAATCAAGCCTATTTTACACACAGCAGGAACTCCCTTATTTAAAGGGATCCTGCAGTGAGTCATCTTAGAACGGAAGAATCCTCTTGTAAGGCAGATAATTACACCCTAATTTATCTATTTGGTAAGTTTAGATTTTTGCATAATGGCCTCTCTTTCAGCCAATCACCCTCAGCATTGAATGATATTGTAAATACAGTTAAATGAGGAAAACCTCTTGCATTCTAAAGACTCTTGGTGAATGTGTCAAAGAAAAGGAGAGGGACAGAGAAAGTACACTATGGTTGTCCATCATCTAGTGGCTAAAGGCCTGACTTTGTATCTAGTTTGTCTATTTGTATATATTTACATGTTTTCTCCCTCCCTTGATAAGCTATAAGACCCTTGAAGGTATGAGGGGTTTTTTGTCCTTGTATTCCCAGCTGCCAGCAAAGTGTATGTGGTAGGTGCTTAATTAATAAATTTTATATATGCATAGACATATACACATATGTACATACATATACAGATATGCATAAATACACATATGTGTATATACATGTATGTATACACACATATATACATACACACATATGTATATATACACATATGTATGTATATTATATATATGTATATATATATGTGTGTATATATATATATATATATATATATATATATATATATATATATATATATATATATATATATATATCTTAATAAAAGCTTGTTAGTTGCTTGAGTCTATACTAGCCCTAGTGGGTTCACACAAAAAGAGGAGGAGGATTCGGGCAGAGTTGAAGGTCAGCGGACTACATTGTCATCCAGACCAAGAGGGAATTAATGAAAACTGTGCTCATACATGAATGAACTGCAGAAAAAATCAATGTACAAGAGAGAAGTCCACTCCCTCAGTCTCCCATGCCTCTCTTGTCCACCTCTCCAGTACATTCATTTTCTAACGTGTTACATTCATTGGTTTTTACCCCAGTCCCCTAAACTGAGGGGCAGTTGGAAGGCAGAGACTGTGCCACAAAGCAGCCATAGTGTGCTGCAAAGAATTCTGGACTTGGAGTCAACAGAGCTGGCCCTCACATTTATTAGCGAGAGGTCCTAGGGCAAGGCGCTTTACCTCTGTGAGGCTGACTTTCCTACTCCTCAAAATAGAGAAAAGAATCATAGTCCCCTTGTATCATGGACAGTACTTTGTAAGCCTTAAAGGATAGGGCCTGTCCCTGTGATCTTATTGGTGTAGGGAACTCCCCAAGGAAGAGATTCCTTCTGTTTTTGGAGGTCAGTACCATTTCTGCAACCTATAGCTGAGAAGTGTCATGATTTACCTAGCATCCAATGGCCAGTAGTGTGAGCTGTGTGACCTGAACTGGGGTCTTCCTGATTGCCAGACTAGCTCTCTAGCTACTATACCTGGCTGCCTATCCTTAAAGCTCTTTCTGAAAGAGTCATTGCTGATCTGGCTCCTTACCTTGAACATATAATAGATGCTCAATAGGTGATTGTTGAATTGTGAAAGTAAGTCAAATAAGATATGAGCAGGCCACTATCTAGACGTGGGCACTTAGGTGGTGAAGTAGATAAAGCGCTAAGCCTGGAGTCAGGAAGACTCATCTACCTGAGTTCAAATCTGGACTCAGTCACTTAGCTGTGTAACCTTGGGCAAGTCACTTAGCCCTGTTTGCCTCAGTTTCCTTATCTGTAAAACGAACTGGAGAAGGAAATGGCAGAGCACTGCAGTATTTTTGTGAAGAAAATCCCAAATGGGGTCATGAAGAGTTGGATACAACTGAACAATAAATTATTTAGTTGAGGAAGTGGGAGAGAGAGAGAGAGAGACAGAGACAGAGACAGAGAGAGACAGAGAGAGAGAGAGAGAGAGAGAGAGAGAGAGAGAGAAACAGACAGAGACAGAGACAGATAGAGACAGAGAGCCTCAGGAAGAGGGAGCAAAACCATATGCCATGGTCTCCAAATAACAGTGCTACTGAGACTTGCAAATGTTACTAGGTAAGTACTATAGGGGTCAGCTAATACGATAGAAAAGGGCTGTGTAAAACTTACTCCATTTTTTCTAGAAATTCCATCTCAGATGACTCCCATGTCTAGTCACTGAACTCAGCAAGTGGAAATTCCCTAGTTTAGAAAGAAATGCTGAGATCTGATTAACGAGGTGAGAAACATACTGGAAGCCACAGTGTCTGGGAAAGGGGTAGTCTGTTCCAGACAAAGCCCTTCCCTATCCCTTCTGAGAACAACACTCACTGACAGTTCACTGGTGCAATGCATAGAATGGAGGACGCAAAGTCAGGAAGACATAATTGTGCCACAGACATTTAGTAGCAATGTGACCTTGGGTAAGTCACACCTCTCAATCTCAATTTTCTCATCTGTAAAATGGAGAACAAAAAGACCTACCTCTCAAGGGTTGTTGTGAGAATGAAATAAGAATATATGCAAAGGACTTTGTGAACCTTAAAGTGCTATGTAAATGTAAGCTATTCTTATTATTACTACTATCTGTAAAATGGGGACAATGTTAATGCTTCCTTCACAGGAACAAATGAGATAATGTATGTAGTGTGCTTTGCCAACTTTAAACTTTGCCAACATGCACATGCTAGCTATTATTCTTATGCTCTTTATTAGGAAACATGCCATTCTCTCGAATTTTTACAGCAGAATGCTATATAGTGACTGTGTTTTTCATACCCTACTTGGCTGTATGGCCATGTAGCAAATGCCACTCCCTGGGAAAACTGAAACTTCTTTCCGCAGATAGTTTCCTGGTGAACTAACATATCCTTTCCTCTTTAGTCCAGCTCCTCAACTTATTTGATATCTAGTCACTCTACCCACTGGTGAGTGAAATTCTCCCCAGGCACTTCCCTGGTTGAGAAATTCCCCAATAGTATTTCCAAGTCCTTAAAATATTTTCTGGAACCTGCACCTCACCTCTTCCCCACTTCTCCCCACTTCACCAATCAATCAATAAACAGACAAAGTGAACAATGAACAACTGGATGAATAAATGAACGAATAAATAAGTGAATGGCTGAACGAGTGAATGAGCAAGTAAACAAATTGGCTCTTAAATGAGGCCATATGGCAGGATGAAACATTTTGTTTAGCAGGTGACTTGATTTGCTGCTACATGTCTTTTGATCATCAAACAAGAACATAATCTTGTTTTATTGCTGTAAATGAAGGCACTTGCGCATGAACCACAGAGCCTTTAATTGCCATGACCTATGTAACAGCATTTCCTCTGACTCTTCTTTCCCAGAAGTTCCCCAGGACAAGAAAAGGCAAATGAGTCCAGTTGGGATTTGGGTCCTTTGGTTCTTTCTGCTCTAGGCTGATAATTTAGATGCATGTGGCTTTATTGCTGAGCAAATGATAAATTTTCTTCTCTGTGACAATTCTACCTAAATAAGTCAGCTAAAGGCTGACATCAGTTTGAAACACAGAACTGGACAGCCTGGCGAGAGCTAATCAGTAGACCGAGTCAGGTTACTTTCTTTTTTGCCTCCATTTTCATCCTCCAATTACATGTAAAAACAATATTTAATATTCATTTTTAAAATTTTTGAGTTACAAATTTTCTCCCTCCTCTTCCCCCTCATTGAGAAGGCAAGCAATTTGATATAGGTTATACATGTGTAGTCAAACAAAACATATTTCCATATTAGTTATGTTGTGAAAGAAAACACAAAGCAAAGAAGAAAAATAAAGAAAGTGGAAAAAAGTATGCTTTGATGTGCTTTCCTCTGCCTCATCCCCTATCTTCTCCATTGGATTATGTCTGCTATAAGCTCCTATGGGAACAGAACCTTTTGCCATCTTGTCATGTCTCAGGTCCTAGAACTAAAATCCAACAACCCTCAGACTTTCTCCACCATAACCCACTTATCTATGCATAGCCAAGCCTTTAGATTCAACCTTGGCTGTGTTTTTACCTATCAAATCATTCCTCCTTTTTTTGGTAAGTCATTCAAGAAGAGTCCTACCTGCACTACATTCTCTTTCAACACCTGCCTCAGTTCAAATCCCAACCCCCTTAGTACTTAGTAACTTAGTGTGTACTTAGTCACAGTGTGACCCAAGTCACAGCAAGTCATCCAAACTCTCTGAGCCTTTGTTTCCTCATCTGTAAAAAGGGGATAATACTGCTGATAGCACCTACTTCACAGTGTTGTAGAGAGACTCAAATGAGGCAGTATATGTAAAGTTCTTTGCATATCTTCAATCTGTCAGCTATTTTTATCTTGCTTAAGGGCCTCAGTGTTCCTCTACTGATCAGCAGGAAGGAGATCTGGAAAGGGGCTAGAGGAGATGGAAGAAAAACATAATTAACAACTAAGTGCTTGGTGTCAAATTTCATAGGGACCAGGATTCATATTTCCTTGGTTTATCCCACCCTTACTTTAGACTTGCTCACTTAGGTCACTCATAAAAATCAGAGGGCACGGCTGTGCTGTATCTCATCTTGATTTGTGACAGTGGTCCTTTCCTATTTTATCTGAGACATCTTTTCCTGTAAGTGGGGCTTAGGCAGCTATAAGATCTCTGCAGAAGAATGAAGAAGCTGCTTTGGACTGTTTGTCTCTTGGGAATTCTTGTCCCTCGAAGGTTTGGACTGAAAGTGCAGTATAATCGGTGAGTATGAAATGGAAAGGGAAATTTAGAAACTTGTAGAAACATATGATGTTAGAGCTGGAAGTGACATTGGATAAGGTACCTAGTACAACCCTGTCATTTTAGAAAGGAAACTATTGCATATAGTTTGAATAGAAAACTTTTAGTAATGCAAAGTGGGGGAGAGGGACAGTCCAATGGGGTCCAGTTCTGGGCCATTACAGTACATTCAAGATCCAGTCCAATGAGCAGTTACTAGGCTCTGGTAATATAAAGACAAACTGAAAAACAATCCCTTCCCTTCAAGAACTTATATTCTCCTGGGGTAGGGGAGATGAGGGACAACATGTAAACAGATAAAAAAGAAACCTGATTATTTTAGGATGGTGAGACAGCTAGGGGAATCGGAAAAGACGTCCAGTAGGCATTGACATATCAGCTGAGCCTTGAAGAAAGCCAAACATTCCAAGATAAATAGTTTTCCTCAATTCAGCAATAAAAGTGATAAAAGTACTGCAACTTTTATCAACCAAATTTACTTAGAAAAAGGAAATAATATCTAACAGCAAACATTTGCCTAGCACATGCCAGTTCTTGGAAATATTTTTCCTTAGTTCAATAAAGTGTGAATATTAAAGGCAAAAGGAAAGAAATCTATATTTCATGTTTTCATCCTCTCTAAGTTTGCTTCCTCTGGTTCACTTATCTAGTCTATTTGACATGCTACTCTCAGCCTGTTCTTTGTTGCCAACATGGATTTATGCCACATGACTGAGTAAACTGAGCAAATAGAGTTAGTCTTAGATCATCCCAAATTCCCTTCTCTTCCCAGCCCCCAACATGTGCTGTGGCTGGGGACAAGGTCATCAGATACACAGATTAAATTCAGTCAAACTGCTGAAATCTGGCTTCTCTATGTTACCAAATAATGTGCTTGAACCCTTTTTTCCACCGTCAGGATCATTTTTGTGGTTGTTCAGTTATTTCAGTTGTGTCCAACTCTTCAAAACCTTTTCTGGGGTTTTCTTGGCAAATAATGGAGTGGTTTGCCATTTCCTTCTCCAGTTCATTTTATAGATGAGGAAATTGAGACAAGCAGGGTTAAGTGAGTTGCCCAGGGTCACAGAGCTAGTAAATGTCTGAGGCCAGATTTTTTTTAATCAGGAAGATGAGTCTTTCTGATACCAGGCTTGGGCAAGTACCTACTGCGTTACCTAGCTGCCCTATCAAGATCATAGATCTGGTATTAGATGGATCTCAGATGCCACTTGATTGAGAAAAATGAGGACAGAGTGAGTTTTAGTAACTTGCCCTAAGGTCACAAGGAGAGTAAGCTTTAGAGGCAGGATGGGATTCCAGGTCCTTTGACACTAGTCAGCATTCTTTCCACTGTGCCATACCTAGGACTTCATCTTACACTGATAATATGCTACCTTCTAGAGGAAACATGTGAAGGAGTCAAAAGCATGGAGATGAGATTTTGAATCCCAACTTCAACACTGCCCAGATGACCACGGGAAAAGTTACTTAACCTCTCTTAGCCTCGGTTTCCTAATCTGTAAAAAGTCATGATAATACTTGTGCTCCTTACCTCATGGGGCGGCTTTGAGGATGTCATGTTCATCAGCTTTAAGGCACTATGTAAATATGAATTGTTCTTACGGTCATAAGACCAGTGACTTACAACTGGGAGGCAACCTCAGAAGTCATTTGGTCTGGTCTAATCTAGATTCAGAGAAATGGAGAGATTTTAAGGCAAAGGGGGAGGGGGAGTCTATGAACTTGAATGAGGAAAAAACACATTTTTATTTTCATAACTTTCTATATTACTTTTCATTATTTCCGAATTGAAATTTAGCACTTCCTTCAACTACAAATTAAAAAATATATATTCTAAGAATGGGTCCATGGGTTTCAGCAGACTACCAAAGGTTTAAGAAACTCTGATCTAGTCCATTCACCTTGTTTTACATATGAGGAAACTGAGGCCCAGAGAAATGAATTAATGCACCCAAGGCAACAGAGAGTTGCAGGTCTGTGATTCAAGTCCAGATCGGATTAGGAGCCCTCTAACTTCAAATACAGCGCTCCTTTCACCACATGTCATCACCATCGTCACTGTGACCATCATCATGACCATTGCCAACATTACTGATAGCAATAATCTTTGTTCCTGAAATGCCTTATCTACAAGCAGAGCTAAGAATATTCATCAGCTTCACAAGGGGTTGGACAGAAGAATAATAAAGATGATTACCAAGGCCTATGCAACCCACTGAAGAGGCTGACCCCAGTCAGGGGGCTTCAAATGAGCTGGCTCCCTGCTGACTTCACCTCATTATAGAACTTGGGGAAAAACAACAGTTTAGAATGTGTCTATTTGTCCTTGCTTATCATTTTCATATTCATTTTCATTTACCAGTATTGAAACAAAACTCTCCTTGTTTCGTGATTCCTATCAACTCCAAGAAACAGTAATTACTGGCTATTATTTCCATTCTGGAAACTCGCTAGACTTCTGTTAATTGCTTTGAAAATAAAACACCACAAAATGCTTAAGTAGCTTCTTTTCCCCTGAGGGCCCCCAATATTTGTTATATAGAAACCTCTTTGTGGATGCCTGTCAAAACTCTGGTTGGTGATCTTTGATCTGGGGAATTTATTAATGATGAATCCCAAAGAATCATTTTCTCTGTTAAACATTTTATGAGTTCCAGTTCAAAAAGAATACACAAAATACAATAATCCTTCCATTTGGTCATATGAAATAAGAAGGGTGCTAATTTGGGGGATTAGCTAGCTTTCCCTCTCTTTCCCATTCCTCATGTATTATGCATCAGCCTAGAAATTGACAAGGTAAAAGCAATAGCAGGCTCTGAATGAGGGGTTTAAATATTGGCTTAAGTGTTCTATTTGACTTGGGGAGATTAAGTATCATATTTTGGTTCGATATTAAAAGGGTAAGCTCTTTTTAATATCAAAAGCCTTCACCTGAACACTGGAGGGTCAGCTTTTTCCCATCTTAGATGAACTCAGTAGAAAGAAAGAAAGGATTCTTGATCCTTCCTTGCCTTAGTCTAGAAGCCAATCACGTCAAAAAGATAACTTCTGAAAATGGTTAGTGAGGGAGCATGAGGGTCATGCTTACCAAGATGCTGAGAAATATTAACACAATCATTTATCTCTTTTGGACCTTTAATCAGTAAAATGGCAATGGGGGAGGAGAGCTAGACCACGGGATGTCTGAGGTCTTATTTCACCTCTAAGACCTGCGTAATGATTCTTCTTCCTGTCCCCAACCCATGTATGCCTTAAGAGGAATTGACCCTGTGAGGAATGACTTCTTTCAAATGACAAAAATATCCATGTGTTATTATAGAACAAAAGTTCTTCTCCTATTTTGTTGTAAATATTTTTGCTAGTCTAGTGAAATTTATTGATGCCTTTTCAGAAAAATGTTTTTAAATGCATAAAATAAAATACATAGGTTTACAAAGGACACTGGTTATATTGAAATATAATTATCAAGATGCTTATTACAAAACCCAAGTTCACAGACCAAGACTAAGAACCTCTATTCAGTAGACCTGACAACCACTTCAGAGCAAACAAAGTAAAAGCCCAAGACTGGACCCTTGGTATTCCTTTCAGTGAAATGGATCTGGATTAGAAATTTGCTAATGATCTATAGAGTTCATTTATTTATCTATTTATCTATCAAGTTCTTTGATTTATTATTCTAACTTATTTTTTCTCCTTTTTTACTTTGTATTTCAACCTAACTTTTTTGAATAATTTTTCCAATTACATATAAAAATGTTTTTTAACACTTTTTTTAAATTTTGAATTTCAGTTTCTCACCCTTACTCCCTCCTTCCACCCCCCCCAAGATGGCCAGCCTAAGATTTAAAATCCTTTGTTAGCTGGCCCCTGCTCACCTGACCAGTCTAATTTTATGGTCACACTTTCTGTGCTAGTCAAAACTGGCCAGCTAACTGTTCCCCCAGAGATAACATTCCATCTTCCATACCTTTGGAAAGGCTGTTCCCCATGTTTGGAATGTGCTGCCTTCTTACCTCTGCCTGATGGAATCCCTCAGGTCCCTATCCCCTTGGTTGTTCCCAGATTAAATTGTATTTCTTTGTATATACATTATATTTACATGTCTGTGTACACAGCAGAATGTAAGCTTCTGGAAGGCAAGGACTTGTATTTTTGTTTTTGTATCTCCAGAACTTAGTTCAGTACAGTAATAAGTAAACAAATGTTTTTTAATAGAATTCAATTATGTTGAGTAGTGTCCAGACTGTCTAGATGTAGGCAGAAAAGCCCAGTTCTGAAAGATTTGTTAAAGTTATGGCCATGGTAATACCCAGTGGCTGCCATTTTTGTATCCTCATTTATACAAATGAGTTAACAGTTGCAAAGAACTATGCAAATCTTAAAGCACTAGGTGGTTCACAGAGGAATAAATGTTTGCATTTATTTTCAAGGCTGTGATAAAACTTCAACCCAACTGCAAACACATTTCTGCCATGAAGCTTTCTAGATGACTCCAGCTGGGGGGCAGGGAGAAGAGGGACAATCCCGCCTCTGAACTCTCAGCTATTAGGACCTATTTGATCTATTATCTCTGTGTTAAATATTTTATTTAACACTGAAAGTGAATTTTGGGTAACATCTAGCCTAGTCCCTTCACTTTTCCATGGGAGGAATATGAGACATGGAGAACTTAAGTGAGATAGAGAGCAGGTAGGAAAGGCAGAATTCAAACCCATGTCTTCTAACCCAAGTCTAATGTTCCTTGTACTGAACGATAAATGAAAAAAAAAAGGTGTGTATAAATCTTACTTTTGTAAATTATAACTTCACTAGGGGAGAGAACTATTTAAGTTTATAGGGGAATCTTTTAAAAGCAAAGCATTGTTTTTTAAAGTAAACCTCCTAATTTATCATTTTTGTAACCATGTATTTCATATGTTGAATTTGCTTAAAATGGCCATGACTTAATGACTCTGAGGCTCAGTTTCCCCACCTGTGAAATGCTTGCACTGCCTCTCTCACACTGGGTTGTTGAAGGGAAAGCACGTAGAAATGTGATCTGGTATTATCCTAATTGTCAGGGACTGTAGTTGTCGCTATGTGATTGAAAAATAATCGAGTCAGAACTGAAAAATTCAATCTATCCAGTTGCACTGTGTCCCACAGAAAAGAATGTTTGGCTGAAATCAACTTTATTTTGGTTTGCTTTGTTTTTATCTTCTAGTAAATTATCTACTTGTGCAGCATGTCTTAACTGATACTTCATCATGGCTTCAGTTGTGTCTCTATTAGGTTGCCATGCTCATCCAAATTCAGTCTAAAAATCAGTCCATTCAGTTATTTTTGGACAAAACGCCAGTTGGTTGACTCTGTTCTTCACTTTTAAACTGGCTCTTTGATATGATATGGATAGGAAGAGCCTTCATTAAGGAGTACATGGTTATTTTCAGGGAAAGAATTTGTCACCTTATAGGAAAATACCAGTTCAATTTTACCCTATTCTGTATCTTCAAATCCCCTGCCCTTTTGTCCTGGGATGCTGCTCATCCCATTCCAGATTCCAACCCTAGACTATTTCTCACCATCTGCCTTCTCTGTTCCTATAAAGGAACTATGGAACACTGTTGAAGGAAGTCACACAACTGTGCTGCGGGGGTCCACCATAAATTCATGGTATTAAATGTCAACTGGGACCTTCCTGCTATACTAAAATCTTTTTTATTTTCTCTGATTGCCTCCTCAATTCGCTCTATAGAACATTTATTCCAAACCTTTCTTTAAGATCCATGATGCCCTTGCCTCACCTCTCCAGCAAAGATCCTTGAGAAAATTAAGGCCATCTGTCAGGGGCTCCCTCTTTTCTTCACTTATAGTCCTGAGATTCCCTCAACAGCATTCCCTACTTCCTGCTCTTCTGCTCCTCTCTTTGAAAAGGAAGTGGTCCCTCCTCTGGGCCAAGGCCTATTCCTCTACTTTCACCCTTGGTCCCATCCCTTCCTCTTTCCTCTGGGAGCTTGCTCCTTCAGGCATCTTCTCTATTTATAACCTTCCATCTCTATCCACTTGCTCCTCTACTACCTGAAAACACGCCATTCCCCTGCTCAATAATACAAAAATCTCCGTTTTGCATTTAAAACCCTTCCCAATGTGACTCCAACACATCTTCTCAGCCTAATTGTACGTTAGTGCACCCTCCATTGTAACCAAACTGGCCCACCTATTTCCTGTGCACATTCCATCTCCTGTCCCAATGAGGCGCAGACTGTCCCATTTGCCCTAGAAGGCTCTTCCTCCTCTCCTCTCAATGCTCAAATATGCAAATGGCTCTGTATTTAATCACATCAATCTGGAGGTTCTTCCCAATGATGCAGATTGCAACCTATACTTTCCTGCCCATCATATATGACTCTTGTCCATGTTCTTCCTGAAGTTCTCCCAGTGGGGTCTGCCAAACATATTCGAAGACTTCCTTGAATTCTCCTGGCTTCTGAACAAGTGTGCCAGGAGAGCTTTCTGGCTGTCCACATGTCATGCCTTGCTCTTGCCACATGACCAGCCCATCATCTCTTCCTGGCAGATAATTCCTTCATGATGTTCTTTTGCTTCTTAGAAGTTCCTCCTTGGTTCTGCATTACAGTTTGTGCAACCACACCATGAACTCCCCATTATTCTCTGTGAGATACTCATTTTGGTTCTTTGGAGGCAAAGGTGCTCCCTGTGTTACTGTCATATAGAGACAATAATAATTCAATGTTAATGTTGAAAAGATGAATCTTTGCTTTCCTGGGAAACTTGGGCTCAGTAAAAGAGCATTTCTTCTTTCGAAATTTAGGTGCTTGTGGACAGAAATAATGATAGACTATAGTTACACAGGACTGTGAGTTTTGCAAAACACTTTAAAGAAGTCTCATTTGATCTTTGCAACAGTCCTGTGTGGTAGGTCTTAGTACAGTGATCCTTTCAACATCATGACTTTCCCCATCATGGCTGGCATAAAAAATCAAATGGAAATTTTGGGGGAGTTTTGCAGAAGACACAGATAACACAGAGCCTATGACCAAATACTTAACCAAATTTTACAATAAGATACTGCAAACACCCTATAAGAGAAAAAGAAAAATAAATCAGACTTGTCATCTGATATGAAGAGAGGGCCAAAAAATTTTACATGGATTTTCCAGATACTGGGGGTGCCTGCCCCTAAACCCTGTGTTCCTAATCCCTGTGATGGGGAAGGGATAATTTTTAGTATTATTCTCATTTTACTGGTGATGAAACCAAGGCTCAGAGTTGCACAGCTAATAAGTGTTTGGGTTTGGCTGGATTTGAATGGGGTCTCCAGAGCTCTATACATTGCCAGAATGTTTCTCATACAAAAAAAAAAAGGTTGTGATGGGCAGGAGTGGGGGATGGTAACCAAGGTTGTCTTTCAAGGATTATTTCCCATACTTGAGTTCTAACTCCCTTTCCATTGCCTTTTCCATTTCCCCCATTCTGACTGCAATTCCAGCAGCAGCAGAATCGCCTTTTAAAAGATGAGTATCATTTCAGAAGTATGTGTTTCTCTTCTTGTTTGGAAAACTTGTCTCATATGGTTACTGTTTGGAAATGTATACTTCCTTAGTATCCCATATTTAATCTTTAAATGTCCCTGATTTTTGCCCTTGGAAGGCTCCCCTTCAGTCTCTGTTCCTTCAAGACTTACAGGGCTTACTCAGGAAATGGCTGTGCCAATTGCTAAAATTGTCAAGTTATAATGAATTCCTGTTTGGAAATTTTCTTGCTTAGTTAACAAGTAGACATACTGGTGTTAATCAGGAAGATACATGTTTGTTCACAAGCAAGAGATTTGGAGCTAGATCACTGGTGCATGGCCAGTCTTGGTTGAGCAATTTGTCTGGTTAATTCCAATAACAAATGGGACTCTGGCATGCTAATGAGATGCACAGTAGTCAGTGGCCCAACTTCTTAGGGCCTTTACCTACCCAAGTTTGAGGAATAATAGGTCTGGGATGCTTTTAGAGGTCCTGGGCTATAAACTGGCTCAGCATATGCCTTCCCTATGAAAGCAGGCACAAGTAACCCATTGAAGACCATTCATGATGGGGATTGCATGTTATAATTAGTATTCACAAACAAGAATACACAGTAATTTAGGAATAATAAACTTGTTTTTGATTAGACCCTTGCCCTTTGCATACACTTCCTGGTGTTACTACCAGTTGGATGGTTGGTGATTTAAGAAAAGGATTTTACAGGACCTTAGAGGGAGTCAAACCCACACATTTTACAGATGAGGCCCAATGAGTTTTAATGACTTGCCTCATCACATAAATAGTTGGTGACAAAGTTGGGATTCAAACCCAGGTTCTCTGACTCCTAATCTTGGTTATAAACCTAGATTTTCTTCTCCACATGGATCTCTTTCTTCTTGGCAATTGTAGATTGTGGTTATTTTTGCCATTGTTAGAAATGTCCAAAACCAAAATCTTACACAGGAGTGAGAGAAGGAAAATTTTATTACGGTTCTTGTGAGAAGCAGGCACCCCATGCTAAGATGCACGAGTGCATGGATAGAGAGGCTGAGCCAACTTATATAGATTAGTTGATTAAGGTCCCTCCCTTCCAAATTGGGATTGGTCCCAATCCTCCTGGGTTGCACTTTCCTTCTGCTCCCACTACGTACTACTCTTTATCACATTACCTCACCCACCTTATATGTCGCATGTACAGAAAACAGAGGGATAATTTTATGCGGGGTGTGCCAGTTAGTATTCATGAGGCGATTAAGCATGCTTATTTCAGGTCTAGCTTACCCTTTGCCCTACTTTTGATCACAGACTGGTTTCCGCTCTTTCTGAGAATTGCTTTTGCAAAAAGAGACTAGTTCTCTGAGAAGAATACCCACTCCCCCCTCCCCCCCGTGTGGAAACATAGTTAAATTTTTTAATATCTCACGGTCCCTTGGCTGTGGAAGCAGAACAGCCCTTCTTTTGTTACAGCCATTTACTTGGCACTTAGCACGTACAGCCTTGTTACATCTCTCATGTTTTTGTATGTGTGCTGTTAATTTTTCTTATTTCTGTTGGACTTCCCTAAGTGAATTATAAATTGATCAAGAACAGGGACTGTGTCTTATACCTTTTTGTGATCTCTGAAGTGCCTAACTTAGCATCAAATATACAAAAGGTGCTCAATAAATGTTTGTTGAATGAATGGGAGGGGAGAAGGAAGGGGAAGGAAACAAGCATTTATATTACTATATGCCAGGCACGGTGCTGAGCATTTTTTACAAATATTATCCCATTCGATCCTCACCACAACCTTGGGAGGCAGGTGCCCTTATTATCCCCATTTTATACCTGAAGAACCTGAAGCAAATGGAGGTTGTGACTTGCCCAGAGTCACATAGCTAGTGTCTGAGGCCAGATTTGAACTCAGGTCTTCTTGACTAAAGGCCTTATGCTCTATGCATGTCACCATCAGGTGCTTCTGAACAAATTAATTAATATCATAGGTGTCAGAATGTCAGTCTTATGACTTGTAGGTGCTTGTATGATGCCTTTCAGCAGGGGATGTAAAAACTTTCATAAAATAGCTATTTATCAATCGATGCGATATTCCCAATTAGTATAGTGGACAGAACATTGACTCTATAGTCAGAAAACCTGGGTTCAAATCCTCTCTCTGAAGTTCTCTGTGTGACTTTAGGCATCACAAACTCTTTGAGTCTCAATTTTCCCATATGTAAAAGGAGAGGGGTTGGACTACGTGGCTTCTGAGGTCCCATCCAGCACCTACTGATTTCAGAATTTTCATGGCTTCCCCTCAAAGAACCTTGGCAAATGATGGACATGGAATGGTGGCGGAGAAACAGAGTCCCGGGATCAACTTGGAGGACTATGACTATAAGAAGTATCATCCCATTGAGGAGGTAAGCAAGGACCCAAAGAGGGAACAGCCTTCTTATCAGGAAATAATTGAACGCTTCTGAGGTAGATGACTTGTAGGGCCCCATGGAAGGCAAAGAGGCTTGGGCTATTGGAAGGATGTTGTCTAGAAATGAAAACAAGCTAATGGACATGTCTAGGTTGGGGGTTGGGAGAGGCAAAGTCATGGATCTTTTGAGTCTCCTTCAAACTTTCGTGATATTAGAAAAAGATGTATAAATAACCCAAATTACAGTTTATGCCTGTTTCTCAATCCCTAGCAAGTTTTAAGTAGCGAGAGTAAAAGTAAGGTTGTATATGTATGCCTGTGTGTGTGCACTGAGGGTAGGGGGTTAGGGGAAATGGCCCTTACTCCAAGCATATTCATCTGAAAGCAGTACTGTTGGGAGTTCTTAATCTCTTTTTGTTTCATAGGCTCCTTTGACTATCTGGTGAAACTTACAAATCTCTTCTCAGAACATTGTGCATAAACGCATAAAATAAAGTATGTTGTTTTACAAAGGAAACCAATTATAATGAAATATGGTTATCAAAAATATTTTTTAAAAGATCATGGACCCTAAATAAAGAATTAAGATGCAAGGGGGAGGGACTGTTTCCAGGTGGAAAAGCATTAAAATTGCTTTTCCAAAGTAGTTTCAATAATGACAAAGCTGATTTGATTGTTTTCTCCAAAGAAATTTTATATATGTGTGTGTACATTTGCATGTACATTGTATACAAATATATGTATATTTGTTTACATACATAAACATACAAACATATAAACATATATACATGTACACATATATCTCCACAATATTCTTGACTAGAGTTTCCCAAGGAACATATGTGTGTATATGTATGTGTATGTATATATGTGTACTTAATATATATTATGTATGTGTATGCGTATACTTGCCTGCCCGTCATATATGACTCTTGTCCATGTTCTCTCCATGAGGTCCACCAAATGTATTCAATATATTAATTATATAATATATTAATCTATATTAAGCATGCGTGTATGCATACATGTATGTATACATGTATGAACATAATCTAGAAATTATATGTATGTGTTTGTGTATATAATTCCATCATCTGTAATCCTTATTCATAACACTATCTTAACATTCATTTGCCTAGTTTTCTTTTCTTCTCTCCAGTTGTGTCTGATCGCTGAACTGCACAGAAAAGACCCAAGCCTCTTTATGATGATTATTGTTATGATAATTCTTACACTATGATTCTATTTGACTGCAGTTCCCACAAATGAGAAAGAAAGCTAATCACTTCATAATCATTTTGAAATAGATCACTGGCATTTCTAATGAGCGTCTCTAGTTGCTTTCATTCAGGGCTTCCAAATTTATCATGACATATACGCATGGGGAATGACTCAGCGACATGCTGATGGTGCCATCTTTGAGTTGCTGACTTTTTCAAATTCTCTTACCTTATCGATCCTCATGGAACCTGAGTTTATTGTATTTTAGGCAAAAGTATAAGATACCTTCCCTCCTTTCCTTCATCATCTAAATCAGCCCACCCAAACTACCAAATTGAAAAGAAAACAGCATTAATATGATTTAGTTGCCCCGGATGCCATGCATCAGTGCCAGCTACTGATATTTTACCACCTTTGGTCCATCAAAGTATGGAGGAGTGTAGTTTGGTATCTCTCCAAATTGATGTGGCTTTCAATTTCTCTGTGACCTTATGTCCCCTTGAAATTATGGTTGGTGAATATTTTGACAGATACATTTATTGATTTCTTCTGTTTTAGAATGATGCTCAATGATGATCAATGATTGTGATTTTTAAAAAATGCTTATGAAAGTATCCTGGGTAGTGTGGCAAAGAAAGCTTTTTTTAAAATCCAATAAGCCAATAGTATTTATATATTAGTTTAAAGCCATTAGACTTTCTCCATGAGAGGTAGTAGATAAAATAAATGTCAGGAAAAAATAAAAGAACATCAAATTTGAATCTTGCCTCTTACTCATTTATCTATGTGATCATGAGCCAATCACTCCCTTCTCAGTGGCCCAGGCAAATCTCCACAACCATCAGTTAGAGAGAAGTTGCTAATCTACATTAATGGAGGGAATTTCCAGAGTTAAGCTTCATTGCTGAAATCATAAGTCTGGATATTATTTAAAAAATGTTTTCCATACAGATGTGCAACTTACTTATTCCATACTCTATAGAGTTCAGTGTAGTCTCTGTAACTGAGAAAAATAAGTTATCTTCAGCTGAGATAGGGAGATGGTGATCTTATTGATATAAACCATTCTGTATGACTATTTCAGATCTATAAATGGATGATTCAGATAGAAAAGAAGTACAGTAAAGTGGTGACAAAGCACTTTCTAGGCATGACCTATGAGGTTCGACCAATGTATTACCTGAAGGTGAGTAAAAGGGCTTAAGATGCTACTATGATTTAAAAGAAGCAGTGAGGCAGTGCAGTAGATAGAGCTCTGGGTCTGGAATCAGCGAGATTCATCTTCTTGAATTCAAATGTGACCTCAGGTACTCAGTAGTTGTGTGACCTTGAGCAAGTCACTTAACCCTGTTTGCCTCAGTTTTCTCATCTGTAAAATGATCTTGAAAAGGAAATAGCAAACTGCTCCAGTATCTTTGCCAAGAAAACCCCAAATGTGGAAGGAAGGAAGGAAGGAAGGAAGGAAGGAAGGAAGGAAGGAAGGAAGGAAGGACAAAATCCTCCTAACACATACACATACTCAAAGAAAATAAATTCCCACATTGGCTATTTACCCAAAATACCCTCTGCCCTTCCTAGTGAGCAATTCATTCCAACTAAGACAAAAATAAAAGGTGTGTGGGCAGGGGAGGAGGGCATTTCAGCAAAACCAACCAGGGTATCAAAAAAGTCTGATGGTATAGTATACAGTGTTCCACACCCATAGCTCTGACTTCTGGAAAGGAGAATGAGGCGCCTTTTAATGAGTTAAGTCCTTGGCCTGTGCAAGTGTGTGTACTTTATGCTGTGACCACTGGAATTCCTCCTACTTACTGTACCTTGAATTATACTTTCAGCAGGGGTTCAACAGTTGCAGGGGAGAGGCTCATATTGGTTGAAGTGTCTTTCTGAATCCTTATTGCTGCTTACAACCATAAAGGAGGACTCCTCAGATGCCAAACAGTAAATTTGCGCAGGGTTTAATTTGGCCCGAGGTTGGCCCTCGACAACTAAAATATGGTGGGATGGGTTCTTGTAACAGGTGATTGTTTTCAAACTGCCACGTGTATCCCCTTTAGATCAGAGTGCCAACAAATATCCTGAAAAAGATCATCTGGATAGAATGTGGAATTCATGCCAGAGAGTGGATTGCACCTGCTTTTTGCCAGTGGTTTGTGAGAGAAGTGAGTGCCCCTATCATATTTATCAAGGTTGATGAAAGAAGGTATGCAAAGCACTTTGTGAACTGAAAAACACCTTCAAAGAGTTCAATGATAAAGAAGATGATGATAGGGACAGTGGTCACCTCTCAGCTACTGAAAAATGCCTTTTTTCTTTTGCACATGGATAGAACTATCCATTACTTCCAAGGGAGCAAGGTATATCAACGGGTTGGGAAACAAAACTGAATTGCAGAATCTGGTCTTATCCTTGGCATTAAAAATTTGCTTTCAATGGAATTTAAGGGAAAGACAGTGTAGTATAATGGTGAGAAGGTCATCTTTGGAGTTAGGAGGTCCTGGATTTAAGTCCTTTCTCACACACATATACATAATACACATATATACACATATGCATACACATATATACATATATATACATATGCACATCTATATACACACATATACACAACACATATGTATATATGCATATACATGAAACACACCAATCCCTCCCATCCCTGTACTAGAGAAGGCCAACATTTGACACAGCTATATGTGTGAACCCAAGATATTTTTTTAAAGAAAATCTTCATATTAGCTATATTAAACAGAACATATACTAACCTTCAAAAGAGGATATCAAACAGCTTATAAAGTTTTCAAAATTAATAGTTTCAAATCTTGGCAACCTATGAAGTCATGGAAAATAGAAGTCCTGAGGAAAAGAATGCAATAATTTCTTGTGATCAGGCTGGGGAGATGAGGAGAGGGAAAAGAGAAAGAAATCTCTCCAAAATCTTCCAGGTGTTTCCATCTTTTTATTTGTAGATTCTACAAAACTACAAAACAGACCTAAGGATAAGCAAAATTCTTAGGAAGCTGGACTTCTATATCCTCCCTGTTCTGAATATTGATGGCTATGTCTACAGCTGGAGAACTGTAAGCAAACTGATTCTGTTTCACTGCATGGGAGATGTGTTTAGTGGCACTTAACTATTTTTTTTGTCAGGGACTCCTTTGGCCTTGGTGGCCTGGTGAAACCTATAGAACCCTTTTCAAGAGAATGTTTTTATTGGTTTGTTTGTTTTGTTTTGTTTAAGGCTGGTTCTCCCTATTACCTATGGCCAGTCCACTCTGCTAGCATGAGAGATTTGATCTACTGTACCCCTTTGTGACTTGAAACAGTTTGCCTCTCCACAGGCAACCTGGTGTCCCCTTGATTCCCTGGGCTGGCCATAGTGATGCCAAACCTAGTTTGGGCCTCTGGTCAGCTTATCCCACTTGAGTCAGATCTCCCAACCTCAAGAGAGATGCCAAATCCAACCTTCCCAGTAGCAGAAGTTATAGGCATACACTAATGTCTGACAGAATGTTTTTAAAGTGAAAAATAAAATTAGTGGAATTGCAAAGGAAAACCAATTATATTGAAATACAGTTATCATAAAAATATTTTTAAAATAAAATTCAGGGATGCCACATTAAAAATATCTGGACTAGATGGTGTCTGAGGTCTCTTTCGACTCTAAATGTATGAAACAACGATTGTGTTTCCCTTGAGGAATTAACCCTTTGGGGTATACAGAAATGCCTGCTTCCTGTAGTTTCAAGCCATATGATGGGTCCAACAGGATGACTGAAAATTACTTGAGAACACTCAGAAGTGTTGCTGACAAATTTCCCCCAGTAGGTCAACCTGGGATGACCATCCTCACAGTCAAGAATCAAAATGTAATCATTGACACAGTGATTTATGTTGTGGTGTTTAGAACATCTTTGGGTGCTGTAACAGCTATGTATTTCTATTTAGGATCGCCTCTGGAGAAAATCTCGTTCATCCCACAATAATGGCACCTGCTTTGGGACTGACCTCAATAGGAATTTCAACTCATCCTGGTGTAGTAAGTGCAAGTTTGAGACATGAGTTGATAACTGCATAGGAGGCAGAGAAGCAACAGGAAGGTATGAGTTCCTAGAGATATCGCTTACAAAAATATACTCAAGCTCAGATGTCTTCACCAATTCCTTTCTTCATCATGTTCCTCCTAGTCAGATGATCGTTATCCATCAATAAGAAACATTAGAATTTCGATCTTGTATTCTACTTGGACCAGGTGAGGTTGAGAAGCCCATGGTGGACTTTGGGACTAATTTGGCCATACTTATACGTACCTATACATTCGAAAGGCAGTAATGATTTTTCTAAACTACACTACAAGACTTCATCAAAAGTCCTTCTGTCATGATGGAAACTATGGACTTTTGAAAGCTATGCTAGTTAACCATCAATCTTGTCAAGTCCTACCAAATTGAAAGCTTAGCTTAGTAAATGGATTGTGATCTATCTAGTTATCCCTTCCACCACATGGGGGTTAGCGGCTTGGCAACCCTCACCCACTCCACTGCCTCGATCTGGAAAACCCATTAAAATTTTTTGTCCCTCCCTTTATTCCAGAGAAGAAATCTGAATTATTATGGTATTAAAAGATAAAATATGTTGGTATTATACAATACCATGCATATATTTTATGCATTTCTGAGTTTTTAAACATTTTCTGTGTCATCTGTTAGCTTTTATGTGTCATCTGCAGCTTCTGCATGACTCCTCCCAAAATGCCATTTAATTTCTTATGTCAAAATCATGATGGGGAAAGTTGTGATGGAGAAGGGATAACTGTACTCCAAATATCAATGTAGCTAAATTAGAAGAGGCTCATCAAATGAGGAAGTTTGGGGCCACAGCAACTAATGATATGGACTCCAAAGAAGGATACTGTTGTGGCCCATCTGCATTGGTGCAAGGAATAGCTGCACAAATGAAATCACAAATATTTAAAATATTAAGGTATGCAAGAGGTCTTTTTTAGGTCAACAGGTCTTTTTACCTGTTAACTCAATCTATAACAATCTATGCTCCAAGGATCCTAAGGGACAGGTTTTCTTTCGAGGGGGCTGGAGGGTTCTAAGGTATCCATGTTCCATTCTATACATCCAGAGGTGTGCTGGAGTCAGCTTGGACTGGTTCTTGAGAGCCAATTGTTAAGTTTTCAATCAGCAAATCCTACAAACAAGGGCTTGATTTATTGTGTTATTAACTTATAGACAAGAAAGTAATGGAGATAATGTTGATAATGCACATTAAACTTTAAAGTTTATCCTGGGTACATTGTTTTGATGAGCTGGTTGTTAAACATTTACCAGTATGCTCCCTGTAACACATTCCTATATGAACTGGAAGTGGCTGAGAATGGAAACACAAAGCACAAAAGGGTCAATGGCAGATATTGGCCTGTGATATAGAATTAGCACATTGGATAGAATTTCAAATACTCAATTTTAACCACTTAAATGAGTGCCTAATGTCAATTTGAAAATATAATTTTGCCAATGGAGGACCCTTAGGTATAAGAACAACCTCCTACTATTATAGGGGTTCTTATCTTTTTTTTGTGTCATGAGCCCCTTTGGCAGTTAGATGAAACCTATGAACCCTTTCTCAGAATATTTTTAAATGCCTAAGCTGTTAAAATACATAGAATTACAAAGGAAATCAATTATTTTGAGATGCAATTACTAAACTAATTTTTTAAAAAAAACTATTGATCCCAGATAAAGGGTTTTTTTTTAATCTATTTGGGAACATCCTTCATCCCTTTATTCCAAAGACCAACAACTCTTCTACAACTTAGGAGTTATAGGCAACTGGAGTTGCCTGGGGGCACAAAGAGATTAAGTGATTTGTCCAGGATTCTACAACCAGTAAATGTCATTGGCAGGATTTGAACTCAGGTCTTCCTGACTCCATACCCAGCACACTATCCACTCCACCATATTGCCTTGAGACTTTGAAAATGGTAAGTTAAACATCATTGGGTTTATAGCTTCCTTTATGAGTCAGATATCGATAATGTATGTTTTTAGTGCTTTCTTGTGTTTTAAGTATTTGTGAATATAAATTAACTTTTGCATCAGACTTTAAGCTCTCTGAGGGCAGAGGCTGTGTTTTATTTGTCTCTCTATATCTCTCAACACCTAGGGTCATTAGTGCTATAGTAGGCTTTTAATGAATATTTACTTAGTGATTCAATGTATAGTGGCAGAGAATATGCTATCATGACACAGATTGCCTAGAATTTCATCTTTGAAGAAGCCTTTAGTTGTTTAGAATGACCAACCTGGAAGCCAAATCTCAAATCTAATTCCAAGTGGAATGTCCTGTATTGTTCAGTTCTACCACGTAGAAGCATAGAATGCTGAAGCTTGAAGGGGGCTTAGAGACCACCCATTTCGGTCCTATCATTATATGGAAAAGGAAACAGAGGCCCCCAAAAGTGACCTCCCCTCCCCCCTCACACAAGGTTACACTGCTAGTAAGTGGCAAAGTCAAGCCTTTTGGGTCCAGGACCCCAATACCTACTCTTCATCTATCACTTCAGAATTCATACTTTCATAGTCTCTTTCCTTTCCCTTTTTCAGGTATTGGAGCCTCTAAAAATTGCAAACACACAACATTCTGTGGAACAGGACCAGTCTCTGAACCTGAAACAAAAGCCATCTCTACTTTTATTGAAGGCAAGAAGGGCAGCATCCTATGCTACCTGTCAATACATTCTCATGGCCAGTTCATCCTCACTCCCTATGGTTATACCAAAAAGAGACCACGTAACTATGCTGAGTTGGTAAGAGATCAGCCCCTCTGGTCCACTCCCTGTTAAAGTAAAGCACCCTTTCTCTGCCTTCTAAATTTCAAGGCTAGGGTTTGATTTAGGTCTATCATGTCCATCCTTCCCTTTCCTTTTCTCCACCTTTCTTTTTTTCTCCTATTTACACCGCTTTCCCAGATTCCTGCTGTGTTGTCTCTAGGTCTGAATAGCATTACTCTACTTTAAATAAGTACCATATTGTTTCTTTAAGTGTCAAATTGAGAAACACCTTCCATTTTCATAAGTATAAGAAAAATAAGGTAAGTATATTAAACATTTGAAATGATAATCTTTCATCTTTATCACTATAGCCCCAGAGAGCACTTGGATGTCTGTTGAGAAGTTACCAGCTGTGAGTTCTCAAAAGTGGAATATGTTTTCTTTAAAAACAAAGAAACCAAATGACAACAAGAAAAAACCCCACAAAATCCCAAAGTAATCTCTGCTCCCTTTTCTTCCATACACAATGCTCATCCCCCCCCCCCCCAACTTTGTCCCCTCTTATTTTTCTGCTGAGCCTTTTAAGGAGCAAATGTCAATGAAAATAGGCAGCTAGGTGGTGTAGTGGACAGAGCATTGAACTTAGAGTGAGGAAGACCTAGGTTTAAATGTTGCCTCAGACCCTTACTAACTGTGTGACTCTGAGCAAATCATTTAACCCCTACATGCCTCAGTTTACTCATTTGTGAAATGGGAATAATAATAGCACCTACCTCCAAAGGTTATAGTAAAAATAAAATGAGATAATATTTGTAAAGTGTGTTGCAAATGAAAATGCATATCCACATTATGGAATGGCATCTTATATTTCACCAGGCAATGTAAACCTGAGCCAGAACAAGAGCAGTAGTGGAAAAGGCTTCTGATTTTTGCTTCTTTGTGAGTACCCAAGGGCAACAAGAAAAACTGATTGCCCATTTGGAATTGTTTGAACCTAATTCAATTCAAACATTTTATTAAACACCTACTATGTGCAAGCCACTGTGTGTTGTACAGTTGTGATCATAGTGTCAAGTTTCCATAGAACTTAAAGGTAGGAGCCTTCAGGTCCTTTCAAGGCTCAACTTAAGTGCCTTTTACTACAAGAGGTCTTTTTCCTCCATTTGTGACACCCCCCCTCAATTATTTGTATTTGTTTTGTATGTATTTTTGTATTTAGATGGTACAGTGAACAGAGCATGTGGACCTGGAGTCGGAAAGACGTGAATTCAAATAGGGCTTCTGATAGATACTAGCTGTGGGACCCTGGGCAAGTCATTTAACCTCCATATGCCTCAATTTCCCCCACTAAAATGAGGACTATAATAACATCTGCCTCACAGGGTTGTTTTGAGGATCAAATGAGATGATATTTGTAAAGTGCTTAGCACAGAGCCTGGAACATAATAGGTGCTTAATAAATGCTTCCTTCCTTCCTTTCTACCTTCCTTCCTTCCTTCCTTTCTACCTTCCTTCCTTCTTTCCTTCCTCCCTTCTTTTTTTCCTTCCTTCTTTCCTTCCTCCCTTCTTCCCTTCCTCCCTTCCTTCTTTCCTTCCTTGCCTCCTTCCCTCCCCACCTCTCTCCCTACTTCCTCCTTGTGGGATATAAGCTTCTTGAAGGTAGGCACTGAATGTGTGTATGTATGTATGTTTGTGTGTGTGTGTGTATATGTGTGTGCACATGCACACGTGTATGTGTCTTTATATCCTCAGTGCCTGGATGGTACTTGACACACAGTAAGCATTTAATAACTGTTGGAGTTGAAATGAATCTTCAAAACACTATCCTTTCAACAACCCTGTGAAAAAGGTAACAAAGTTTTTCCCATCTTACAGGTGAGTAAACTGAGGCTTAGGAAAGAAGTAAGGAATAGGGACTGAACCTCTGATTTCATTCATGTAGGGAACTCCTGAATGGGTTATCTCCCTCTACTAATTTATACAAGAGGTGTCACCCAAGCTGCCAGCAGTCTGCAGGTGGCCTAAAACACTCTTGAGTATGGCCCAGATTAAAATGTAATTGGGAAATATTAACAAAACAAAAAATATAATAAAACATAGATAATAGTAATTTGTGGCTTTCTACCACAGAGATGCTTTTGTGGGGTTTAGTATTCCTTGCCCAGTTTCTATAGGAGCTTGACACCACTGTCATACAGTCTCCTTGTGAACATGTGGAAAGATAAAGGCCAGGCTAGGTGACGGGTTAAGAGGATTCAGAACTGGCTGAATTTCCAGATCCAAAAATTAGTTCTTAGTGTTAATTGGGAAAGATGTCTCTAGTAGAGCTCCCTTTGTCCTGGGCCTTGGGCTGTTCAACATTTTTATTGGTGACTCAAATAAAGAGAAGCTTGCTAAATTGGTGTATGACATGAACCTTGAACTTTGGTTAAAAAGACTCAAGGAAGAACCAGGCCCTGGCACATAGTAGGTCCTTAATAAATATATCTTGGTTGATTGGTGGCTAAATGTATAAAAATCTTAACAAGCTAGAATGATGGACTGAAACTAAGATGAAACTTAATGGGAATAAATATAAAATATTGGGGTTTTAAAATATTTTCCAAGCATGGGATGGGGCAATAGATGGCTAGATTCATGGGGGGAAAGTCTGGATGTTTTAGTGAACTAGGAGACCTCATAATCATGGAGTCCATGTGTAAGAATCTCCTTTACAACATATATCCTACAAGTGATTATCCAGACCTTCAACGAAGGGCAAACCTCTATTCTCTGAGGGAGGAGACCTATTCCACATTTGTATACTGTTAGAAAGTTCTTCCTTACTTCAAACCTAAATTTACCTTTTAACACTTTCTACTCATTTCTTCATTGGCACAAGCAGATAGGAAGACCATTAATCATGTCTTCCCTGAGTCTTCTCCAAGCGAAATATTCCCAGTTGTCCCAAACAATCTATAGTATGATCCCAGGACTAATTTGCTTCCTCTGGAATCTCTCACTTACAAATATCATTTCTAAAATACGATTCCAAGAGCTGAACACAGAACCCCAAATGTGACCTACATCAAGCCTAAATTTCTGTTCAACTGGAGTGTCACCACTAGGGGGAGGAATGACACCTTGATTTGCCCAAGGTTTCTGTTCTGAGATTGCTTCTGCTGAGGGGAAGAAATGCAGTGCTACTGTAGGAGTCAGAGCTGGACAGGGGAAGAAGAGGAACTGGTTGGCGGAAAAGGGCACCATCACTAAGAAGTCACGGTTGAAATACTGCCCTCCCCCACCCCACCCCCCAAAGCATTGTTGGTGCCTTCTAAATTTTTTGTCCTGGAACAAAGCCCTGGCTGCCCCACTATAGTTATGGCTCTGGTTTCAAACATGTGAAGACTCTGTGGGCTAGTTGATTTGGTTCAAACTAGGAGTTAAAGGTTGTGGCTTCACCTGCTACGTAACCCTGGAGAAATTCTTTCACCACTCGGGGCTTCAAATTCTTCCTCTTCAGGATGAGGTTGAATTAGATCATTTCTTCTATGAGTTTAGAAATGACTGAGTCATGGAGAACAGGGCCTGGGGAGAGTGCAGGTACCTTGCTGATGTGTATATTTGATCTCATTATAATGGACCAAGAGAGTGGGACTGGATTGGTGTAATTCTGTCATTACCAGAAAGCAACTCAGAGAGCATGCCCTACAAATAGTTGGCTGGTAGCATCATTGATCTAAGTGAAAGGGGGTAGTACATTCTCAGAATGGCTCATGTGTCCAAATGGGAAAGATTGCTTCATTTCTACATCTTTTACTTTCTCAGACATTGAGCAATGGGCATAAGCATTTAAAGATATAATGTCACAATAACTGGCATTACATAGCATTGCAAGAGTTGGAAACTACTTCATATACATTACCTCATTTTAATAGCAATCATTTAAAAAGTACTTTAAGGTGGGCAAAATGCTTTACAATTATTATCTCCTAACAACTCTGGAATGTAGGTGCTGCTATTATCCCAATTTTCGCAATGAGGAACCAAGGCTGACAAAGGTTCAGGGACTTTGTCCAGAGTAACACAGTTAAGAAAAATAATAACAAAATTCATCTGGAAGAACAAAAGATCAAGAATATCAAGGGAATTAATGAAAAAATGCAAAGGAAGGTGACCTAGATGAACCAGATCTCATACCATATCATAAAGCAGCAATCATCAAAACCGTTTGGTACTGGCTAAGAAGTAGAGTGGTGGATCAGTGGAATAGGTAACTGCAAGACAGAATAGTCAATGACTATAGTAATCTACCTTTACATAAACTCAAAGTCTCCAGCTTCTAGGATAAGAACTCACTATTTGGGGAGGGCGGAACCAAGATGGCAGCTGGAAAGCAGGGACTAGCATGAGCTCCCCACCGAGTCCCTCCAAAAGCCTACAAAAATGGCTCTGAACCAATTTTAGAACTACAGAACCCACAAAACAGCAGAGGGAAGCAGGGCTCCAGCCCAGGACAGCCTGGATGGTCTCTGGGTGAGGTCTATCCCACATGGAGCTGGGAGCAGAGCAGAGCAGAGCCCAGCATGAGTGGCGTGGACCAACCAGACCAGGAGCCAGGTGGAGCATGCCCTAGAGCCCTGAATCAGTGAGCTGTGGCAGTTCCTAGACGTCTCAACCCACGAACACCAAAGACAGCGGAGAAGGTTAGTGGGAAAAGCTGTTGGAGTGGAAGGAGTTCCAGGTTCGGCCACCACCCCCGGGGCAGTGGAGGTGGGGCAGCTACAGCTGCAGTTGCTTCCAGCCCCAGGCCCACCTGGTGGGAGGAATTAAGTGGTGTATCAGAGCAGGAGTGCACAGCCTGCTGAAGATTTAAGCCCAGAACCAGTTGGGGGTTCTTGGGGAAGGAGGAGTGCTGGTGTGGCAGAGCTGGCACATCCCCCCCAAACGTGGAAGATAGAACTCTTTAGTCTACAAGCAGTCATACACCATTGAAAAACTCAAGGGTCAAGTTAGTTGGTTGGGAATATGGCCAGGCAGTGAAAACACACCCAGATTCAGTTTCAGACTTTGGATTCTTTCTTTAGAGACAAAGAAGACCAAAACATACAGGCAGAAGAAGTCAACAAAGACAAAGAGTCTACAACAGAAGCCTCCAAGAAAAACATGAACTGGTCCCAGGCCATGGAAGAGCTCAAAAAGCATTTGGAAAAGCAATTTAGAGAACTAGAGGAAAAATTGAGAAGGATGCGAGAAAACCATGAAAAACAACTCAATGATTGCTAAAGGAGAGCCAAAAAAATACTGAAAAATACACGGAAGAAAACAACACCTTAAAAAATGTCAAAAGAGCTCCAAAAAGCCAATGAGGAGAAGAATGCCTTGAAAGGCATAATTACCCAAATGGAAAAGGAGGTCCAACGGACCACTGAAGAAAATACCACCTTAAAAATTAGATTGCAGCAAGTTGAAGCTAGTGACTTTATGAGAAATCAAGATATTATAAAACAGAACCAAAGGAATGAAAAAAATGGAAGACTGTAAAATATCTCATTGGAAAAACCACTGACCTGGAAAATAGATCCAGGAGAGATAATTTAAAAATTATTGGACTACCTGAAAGCCATGATCAAAAAAAGAGCTTAGATACCATCTTTCAAGAAATTATCAAGGAGAACTGCCCTGATATTCTAGAGCCACAGGGCAAAATAGAAATTGAAAGAATCCACCGATCGCCTCCTCAAATAGATCCCAAAAAGAAATCTCCTAGGAATATTGTCGCCAAATTCCAGAGCTCCCAGATCAAGCAGCCAGAAAGAAACAATTTGAGTATTGTGGAAACACAATTAGAATAACCCAAGATCTGGCAGCTTCTACATTAAGAGATCGAAGAGCTTGGAATACGATATTCCGGAGATCAATGGAACTAGGATTAAAACCTAGACTCACCTACCCAGCAAAACTGAGTATCATGCTCCAAGGGAAAATATGGATTTTCAATAAAATAGAGGACTTCCAAGCTTTCTCAGTGAAAAGACCAGAGCTGAATAGAAAATTTGACTTTCAAACACAAGAATCAAGAGAAGTATGAAAAGGTAATCAAGAAAAAAGAAATTGCAAGGGACTTACTAAAGTTGAACTGTTTTGTTTACATTCCTACATGGAAAGATGATTTGTATGATTCATGAGACCTCAGTATTAGGGAAGCTGAAGGGAATATGCATATATATATATATGTTTATGTTTATGTATATATTTTTATATAAGTGAATGTGTATGCATGTATATATGTATACATATATATACATATACACACATACATATATACATACATATATATATATATATATATATATATATATATATATATATAGAGAGAGAGAGAGAGAGAGAGAGAGAGAGGACACAGGGTGAGTTGAAGATGAAGGGAAGATATCTAAAAGAAATAAAATCAAATTAAGGGATGAGAGAGGAATATATTGAGAGAGGGAGATAGGGAGAGATAGAATGGGGTGGATTATCTCACATAAAGGTGGCAAGAGGAAGCAGTTCTGTGGGAGGAGGGGAGAGGGCAGGTGAGGGGGGAATGAGCGAATCTTGCTCTCCTCAGATTTGGCCTGAGGAGGGAATACCATACATACTCAATTGGGTATCTTACCCCACAGGAAAGAAGAGGGAAGAAGATAAAAAAGAGGGAGGTATTGATGGAGGGAAGGGCAGATGGCAGTGGAGGTAATCAAAAACAAACACTTTTGAAAGGGGAAAGGGTCAAGGGAGAAATTTCAATGGAGGGGGATGGGTTGGGAAGGAGCAAAATATAGTTAGTCTTTCACAACGTGAGTATTGTGGAAGTGTTATACATAATGATACACATGTGGCCTGTGTTGAATTGCTTGACTTCTTAGGGAGGGTGGGTGGGAAGTGAAGAGGGGGGAGAATTTGGAACTCAAAGGTTTAAAAACAGATGTTCAAAAACAACAAAAAAAAAAGTTTTTGCATGCAACTAGAAAATAAGATACACAGGCAATGGGGCGTAGAAATTTATGTTGCCCTACAAGAAAGGAAGGGAAAAGGTGATGGCAGGGGAGTGGGATGACAGAAGGGAGGGCTGACTGGGGAACAGGGCAACCAGAATATATGCCATCTTGGAGTGGGGGGAGGGTAGAAATGGGGAGAAAATTTGTAATTCAAACTCTTATGAAAATCAATGCTGAAAACTAAATATGTTAAATAAATAAATAAATAAATAAAAAGGATAAAAAAAATAAAAAATACATACATACATACATATATATATATATATATATATATATGTATATATATATATATATATATAAAAAGAACTCAGTATTTGACAAAAACTGCTGAGAAAACTGGAAAACAGTATGGCAGACCTAGGCGTAGACCAACATCTTACACTGTATACCAAGATAAGGTCAAAATTAGTCAATGACTTAGACATAAAGGTTGGTACCATAAGCAAATTAGGAGAACAAGGAATAGTTTGCCTGTGAGATTTATGGAGAATGGAAGAATTTATAACCAAACAAGAGATAGAGAACATTATGAAACGCAAAGTTGATAATTTTGATTACATTAAATTAAAAGGTTTTGCACAAACAAAACCAATGCAAGCAAGATTAGAAGGAAAGCAGAAAACTAGGAAATAATTTTTACTGCCAGTGTTTCTGATAAAGGCCTAATTTCTAAAATATGTAGGGGACTGAATCAAATTTATAAGAACACAAGTCATTCCTCAGTTGATAAATTGTCAAAAGATATGAACAGGAAGTTTCCAGACAAAGAAATTAAAGCTATTTATGGTCATAAAAAATGCTCTAAATCACTACTGATTAAAGAAAATGCAAATTAAAACAACTCTGAGATATTACCTCACATCTATCTGATTGGCTAATATGACAAAAAAGGAAAATGTTAGGTGTTGGAGAAGATGTGGGAAAATTGGAACACTAATGCATTGTTGGTGGAGTTGTGATCTGATCTGAGTATTCTGGAGAGCAATTTGGAGCTATAGCCCAAAGGGCTATAAAAGTGTGCATACCCTTTGATCCAGCAATATCACTATTAGGTCTGTATCCTAAAGAGATCATAAAAAAGGGAAAAGCACTCACATGTGCAAAAATATTTATAGCCACTCTTTTTGTGGTGGCCAATAATTAGAAAGTGAGGGGATGTCCATCAAATGGGGAATGGCTGAACAAGTTGTGGTATAAGAATGTAATGGAATACTATTGTGATATAAGAAATGATGAGCAGGTAGATTTCAGAAAACCTGGAAAGACTTACATGAACTGATGCTGAGTGAAGTGAGCAGAACCAGAACACTGTACACAGTAACAGCAGCACTGTGCAATGATCAAATTTGATAGACTAGCTCTTCTCAGCAATGCAACTAAGACAATTCCAAAAGACTCATGATAGGAAATGCTATCCACAACCAGAGAAAGAATTATGGAGTCTGAATGTAGATCGAAGTGCACTATTTTCTCTTTTTTTCTTTCTCATGGTTTTTCCCTTTTGCTTTGATTCTTCTTTCACAACATGACTAGTGTAGAGATATGTTTAATATGATTGTACATGTGTGGTCTGTATCAGATTGCTTCCCATCTTGGGGAAGAGGGAGAGGAGAGGGAGAGGAAGAAAAAAATTGGAACTCAAAATTTTAGAAAAGTGAATGCTGAAAACTATTTTTACATGTAATTGGAAAAAATAAAATGCTATTAAGTGGGAAAAAGTCAGAGTCACACAGCTTAAAAGTATCTAAGGCCGGATTTGAATTCAGGTCTTCCTGATCCTAGGTCCACTTCTCTATCCACTGACCTGCCTCCCAACAACCTCTGTGAGATGGAAGCTTTAGAGAATTTGGAAGATTTGACCATGGTTACACATTAAATATCAGAAGAATAATGTTCCTCCATTTCTAATAATCTATTCACTATGGCATCTGCTTTTCAAAGCCAAAAATAATTGATTAAGTGCTCAAATTAAGATCAATTTAAAGTTCCCAGAAATTACTGACCAAATGTTCAAATTAGGATCAATTTTAAATTCTCAGAAATTACTCACATATCCATCTCTATTGTGTATGTGTACATATACACACTCATATGCATATATTTTAGAGATTTGGATGATTAAATATTCAAAACAATTCAAATGGATCTGTAAGCTTAACAGTTTGGAAGCTCCATCCAATAATGCAAATGGCAACCTATCTGTGATTGTCTATCTTGTGCAACTCTTGTCAATATCATTCCATAGTTTTGCCACAGGAGGGCCAGCCTACTTGCTGAAGGCCTCCTCTCTTTCTTTCTCCTGACATCTAAGGGTATCAGCTGGGCAAGGATATCAAATGGGCTAGTAGTTTGTGTACTAGCTATTTCTTCTTCTTGCCTGCAACCAATTCACCTCATTTTTAAGTCCCATATTTATCTGTGCACATTCTTTTCTTTAATTAATTATTTTTAGTTTTCAATATTAAGCTTTTAATAAGCTTTTAAGTTTTAAATTTTCTCCCACTCCCTCCCCATCCCCCTCTCCAAGACAGCATGCAGTCTCTTATAGGCACCACATATACATTCATATTAAACATATTTTCACATGTCATGTTGTAAAGAAGAATTAGAACCAATGGGGAAAACTTTGAGAAAAGGAGCAAAACAAAAAAAGAGAGAGAGAGAACAAATAGCATGCCTCAATCTGCATTCAGATGCCATGGTTCTTTCTCTGGATATGGATAGCATTTTCCATCATGAGTCTTGGAGTTGTCTTAGATCCTTGCATTGCTGAGAAGAGCAAAGTCTATGAAAGTCAGTCATCACACAATGTGGCTCTGACTGTGTACAGTGTTCTCCTGGTTCTGCTCACTTCACTCAGCATCAGTTCGTATAAGTCTTTCCAGGTATTTTCTGAAGTCCACCTGCTCATCATTTCTTATAGCACAATAGTATTCCATTACATTCATATACCACAATTTGTTCAGCCTTTGTGCACATTCTTTATTTCTGGGTTTTGTGTGTGCGCGCTATGTGTTGTTCTGTGATTATACCCACCATAAGCCTCTCTATTCCCTTCTAAGTGATACTCATTTTTAATTTCTTGTAGACTGTGGTGTTCCATGACTCACAAACACACAGTACCAGAATAATATTGACATTAAAAAGATGGGCTTTTATTTCTGGAAGAAGCCTAGGGTTATTAAAGAAGTTCCGTGATTTCCTAAAGGCAATCCAGCTTGCTCCCATCATCCTATTTAATTATAGGTCCAACTCAATGTCCATTTGCACCATCTGCCCAAGACATATAGACAGATGGACAAGCTCTATGGGCTATCCATCTAACTGTATGTTCTAATCTGAACAATAGACATTCCTTATCCATGTGTCTTTTCCTATATAGATGGTTAGGTCAAACTAATACTAAATTATATAATATATGTAATGCAATGTACATGTTATACATAATATTATATAATTTATAATCTTAAAATCAAGCTTTGATGATCCAGGATTTAATTAGTATAGGTACTTACTTTTTTCTCTAGTTGAAACCTCTCCATGCCTTTAACATATAGTCTTCATGAATTGCTCTGGCCAATTAAAAAAAATAACTTGGAAAGGAACCCTCTGGAATTAATCTCTCTAAATTTAGTCTTGTCTTTGGACAATAGAAATCTATTGTCAGACCTATAAGGGAAACTTTCAGCTTGGTAGAGCCTTTTTGAGTTTGTTCTTCAGTGATTATAGCCTGTAGGAGCCCAGAATAACTTCTAGACCATAAGAAGGCATCAGAATAAAACTTTGTGTGTGTGTGCATGTGTGTGTGTTTGGGCATGTCTGCACACACATACATTATGTACTTATATACACATAGGTATGTAAAATCAACATATACAAATTATTTCAGATATATCGATTGACCCATGATCTCATTAATTCTGGAATTTCTTCTTAGTCCAGTTTGCAACCCATCCATGCTTGTCCGTTCTGTGTAACTCATGTCCATGTCCTCCCAAAGATCTCCCACCAATGGTTCACCCAATATGCTAGGGGCCATCTTGCTTTCTTAGAACAATCACTAGATACATAGTTAAGCATAGTAGCTAAAGATCTCAACAGCTATAAAAATCAGTTTTAAAGTAAAAATATGATGTTTTAACATGTAGACTTGTAACTAGTTATTGTTTCCCTAGGCTAAGCACCATAAGATGCATCTGAAGCAAGCAGGACAAAAGATTCTGTTAGATTAATTTTTATGACAAAGTAATTTGAGTGGTAGGGGTGGGGAGGATATAGGAGAAAGAAAACTTGCGAGTAGACTTCAGCAAACAAGGTACAATGCATGGGAGGAATCCCATAAGGGAGATGTGGAGAAACAGAGAACCCAAGACATTAAGAGGCTGCCACTGTTGAGGTTGTAGCTCAGGGGGAGGGAACTAAAAGGAGCTTACTTAGGATGGAATCACTAGAGGGAAGAGATCTGCTTCTCTTTTTATTTTAACGCATTATTCTTGGTAACTAAGTTCTAAGTTTGGTTGTTTCTACATGGTAAAGCAATACAATTGCTGTCAACACTTTCTAAATTTTGACCCCTTGGGAAAAATCCCAATTACACCACCCTAGTTATACATCCTAATTTATGTTCCTTCCTCAGAATCTCGGTCCTTCCCACCATTATCATCCTTTCTCAGCAAATGTTCACCATATTTGATACCTATCTTATTATCTCTTCTCATTACTTCCTTGACTCAACAATTTTTTTTCCTCTTTTTGTCATCTGTCTTCTTCACCCCATCATCTGTCCCCAGGCACCCATTTTTATGTAGCCATGATCCCTTGGTTAAAATGGGCTTAAAGATATGGGTGGCAAGCTAAACTTGAGAGGAACTTTGGTTTTTCACACTCTGGCTTTCAGGGAATATACGACTGATAGGGTGATTTTTTTCTAGCATGAAAACGCCAGCTCTGTCATATCCTGAAATGTTGTGCTCAGTTTCTTCTGAAGACATGCTAATTAGCGATGATAAAATTTCAAGGCAGTACTACCTACGGAATCAAGTTGGGGGGCGGGGGAGAGACAGAGACAAAGAGAAGAGAGACACACAGAGAGAGAGAGAAAGAGAGAGAGAGAGAGAGAGAGAGAGAGAGAGAGAGAGAGAGAGAGAGAGAGGAGAGAAGGAGAGAGAGGAGAGCTTCTTGTATTATTCTCTCTAGCTTTTAAAAAATAAAATGCAAAACTCCATGAGTTGTTGTTTCTGTTTTAAAACCAGGCATCTTTTTCTGCATTTCCCACTAACAGATTCGAATTGGACAGAAGACAGCAAAAGAATTGAAAGCAAAGCATGGGAGCAATTATAAAGTTGGATCAAGCTCAGAAATGTTATGTAAGTGTCTGTTTGGCTTCTTTGACATTATCCAAGGCATGGAGGAAGTTACTGGACTTCAAGGGAGAAAGGGAAGATCCTGGGCTTAGCAGCTGGAGAGAAGGGATTTTTTTGTACACAATCTGAACTGTGATCTCTAGGGACAAGGTGTGAACCAGAAAAAAGAATGAACTCCCAGGCTCAGCCCAGACTCTCTTCTGGAAGTTAGAAGAAAGGATGATGTCCAGTGGCAGCTGATCTGTTGACTCAGCTCCCAGAGGACTTATCAGGCAACAAGAGTAGTGTAGGGTGGGGCTGGGAGGATAGATCTGAAAGCAAAAGAATCTAGGAAGAGATTTTTTTTCTTCTGTACACCTCCAGAGCCCACCCAGATTACATTAACACGTAAGTCATTCAAACTCGGATCATCGATTCGAATAATTTCATATTTTTAAATTATTAAGTTACCTCTTACTTCCTTAAAAGAGAATGATAAGGGGACCCCAAATGATGTCGTATGAAGATTGACTGAAAGGACTGGGCATGTATTGCAATGGAAAAGGGAGATTTAGGGTGGATATGAGCTTCACCTTTAGTATTTGAAAAATTGTCATGAAAAAGACCTTGGTCTGCTTGGGGTGAGAAGTAGAAATGGCCAACAGACAGATTTTAGATTAAAATAAGAACTAAATAATAGCTAGGAGAGACAATGTGGCATCACAGGGAGAGAGCTGGTCTTTGTGTCAGAAAGACCTAGATTTTAATCCTGTCTATGACACATAATGGCTGTGTAACCTTGGGCAAGACACCGAAGCTCTTGGGTGCTTTAAGACTGGAAGGTTTAAAGCAGGTGCCAGCCTGTATTGGTAGAGGGAGTTTCCTCAGTAAGTTTCCCTATAAATGGTGGCATCATAGGTCAGGTTTAAAAAAATAGAGCTTTTAAAAATTTAAATGGGCTGCCTCATGGATTTCTTCTCATTAGAGATGTTCAGACAAAAGCTAAAGCGACATATTTTCTTGTCAATGGGATTCATGCTTTGCATGAGGATTGGATGGATCCAATTGATCCAATGGGTCCAGGACCTGGATGACCTCTGATGTCCCTTCCTACTCTTAGATTCTACATTTCTAAAATTTATTTCATCAGAATGTGCATTTTACTCCTCTGAAGTCACCCCCTTCCCTGCCATTGTCAGAGACTGGTATCCATGCTATTTATCCTCTCTTCTTGTTTTACTTAATAGACTCTCTATCTGGATCCTCACGAGACTGGGCTTATGATATTGGGATTCCTTTTGCTTACACATTTGAATTGAGAGACAATGGAACCTATAAGTTCATGCTTCCAGAAAACCAGATCCAGCCCACTTGTGAGGAGACCATGACAGCTGTCCTGTGCATGCTTGAGGAGATCTATAAGAAAGAATGGGGCTCAGGCAGAGCAGTGGTGCTCTCCCCAGCTGCCATAGGGCTCAGTGTCTTCCTGTCACTCATGCTTTTCTTTTAAGGACATCTGTCACAGCTCCACTAGGAATCCCTATTCTTGTGGATATAATTCAAGTGAACTCAATTCAATGAAAGTTCAGAGCACTGTACTTTCAAAATATTTGTTTGTTGTACAGAAAGCAAATGATTTAACAAGGAAGACAGCTCGTATCAATGACTAAAAGTTGTGACTGTACAATTTAGTGCATAAGAGATAAGGGACCCATATAAAATGAATCATCTGATTAATGATCATTTATTAAGTACCTACTATCAAGTTCAAATCGTTGTGCTAGGCACCAGAAATGTAGCAATAAAAATGAAATTGTCCCTGCTTTTTGAGGATCTTATATTTTATCAAGGTATACAACATCCACATACATGCGCTTATACAGAATAAATACAAGTTAGTTTTTGGAGGGAGAATGCTAGTAGTTGGGGGAATCAGGAAAGGTTTCCTCGAGACCCTCTTTTTTGTCATGGTCTCCATTGCCAGTCTAGTGAAACCCATGGCTCCCTTCTTAAAATAATGTTTTTAAATGCATAAAATAGATAGGACTACAAAGAAAGCCAATTAAGCTGAAATGGTTACCATGATATATTCTTAAAAAACAACAAATTCACAGATCCTGTAGGTATTTGCGGACCCTAGATTCAGGACCTTTGTCCTAGCAGGTAGTGCTTGAGCTGTCTTAAAAGAAGTAAGGGATCCAAAATGGCAGAGGTTGGGAAGGAGTGGATTCCAGGTTTGAGGGATAGCCAGTACAAAGATGTAGAGAGCCAGATGATGAGTTTGACTGGAGTAGAGAGTATGGGAAGGGAAGTAATATATAATAAGGCTCAAAAGGCAGGTCAGGGCTAGGTCTTCAAGGGCTTTAAAAATCAAAATTTATATTTTAGTTTAGAGCCATCAGGAACCACACTTGAGTAGGTGAATGACTAAAACCATCGTTACTGATTGGGAACTCCATCTCAAAAAATAATTGTAATTGATTTTAGAAAGAAAAAATTTCCCAGAGGACTATCCCAGCATTACCAAGGTCCTATAAACACACATGTCCAGTTTAAACAATGTGGATCCATTTGACCCATAGAGCAACAAAGGCAGCGATAAACCAATTGTTCAAATGAGATTGTGTCTACGAAGTACTTTGCAAACATTGAGAATTACATAAATGTCAACTATTTATTATTATAACTAAGCAAGGGGAAACTGCTGGTAGGTGGGGCACCCAGTTTATATTTTCTGATCCAGAAACTGTTCCCTTCCCAACTCTATAATTTCTTGTCTGTCAGCCTAGCCTTCCAGCCAGAAGATGATGTTTTCCTTCACTCCAGAGGGGATAGCATACATGTTGAAGAAAGCATGGGCTTTGGAAAGTTCAAAGACCCAGCTTTGCACTTACTATCTGTGTGATCTTGGGTGATTCAGTGTCTCTGAGCATCAGTAAAATAAATGGAAATGATAATTCAGATACTATACACCTCACACGGCATTTATATGAATGAAATGACTGCTGAATGAAGAAGGTACCTATGATAGAAAGATTAGTGGACAGGAAGTCAGGAAGAATTGGCTTTGAAGATTGCCTCTGACCCTTAACAACTGTGTGACCATGGTCAAGATACTTTATCTCTCTGAGCCTCATTATTTTTTATTGTGTAAAATGAGGATAACAAAACTAACCCATGTTTCTGTGGGTGGTTGTGAGGCTCCAGTGAGATGACATTTGTAAGGTACTTTAGGAAATTTAAAGAGCTTTGTTGTTGTTCCGTCATTCCAGTTGTGCCCAACTCTTCATGACCCTGTCTGGCATTGTCTTGGCAAAGATATTGCAGTGGTTTGCCATTTCTTTATCTGGCTCATTTTACAAATGAGGAAATTGAGAAAAACTGACTTGTCCAGGGTCACACATCTAGTAAGTGTCTGAGGTCAGATCTGAGCTCAGAAAGATTAGTCTTCCTGACTGTAGACTGGACACTCTATCCACTCTACCACCGAGCTGTCCTAAAGAGCTTCAGAAACGAATTATTATGTAAATATTTTTGTAAACCAGAAAAGTATACACAGCCTCAAGCTCTAAATACCCTTATACATTGGGGCAAGAATTCTCTATCTCCATCTCCCCCTCTGTTTTTTTTTTATTTTCCCCCAGATTCAGCTTATAACTAGGACCAGGGATGTTACAAATGACTATCCCTCACCTCTGATATCTGAATGAATAAACTTTAAATCCAGGGAGAACACTCAGGGGTTAGGCCTATGCTTTCTGACCTCAAATAGGAGGAACCAGTCTATGAGAAAACATTAAAATGAGGGAGAGGAAATAGTGCCATTTGGACCACTTAATGGAGATTAAAATTGGCATTTCCACACGCACACAGTTTAGGAAGAGACTTAAGACAGGACAAACTTTCCAGGGTAAGAGAGAACGTTACAAGGATGGCCAGGTAAGGCTAGCAGCTTGGTTCCGGGAAGTCTAGAGTTTCTTTGTGTTAACCTTTACATTGATGTGCTAGGCAGCTTGTCTGATCCCCTGGGAAAGGAAGTCAGGAGTCCATGTGGCATGTCTGTGTTCCCTGACTGAATGGAGGTCCACAGCTTGGGCATCTGCTGCTTCAGACTCCAGATGCCAGGCAGCTCTGACAAAGAGGATCAGATGTCTAGTTCTAGGCTTAATCTGCAACAAATGTCATCAATTAATCTCCTTGCCATGGAAGAGCTGCCCAGTGGCTTACAATGGGATGTAACAACAGTTTTCCCATTCATATGACCAATTAGATCTCTGGGTTTCCAATGTAGTAGAACTTTAGAGGTATTTCTTTAATATGTGTATTATTATGAGATATTTTATTACATTTAATTTTGATTTGAGAAGAAAAATTTGCTGTAAGGAAGAAATCAATTCCTTGATGAAGGATTCATTCTTCTTAGACTTTACCACTTTGGAATGAAGATAAATAAAACATGAATACATATTTATTAAGCACCTACTATGTGTTAGGCTTTAGGGATGCAAAAACAATCCTGAGTCTCAAGGAGCTTATTTTCTAATGGGAGAACAGCAAGGACATATATAAATGTATACAACATAAATAAAGAGTACAAATTTTAAAAAAATTGATGTTTTGTTATTTAAAAATTTAAATTTAAAAAAAATTAGTTTAAATGTGTATTTACTTCTCAAGTTAACTTAGGAGGGAGGGAATTAAGTGGTTAGGTGGATTAGGAAAGACTTCAAGCAGAAAATGTGATACCTGAGCTTCATCTTATTGGAAAGAATTAATTCTACTGGGAGGAAGTAAAAAGGGAATCCATTTCAGGCATGTGGGTTGGTCATTGCAAATAATCAGAGACAGGAGATGGAGTATTATGTGTGGGTAATAGAGAGAAGGCCAGTTTGCCTGAATTGCAGAATGTACAAGAGGGAGTAATGTCCAGCGAGCCCGGAAAGACAGATTGGGGCCAGGTTCTGCAGGGTTTTAAAAGCTAAACAGAAGAGTTCATATTTTTTCCTCAAGGCAGCAAGAAACCACTAGAGTTGATTGAGTCAGGGAGGAACGTGGAGAGTTCGGTGCTTAAGGAAAATTACTTTGGCAGCAGTGTAAAAGATGAACTGGATTGATGAGAGACTTGAGGCAAGCAGACCAATTAGGAGGCTATTGTAATAATCCAGGCAAAAGGTGATCAAAGCTTGAACTAAGGTGCTACTGTGTTGTAGAGAGAATGGGTCAGATGGGAGAGACGGGAAGCTAGAAACAGCAAGATTTGGCAACTGACTGCATGTGTGCGATGAGGAATTGAGGACCTGAAGATGATATTGAAATACAAACCTGGATGACTGGAAGGATGAGTCTATGTCAGTAGTAGTTTGGCTGTTTTCAGTCATGTCTGACTCTTCATGGCCCCATTTGGGGATTTCTTGGCAAAGATACTCGAGTGGTTTGTCATTTCCTTCTCCAGCTCATTTTAGAGATGAGGAAACTGAGGCAAACAGGCTGAAATGACTTGCCAAGTGTCTCACAGCTAGGAAGTGTCTGAAACCAGATTTATACTCAGGAAGATTAGTCTTCCTGACTCCAGGCCCAGAATTCTATTCACTGCACTAACTAGATGCCCATAAGTCTATGCCATATAGACTAAAGTACCTGCATTCCCCTGTCAGAATTGGGACTCCCTAAAGGAGTTCAAACTTTCTTCTTTTTCATTATGAACTTGTCAAGCATCAACAAACAGGAACATTTCCGTATACAAAGAACAGAAAGAAGATCATATAGGAAACTATGAATCTCTATTACATACAGTTTGTTTTTAAAAGTATATATTAAATTTGACATAGGAGTACTAAGTATCCCACTTGCCTGTGTTCCCTCCTGAATTTTCTTCTGCTCTCTTTTGCGTATCTTATGATGTTTCATTGATAGTCATTTCTTCTTTTTCTCATTTGGCTATTGGAACCCAACTCCCACCCCTGCATTCTTACCACTACTCTGTCACTCAAAAAAAAAATTAAAATTTTCTCTTGTAATAAATGAGGAAAGTCAAGTGAAAAAAAACTTAGACATTGTTTCTGAAAATGTGTGTCTCATTTTGCACCTACATTCTATCATTTCTCTTCAAAGAGGTGGGAAGCTTGCTTCAGTATCAGTCTTCTGGATTTGTCTTTGATCGTTGCTTTGATCAGGCTTCTTAAGACTTTCAAAGTTGTATCTTTTACAGTATTATAGTCATTGTGTAAGCTGTTCTGCTTCTCAGATTGAGAATGCATGAATTTATGTAAATCTTATCAGGTTCCTCAGAATACATATCTTTCATCATTTCTTAGAGCACAATGATATTCCAATACATTCTTGTGTCATGATTTGTTCAGTCATTTTAAAATTTATGGGCACTTACTTTCCCCCTCAATTATTTCCAATGATGAAAAATGCAGCTGTAAATATTTTTGTACATATGTGTCCTTTTCCTCTGACATTGATCTTTTTGGGATGAATTCCGGCAGTGGTATTTCCAGGTCACACGACTTTGGGTATATAGTTCCAGATTACTTTCTGGAATGGCTGGACCACTTTACAGTCCCACCAGCAGTGCAATAGTATGCCTGTCCTTCCCAGCCTTTCCAGAAATTTTCACTTACTTTTCTTTTGGCCTTGATACAGTGGATGTACGGTGGAGGAATCTTAGATTTACTTTAATTTGTATTTTCTTATTAGTGATTTGAAACATTTTTTTGATATGGCTGTTGATAGTTGCCTTTATTCTTTTGAAAACTGCCTCTTTTTCTCACCCTTCATCCATTTATTTGTTTGTTTTTAGCATTCAATTTTAAAATTTCGAGTCCCAAATTCTCTCCTTTTATCCCCTCTCCAAGCTATTAAGAAGGAAAGCAATATGATACTCATTATGCATGTGAAGTCATGCAAAACATATTTTCATATTAACCATGTTGTTAAAAAACTAGAAAAATTTCAAAAAGTGAAAAACAATAGCTTCGGTTTGCACTCAGAGTTCATCAGTTCTCTCTCTGAAGGTGGATAACAGTTTTCTTCATGGGTCTTTTGGTCTTTCACCCTTCATCATCATTACAATAATGTTGTTGTATTGTATACTATTCTCTTGGTTCTGCTCACTTCATTTTGCATCAGCTCATATAAGTCTTCCCAGGTTTCTCTGAACCCACCCTTTGTCATTTCTTATAGCATAACAATATTCCATCACAATCACGTACAACAACTTGTTTAGCTATTCCCCAATTGATGGGCATCCCCTCAATTTCTAATTCTTTGCCAACACAAAAAAGAGATGCTATAAATATTTTTGTACATATACGTACATGATTTCCCTTGAGATTCTTGACCTTTTCTTCTTCTTAATGAATTCTACTACCAATTTCTCTACTTCTATAAAGTTAATCCTTTGGTTACCTAGTATAGTACTGAATCTGTAAATTAAGTTAGACAGCATTGCCATTTTAATTATATTGTCGTGGTCCAATAATTAGCAACTAATATATCTCCAAATATTTATCTTCTTTTATTTCTATGAAGGCTATTTTGTAGTGTCCTTTCATGGAGACACCAACAGCTCGAAGGGGGCCCTGGTACCTGACTCTTCTGTTTCTTTGTTGCCTTTTTGGTAGCTTTGCTAATTGATCTGGTAAGCCTTATATTTTGTTACTCAGTCATTTCAGTTGTGTCTGACTTTTTGTGATCCCATTTGGAGTTTTCTTGGCAAAGATACTGGAGTGGTTTGCCATTTCTTTCTCCAGCTCTTTTGACAGATGAGGAAACTGAGACAGACACCTTAAGTGACTTGCCCAGGGTCACATAGCTATTAAGTGTCTGAGGTTGGATTTAAACTCAGGTCTTTCTTTCTCAAGATCTGGCACTCTGTCTGATGCCTAGCTGCCAAAGAGCTTTACATAAGCTCGTGTGATGATAGAGTCTGCCTGAAATTAGAGGTCAGAAAATCATGGATTCAGAGCACAAATGGGTCTCAACTGTCATCTAGTCTAACTGCCTCACTTTACAGATGAGGAAACAGAGACTTGGAGAGATTAAATGACTTACACAGTCTCACAGCCAGTGTCAGAGGCAATTTTCAGCACACTTTCTACCACCCTGCCTCTCCTCTAGTCCACCCACTCACCTCATTGGAGGGTTGTGAGGAAAGCCCATCATAAACTATAATATATTATTTAAGTACAAGCTATTTTTAATGATTACAGATTTGAAATTTGAGATTGAAAGGTAAAATAAGGTTCTTTAAGGTTCCCTTCCAGTTCTAACAGTTTTTGAATCTATATTAGCAGAACTGGAACTAAAACCTGGTCTTCCTCGGTTAGGACTTCCTGGATTAATACACTTTCTAGGTGTCTTACTACACCATACCACCTCCTGATGTTGATTTAATGTTTACCTTGAAAACTTTGTTCAACACAAAATACCATTATCCCTTCTACATTATGTCCTTCCCCATCGTGGCTTTGATATCTTGTGGGTAGGCAAAAGAAATTAAGTGGGAATTCTGGGGGACTTTTGCAGACAACACATGAAGGCCAGCAGATGACACAGAAAAAGTTCAGAAACTCAGAAATGCATGAAATATATGTATAGTATTATATAATAAGAGCATATTATGTCTTTTAGTACCATAATAGTTCAAACTTCTCTGACACAAAGGTAGAGCCAAAAAATTTTACGTGGACTTTCCAGATCATGGAGGTGCCATGCCCCCTTTCCTCACAACGTGGAAGGGATAACTGTGCCTTTCAGGCTACTCGCTCTTCCTAGGACAATCTTTTGGGTTTATTAGGGGAAGGGGGCAATCAATTGTTCTTAGAAGCAAAGGAAGATGTGCACATAGTGCTGGGCTCATAGTCAGGTTCAGATCCCAAACAACAGATCTTGAACCTAATTTTATCACCTTATTGTACTTGCTGATGGAAAGCTTTCTGTGTGTACTGGCCTCAATGGAAAATTAATCTGGCAAACATTTATTAAGCAATTCAATTCAACATAATAAGCATTTATTAAGTTCCTATTAAGTGTCACACACTATGCTAAACTTTGAAAATACAAATATGAAAACGAAAGGTGGTTCCTTCCCTTACAATCTAATGGAGGAAGACAATACACAAAAGGAAGCTGGAAAGGGGATGGGGAGCACCACCAGGGGGTGTTTGATGGCATCCAAACCAAACAGAGCTGTGGAAGGAAAATGGAGAGTCCATGTTATGCACCTATTATTAAGCACTTGCTATGTCCCAGGCATTAAAGACACGAAGAAAAAAGGCAAAATTGTTTTGTGCCCTCAGGATCTTAAAGTCTTAGTGAGAAGCATCACATGCGTGGAAAAGTCAATACAAACTGTATACAAAGTCATTTGGAGAGTAGGAGTTGGTGAGGGAATGGTACACTTACCCCAATCCAAGCCAGCAGAAGCCCACCTCCCAGATGGCACCGCCAGGGCAGGCAAATCATCCATCTTTCCTTCAGGAATGGAGTCAGGGATGATGCCTATGCTACCCACTGTAGCCCAAGACTGTTGTTTTGAGTTATATCTCAAAACCTCAAAAAAGTGAACAAATGCAAAGTTATTTTCCATTTCTAGCACATTTTACAATTTCTAGAAACTCCTAGTTAGCCTATATGCATCTGCAAAACTGACACATGTACAAAGGATTTAAAAAAACAATAATTTCAAATATTACACTTGTACAAAAGATTTTAAATATAAAAGTTTGTATTTCCAATACTATACTTGTAGAAAGGATTTAAAAATTACAGTGTTTCAAATATTCAAACGTATCCATCATGCTATTAATATGGCATGATGGATATCTTGGCAATTACTAGATATATTCTGACAACCATGAAAATCAGTTGTAAAGTAATATCCCTGGGCTCCACTGACTCTTGCTTCGAGATAGAAGCCATGTGGCCATTTTTTCCAGATTTTAATTAGAGTCTATAAGGTAGGATTTTGTGCCCTATAAGCGTTTCCTGAATTGATTAGTGCCATGTTGATTAAGGACAGTGAAATGGACATTGGAGCCCTATTTGTCTGAAGATCATTTTCACTAGTATCTGACTTGACCATCCTGTCTTACCACTAACAGGGCAGGTGGAGTATGTCACTCCAGGATCAGACTAGAACCAGGAGGACAAACTTCCTTCTTTTCCTTCTCCTCCTCTACTTCCTCTTTCTCTAACTCCTCTTCCTCCTCCTCTTTAGCATCATAATTGATTTTTACATAGCACCTTAAAGTTGTAGAGAGGCAATTTGACATAACATATAGAGGGCTGACCTCAAGTCAGGAAAATCTGAGTTCAAATCCCACCCAGTGGCTATGTGACGCTGGACAAGTCACTTAACATCTCAGTGGTCCACACAACTCTCAATGACCATAACTTGCAGAAAAGGTGCTAATGTGTATGGATGGAGTTTCCTCCTCTGCAGTTTCCTTACATCAGTGAAATCACTGTTCTAGTCCTTTTCCTAACCCTACTTTGGCTCAGAGTGAATGTAAATAGGAATTATTTCTGTTTTGGCCAGAAACCCCAAGGGTCCTCTCCTCCCAGATTAATTTTTTCCCTTTTTTTTGACTAGATATAGAGACCATTCTCAGCCTCATTTCTTACCTAGCCTTAATCACTGAACGGGCATTGCCTCAATCAAACTAAGACTTGTTAAAGACCTTAACTTAAAAAAGCCAGGGTGTCTCATTGCATCCTGGGCCAACTCTGGTTATCCTGATCTATATCTGGCCACTGGACCCAGATGGCTCCAGAGGAGAAAGTGAGGCTGGTGATTATGCACAGCCCTGCCTCACTTAAATCCGATTCACCTGCATGTCATCACCTTCCTGATGTCATGGGCCTCTTTGAAAACAAAGGACAAACAACAACTTTAGGATTGACAAAAAGCTTTGCAGACTTTATCTCATTTGATCCACCAACCAAAAAGTACGTATTGAACACCTCCTATGTGCCAGGCCCCATACTATACAATGGGGTTACGAGGTCGAAGAACGAAATAATCCTTACTCACAAAGATCTTTCTGACTCTATGTATACTTCTCTATCCATTATACTGCACTGTCTTTCCTTGGCCACTTCAGGTTAGGTAGCTCCAAAGATTCCTGTGCTATGACAGCTGCTTTACCTACCCTTAGAATGCTGCCAGAAAAGCCTTCCCTGCAAGACTGTTAAGATACTTCCTGGATGATGGCCCAGAAATGGGCCCAAGCCAGGATACATGTACTCCAACACAGAAAAGTTTGAGGACAGGACTTCAAACCCAGCAATAAAATATTTGGCCACTTCTCCAAGAAAGAATCAAAACACATATAAGAGGTTACTTCCTTCTAGGAGCAATAGGAAGCTTAATTTTGTTTATTTGTTTGTTTTAGCATTGGCAAGAGCCCACTTGCAGAGATGCTGGGTATCCATGATATTAATCATTGACAAAGAAAATGGCTGTTGATGGTTTATAACGATTGTACTGAGTAAGCAGAGATCCCACTTGGATCCTCAGGCTAGCACCCTTCTCTAGGGTGGAAACTCAAAGCAAACTGAGCTGGAATAGATCCGATGAGCAGTTCTAGGCGGGATCTGACCACAGCTGCCATCACTTGGCTTTCCACTTCTGATATGGACAGGTGTCGGTGTTAGCCTAGAACAAGCTACGAACTTCCCTCTCCCCAAATACACACACATGCTCAAACGCAGACTTATACACACACACACACAGATACCCACACACACTCACATGGACTCACACATACACTCTTTCGTTCACACACACCCACACATACTCCTACACACAGGCTCGAAGACATGTACTGACACAGATTCTCACACCCATACTTATACCCACACCCACAGATTCACATAAAGTTACCCCCACACACACTCACATAGACTCTCACACACATACACCTAGAGACACAGACTCACACATACACACCCACACACTGACTCAGATTCATACACATATACCTACAAAGACACAAACACACACACACACACACATACACCCTATACACACAGATTCACACAGTCTCACATACACACTCCCACATTCACGTGCACTCACACATATACACACCCCACAATAATAAAGAAGATTAGGTAGAGAGAAGAGACCCAAACACTACAGGTGCTGCCTGCCTGATGTACCTCCCCTCCACACACTCCCCAACACAGATTGTCCCAGCTCAGCAAACTTTCTAACCCAAGTAATGTACTCTCTGCTTCACTTATTTATGCCATCCAATAACAGCAGGTTTCTGCATCTGTCAAATTACTCATTCACCAGCCCCTTCACTACCACCCAAGGAATGTTGAATACCATGGGGACAATATCAACAGAGGCCCTCATCGATGCACAGTAGTTTTATGAGCTAAGAATGGGCCTTTTCCTTTGCATGGTGAATTCTGTTGTACCACTCTGTGTCTCCAGCTTTCAGTCCCCCGGCACCAGAATCTCCTGAGATCATGGCCATTGAAGGCTTATGTCAGTAATGTTCACACTTCCTACTGACTCTTTATTCAGAGCTGGCTTCTTTCTTGAAATCAGTTATATCCAAGGCTGTTGTAGCAGACTGGGAATGGTACTGCTCTGTGACTTGTGTTTCTATATAGATAGGGTTTCAGTCTTGGCTTTGTCATTTGTTTATTATGTGACCTCAGATAATCGATGAACACTTAGTAAGACCTACTATGCCCAGGCAAGTGACTTGATTTCTGAGTTTCGCTTTCTTTAGCTGTAAAATAGGGAATAATAGCACACACCCCAGTAACAGGGCTGTTGTGAGGATCAAATATTTGCAATGGAGAATATGGTGCCCTAGCACAGCACAGATGATGGACTTGGTGGGAACAGTGCACAGAAGACCCTGTCTCCAAAGACTTCTAAACTTACAAACAGTTGCAATGATTGTTTCAAATTTTTTATTTTGAAATTATGATGTGATAGGGTTGAAGCAGGAGCCTTCCTCTACTTCCTCATCTGAACTGACATAGATGCATTGCTTTTTGAGACCACCCAGGAAATCAAGGGGAGGCTTTGCATTTGGAGGGGCCTAGACTTCCTGAAGTGGCATTGCCCCAGTGTTCTAAAGGGATCTACCAATTCACCACCTGCCATCTTGGCCTGTTTGGCACTCCTCTTCCTTTTTAAGTAATACACCCATCATCTGATTCCCCCAATCCTCAGCCAGATGTGCCTACTTACCTAGGCACAGGCCCCATGTGCCCCAAATTCACAGCCTGGAGATAAAGTTGGCATAGACATATACTTTTCTCTGGAGTCAGAGGACTCAAATTCCAATCCCACCTCTGATGACTACCTATTTTCTGTGTGACCTTGGGTAAGTCACTAAACTTCAGTTTCCTAATCTGTAAAATAAAGAAGTTGAGCAAGATGCGGGACCCATCTAGACTGACCTATGGTCCTACGATCCCTGCTTTATGCTCTCACTTCCAGACTTGTACTCTCCAACCCACACTTAGCAACGTCTCCTCTTCAGAAGTACCTGTGATATGACTAAACATTATTTACTCCATAATTATAGCTCTCATTTATATAGAAATTCAAGGTTTGTGTTCTTGACATTCATGATCTCTCTTAATTATTCTCTATCTCATTTATTGTGATCCTCATAACAATACTGTGAGGTAGGTGTTATTTGTATACCTTTTTTACATACGAGGAAACTGAGGCTCAAAGGAGTTAAATGACTTGCCGCAAATCACACAACTAGAACTTTTCTGAGCTAGGATCGAAACTCAGGTCTTTGTGCCTGGAGGTTCAGCTTTCTCTCCACTATAACACGTCAATTCTCTTGAGCCAGGTCATTGTCTTCTGCCAACTCCCTCTCCTCCTCCGTCTTTCTCCATGATTTTGGCACTGGCTCCCAGGCTACTCCCTCAATTCAGCTCATCCTGCTGTTCTATTCCCATTTCCTTGCTATCTTTTTGGGAGATTTCAATCTCCATTGGGATTAATTATTCTAAGAGCTTGCCCTTATGATTTGATGAATCCCTCAATTCCTTTAAGCACAGGCTCTACTCTATTTCAGCAACCTGCTCAGGTGGTTAAAACCTAAACTGCTCCATCATTCACTGCTTTGAAGATTTCGAACTCAGGAACATTCCCCTCTGACTCACATCTCTGTCCTTCCATCTCTCACTCCCTTAACTGTCCAATACAATTTCTTGATTTTCACCTTGACCTTCATTCTCCAAGAATGAAGATCCTTCATCCTACAGATTTTTCTGTATTCCCCAAGCCTATCAACCCCGTGCATGTTTCATCTCCCTCCCTACCCACTCCTGAAATGGTCAGCCATCCATATGTTCCTTCCTCCATCCTTGGATACCTCACCCCCCTAGATCTTCTGTAGTTCCTGCCCCATTAACCATTAAGCGTGGAGACTTCCTGCATGTCCCTGCTCCTATTTCATCTTGGTCAAATGTTACTGGAGTAAATACCAAAACCATGATAATTGGATCTACCACAAATGTATACAATTACCTTCAGCTACCTCTCAATGCTACATAGCTGTCCTAGGTAGGTGATGGATAGAGTACTGGATTTAGTTGGAACCAAGAGGACCTGTGTTCAAATCCTGCCATGGACACAAGCTGCATAATCTCGGGCAAGTTATTTAGTCTCTTTCAGTCTCAGTTTCTATATCTGTAAAATAGAATAATAATAGTACGCACCTTACAGCGTTGTTAAGAGAATCAAATGAGATGACCTGTAAAAAAGAAAAAAGCCTGGGTGCTGTATAAATGCTAGCTGGGATTATTGCCGTTGTTTTGCTGCAGTCTTTTTTTTTTCTTTCCCAGCACAGAACTTCAAGTGCTATATAAATGTGACCTATTATTTATAATCTCTTGTTGGTTCTTCCAGGGCAGCTAGGTGGAACAGTAGCTAGAACTCTGGACTTGGGATCAGGAAGACTCATCTTTCTGAGTTCAAATGTGGCCTCAAACACTTACCAGCTGGGTGAGCCTAGGCAAGTCACTTAACCCTGCTTGCCTCAGTTTCCTCATCTGTAAAATGAGCTGAAGAAGGAAATGGCAAACCACTCCATATCTTTGCCAAGAAAACCCCAAATGGGGTCCCAAAGAGTCAGACACCATTGGTTCTTTCTCTTATTTCCTACCTTAGCTGTTTAAGACTTCTTATCTCCAACTCTACCCCTCTCTCACCACACTCTAAACAATGACTTCTTTTCTTACTCCGCTTAGAAAAGTATGACAGTCAAACTCCCCTAACTCTGTCTCTACCCTTGTAATCTTGTCATCACCCACTCTCTCCTCCTCTCAAGAGTGAGAGGAAAAGGTGGCCCTCCTGCTTGCCAAGGCTAATGCCACCATCTGTAGCCTTGATCCCATCACCTTTTGTCTCCTCCATTCCTTTAGTCCATCAATCTTCCCCCTTTCTCTCTTGTGTCTTCAGAATGTCCTCTCTAATAGCTCCTTTCTCTCACTCTAAAACATACACAGGTATGATTTTTTTAATTATAAAATAATTTCTTTCCTCCCCTTCACCACCAAACTTGTAGGGAAAAAAAATGTTTCCATTCCCTCCCTCTTCTTCCTCCAATCCACTCAAAGAGCTACAGACTTGGAAGAGGTTTTTGAGGTCATATAACCCAAAAGTCAGTTGATTAAGAATCCCTTTGATGACATTGTAGTTGAGGGATCACCCAGTCTTTGCTTGAAGAACTCCAGTGAGGAAGAGCTAGCTACTCACCTCCTGAAGGGAAGATTGCACTAGTTCTAAGGGTGTATTTTCTTATATCATGTCTAAATCTGCCTTCTGTCAATTTCCATCCATTTCTTCTAGTTCTACCTTCTAGGATCAATCTGTCTTCCCTAGCCCTTTAAATGCTATGATGTCCCTAAATGACAGCGAGGTGGCATAGCAAATAGAGTATAGGGTCTGGAGCTGAGTTCAAATCCAGCCTCAGACACTTACTGTATAAAATTAGATAAGTCACTTAACTTGTTTGCCTCTGTTTCTTCCTCTATAGAACGGGGATGATAATAGCACCTGCCTCTCAGAGTTGTTGTGAGGATCATAATTGTAAAGCATTTAACACAGTGCCTGGCACAAAGCAAGCACTATATAAATGTTAATTATTATTATTACCAAGTCCCATCTCCAGACTAAATATTTATAGTTCTTTCAATTCATCCTTATTTAGAACTATCCTAAGACCTTTCCTATTCAGGGCAATATAGTGAGCATCAAAGAAGGGATTTGAATACAAATCCTCTGACTCCAGAGTTAATGCCTTCCCCACTGTATCACACTACTTAATGAATAAACGAGGCAGTTAAGTAGCACAGTGGATAGAGTGCTGGGCCAAGAGTCAGAAAGATTCATCTTCCTGAATCCAAATCTTGCCTCAGACACTCACTAGTTGTGTGACCCTAGGCAAGTCACCTAACCCTGTTTGCCCCATGTTCCTCATCTGTAAAATGAGTTGGAGAAGGAAGTAGCAAACCACTCTAGTATCTCTTCCAAGAAAACCCCAAAAGGGGTCACAAAGAGTCAGATACAGCTGAAAAACATCTAAACAACAAAAACAACAATGAATAAACCAGAAACTCTGGATCTCAGTATTCAAGGGTTTCCACAACCAGACACCTACTTTTCCATTCCTATACCATACTAATCTTCTCCCAAACTTGGAATTGATTGCCCAATTTCCACATCTCTATTGAAGCCTTGCTTTTCCTTCAAGACCCAATTCAGGCACCATGTCCTACATGAACCTTCCCCTGACTCTTATGCCTGAAATTGATTTTTTCACCCTTAGATTACTGATTGAACATTGCCTGGACCCATTCTTTGCACTTGCCTCACACTCTCTTGGAGCATAAATATTTGTGTTCGGTCATCGATCAACAAACATTTATTAAGTACCCACTATGTGATAGAGATACAAAGAAAGTACAAAAACAAAACAAAACAAAAGCAAAAAGAATCCCTGCTGTGAAGGAGCTCATGGTCTAATGAGGGAGACAACGTTTAAACAATTTTGTAAAAGAAGATATATGCAGGACAAATTGGTGATAATCAGTGGAAGGAGAGCTCCATGTTCCCCTTCTATTAGACACAATCTAATTCAGTAACCACTGATTAAGAACTTACTCTCTATAGATAAGCAAGCTGGGTACTGAGGGAGAGATGACATTTAAACAAGACATAGTCTCTGCCCCGATGGAACCTGTAGTGCGGGAGAGGGCTATGGCATACATGATATTACAAGACAAAAAATGGAGGGCTGCAAAACAGACTGCTTTATAGGCTTCAAGGAAAGAAAAAATTGTTACAGACTGGGAAGATCAAAATACATTAACCTCATTGTGAAAATCGCGTTGTTATTGTTCAGTCATTTCAGTCACATATGACTCTTCATTACCCCATTTGGGGTTTTCTTGGCAAAGATACTGGAGTGGTTTATCATTTCCTTCTCCAGCTCATTTTACTGATGAGAAAACCAAGGAAAACAGGTTCAAGTGACTTGCCCAGGGTCACACAGCTAGTAAGTGTCTGAGGCCAGATTTGAACTCATATCTTCTTGACTTCAGAGCCAGCACTCTATCTACTGTGCCTGAAAATGCCCTGAAAATAGTATTAGAGGTAGGTTTTAAAAGATGCTTAGCAATTCAATATGTGTAGCTGAGATGGAGGTTTTTTCTAGGCAAAGATAATTTTGAGAGCCAGGGTATATAGATAGGAAAATCCAGAGCCTGTTTAGGGAACAGTTTGGCTGCTACAAAGAATATATGGAGGAAACTAATATGGTATAATAATGCATAGTGGCACCAGATTGCAGAGAGTAGCAAATGCCACACAAAAAAATTTGATCATAGTCAGTAAGCAACAGTGAGCCATTGAAGATTTCTGAGCAGAGGAGTGGCACAGTCAAATCAACGTATAAGAAAGATTATTTGGCAGTGGTAGGAAGGATGCTATTACCACAATCAGCCGGACAAAGCAATTAATCTGTGAAACAGGAAGGCAGCAGTTGCTGCCAATAATGCTACCAGCCAATTTGAAAAGAAAAGAAAAGAAATTCTAGGCTTCTGGGTCAGTGTTTTTAAAATGGTCCTCATTGCAATGAGATAATTATTGTCAGTAGAAGAAAGACATGTGACACCTCTGTGTGGCAGAGAAGTACAGCTCTGGAGACATTTCCCTGCATTTGTGTTCCCCTGTGGGGTTTTTTTACGTCCCTGGGGAGTGTTTAAAGACATAGCATACTCCAAAGTGCTTGGGTAGTGATGACTCTGAGTCAGTCAATCGCAAGGCATTTATTAAGCCCTTAATATGTGCCAGGCTCTGCACTGAGCGCTGAAAATAGAAAGGTCAGTGACAGCCACATCCTCAACAACACTTTCCGAACTTTTCCCCGTTCTCTTGGGTAATGTCTATTAATTGTCTAAGGCCAGATTTGAATTCACGTCTACTACAGCAGAGTTGGGAGGTCTAGGACAAATGCTTGAGAGTGAGTGAGAGTGGAAGTGGCCATATCTGCTAAGACAGTAGTGGAATTGTTCAGACCAGTGAGAATGAGGGTATGTACTAGTATGGTGGTCATGGAAATAGATGAGGAGACAGATCAAATGAGACAATATTTGTAAAGCACTTAGCATGGTGCCTGATGTATAGTAGACACTACATAAATGCATATTCTCTCTCTACAACCCCAGATGCCAGAGATATGGAGGAGGCAGGATCAACAAGACTTATTAAGCAGTTGGGTATTAGAAGTGAGGGACAGGTAAGAGTTAAAGATAGAAATGGGAAGTTGATCGAATGTGGAAAATTGTTGACAGGAATAGTGAATTCAGAAGGAGGAGAATATTTAAGAAGAAAGATAATAAGCTTGGATTTGAACATGTGGAGTTTGGACATACCGGAGATCTTCTACAGACAGTTAAGGATTCAGGTCTAGTGTTTAGAAGAGAGATATGGATAGGAGAGTTGTTTGCAAAGATGTGATAGTTGAAATTAATAAGGGAATGAATGAGATAGTTGAGAGAGGATATAAAGAGAGAAGAAGACATAGGTAAGGGACAAAGCCTCTGTGAATACTTACCTTAAGGACTTGAGAAGATGGAAGATAGAGAAAGGTTAGAAAGACGGTAGGGGGAAAACTAGGAGGATGAGTTATTCCTGAAGTAAAGAAAGGAGTAACCTGAAGGAGTGGTCATCCATAGTGTCAAATGATGTGAAGAGGTCAAGAAAGAGGAATAGAATGTACTTGTTTTGTAGCCATTGTGTTTGGTGTTTAGGAGGTCATCAACAGTGTGGCATGGAGCCAGCCTTCACAATCAAGGAAAACCTCAATTCAAGTCCCACTTCTGACACATACTTACTTGTTGAGCCTGGACATGTCATTTAACTTCCTGGTGCTCTGGGCAACTCTTCAAGACCAAACGTTGAGGATAAGGTATTTATCTGCATTGGAAAATGGAATTTCCTCAAGCAGTAATTCCCTACATGACTGATGTCAAACTCAAGTAGAAATGAAGGCCATTAAATTATATGTAAGGATTCCTGTGGCCACATATTGACTTAGAAAACCATTTATTTACATTATCTTTGTTGAATTTAATTTTTATTTATTTTTGTTAAATATTTCTCAATTGCATTTTAATCTGGTTTGGCTGCCCCACATGTTTGACACCTCTGCCCTACTCTAGTGGATTCATAAGTCCAGTCCCCATCCTGAATAATCTCTAAGAGAAGACTTTATTTCAATAAGTAGAGGAGTCTGGTTAAGGGATCTTCTGTTGGATAATCCTTAGAGACTGATTAGTATAGGAGGAAAAAGTATTGGATATGGAGCCAGACGACTAGGTTTTAATTGCTCCTTACACCATGTGTGACCTGGGGCCAACCAATTGGGCTTCAGTTTTCTCAACTGTAAAACAAAGGGATTGGACTGGATTCAGTGACCTTTTTGGTCTCTTCTAGCTTTAAATCTATGATCCTATCATCTAGTCTTCTTAATTAAATAAGGAGTTAAATTACTTGCTATAATTGTGTGTGATGGTGGTCCGAGAGCTTGAAAAGAGAAGTTTAGAACTGAATGAGATAGTAACTGATAAGAACAGTCAAGACTTTGTTGTCCATATGGATGGTTCAAGAATATGATGAGATCATGGGATCATTATCATGAGATTATGATCCCATTAATTTGTAGTGAATGAAATCAATTCCTGGCTCTATCAATTTGATTTCATTGCTTTCTTCACTGATACTCAAAAACCTTTGAGTAAAAGTGGTTAAAAGCAGATGGCATGGTTACCAAAGGATGGGCATTAGCTGATTTGGAACTGAAGAGGGTTGTAGTGAGGGCAGGGTAGGGAAGATAACCAAAGCATTCTAGAGTGGTAGTGATTCTAGATTCCTTTCCTTTTTTTCTTTTTTGAATTTTTTAATTCTGAATTTAACAAACACTAAATAAAATGAACATTTCCGCATATATAGCAGTATAGAAAAAGAGGATTGTGCATGAAACTATAATCTCTATTGCTTACTTTTCCCTGTAGTTGCTGTTCGGTTGTGTCCAACTCTCCATGACCCCAAATGGGATTTTCTTGGTAAGGATACTGGAGTGGTTTGCCAACTGCTTCTCCATTCCAGACAGGTGAGGAAACTGAGGCAAACTAGGTTAAGTGACTTGCCCAGGGCCAAACAGCTAGTAAGTCTCTGAGGCCAGATTTGAACTCAGGAAGATGAGTCGTCCTGACTCTAGACCTAGCAGTCTATCCACTGAGTCATCTAGTTACCCCTTTTAAGTATAAAATAAATTCACTATAACAGTTTCAGAACTGTGCTTCTTGTCTGTGATTATTTATGGCCTTCTTTCTGGTGCCTTACTGCCTTCTATGAACTCTATGATCCAGTGACTCTGACCTCCTTGTTGTTCCTCAAGAAAAACAGTCCATCTCCCAATTTAGGTATTTTCACAGATTGTCCTTGGTGCTTGGAATTCTCTTCCTTCTCATCTCTACTTTCTGACTCCCTTGGGTCTCCTTAAGTCTCATCTAAAGTCCTATTCTCTGCAAAAAGACTTTCCCTGACCCTTAATGTTAGTGCCTCCCCTCTGAAACTATTTCCAATTTAGCCCCTATGGTTTTTTTTAGTGTACCTAGCACATAGTAGGTATTTAATAAAAGTTCATTTATACTGTTTTTAACTTTCATTCTTTTTTGTTGCTCAAGTCTTCTTGTATGAAATGACTAACATGGAAATGTTTTGCATGACTCCACATGTATAATCTATACTGAATTGCTTACCATCTCAGGGAAAGGGGAGGGGAGGAGAGGGAGGAAGGGGTAGAATTTGGAACTCAAAACTTTTTTAAAATGTTTAACAATTGTTTTAACATGTAATTGGGGAAAAAATGAAATGTTACTTAAAAATAAATGAAAAAATACTTATTAACTTGACTTGACATCAATTCATGTAAGTCCTCCCAGGTTTCTCTGAATCCATCAATTTCATTATTTCTCATGCCACAGCTGTGTTTCATTACATTCATACCTCTTCAGCCATTCTGCAATAGATGGACACTCCCTTAGTTTCTAGTTCAATACAAAAAAAAAAGCTGCTATGAATATTTTTGTACTTATCAGTCCTTTTACTCTTTATATGGTTCCCTTGGGATATAGGCCTAGCAGTACTATTGCTCATTCATAGGACATTCCTAGTTTAGTGATTTTGGGGAGATAGTTCCAAGTTGCTTCCCAGAATGGTTGGACCAATTCACGTGTCCACCAACAACACATTAGTGTACCTGTTTTCCCTCAGCCCCTCCAACAACCGTCATTTATCTTTTTTTTTGCCACCTTTGCCAAATCATCTGAGCTCCTTGAAAGCAAGGTCTATGTTGGATCTGTCTATCCTCAAGATGCTTTGTATGTAATAGGTGCTTAATAAATGTTTTCCTTTTGTTTGTTGCTGTTCAACTATATAAGATAATATACAACAAATTCTTTGTAAATTAGAAAGCACCCTATAGATATCAGCTGTTAAAAGATAGTGTGTCTTACCACCTCTGTTAAAAAGAGACCATGTCTTCTCTTTCCTTTGTGTCTTCTGTAGGACCTCCAAAAAAGGTGACAGTGGGTTACTCTCAGCTCATCCGGATGTTCATTTAGTTATCCACTTCCGAAGTTAACTTACTGAACTCATTTACAAGGCCCATTTTGGTCATTTCTTTTGTCTCCTTTCTGTTTCCTATTCATTCTCTATGTATTTCCCTGTGCCTGGTTGACAGGGGTCATGTGAGAAAATGTCAGGGGCAGAGGGGTTTAATGAATCAGTGAATAGATATTTACATCCAAATGCACACACCACAATGGTCTTATTGTTAGGAGACAATGATTTGAGTTTCATGAACTGTCAGCCTAGGAGGAATGAAACTGAACACATACCACCCAAAGGCACATGCAAGGAGAAAGCCAATGAGATGTGGCCAGGGGGCACACATTCTGTAGATGTGAAGCCAGCCTATAATTTTGTGTCTAAGGCCTCCATTCACTTAAAATTCTGGTCTTTCTCAGTACTGTGGGAACACTTCATATCTACAGAGACAAATTCCCAGTTTCAGAGCAAGCCTATGGCTGTGGTATGAGAGGATTGCAAACACAGGTGTTCAAACACCGGCCTGCCTGAGGGTCTCAGTTTTCTCATCTGTTAAATGAGGGGATTAGTAGTAGCTAAGGTGCCTTCCAGCTAAACTTTCTAAGGGACAATGGATCCATGGCCACCTCCTCCTGCTCTCTCCCCCCACTCTGCTACGTCCAATGGATACATAATCATAATGAATCATGATTTTCTAAGTGAGACTCATTCAACTAATTACATGAGGGAATTTGGGTCCTTACCTAGTTTTTTTTTTTCTATGAACTGCCTAGTATCCAAGAGCATAGCCAATAGCAAAAACAAAAATAAAACAAAAATAACAGAAGCATTATTCTATTATTGGCCCTGTTCTTCCTTTAACTAGATAACTTTTAATCAAACAGATTTTCTAAGGTGATCTAGTCTTCTAGCCTTTTAAGGGTTACAATTTTGGAAGAAATTTCCTGGTACTCAGTCTTGAGAGGCATAAATGTGTTATTGCTTAATGTATTATCTCAGAGCTCATAAAAATGTCTCCATATTTCTTTGTTTTATTTTGGCTTGAAATTTACATTCTTCCTGCATTTTCTAGTCAATGAGCCATTTTTAAGCCACCGAACTATATGTTTCCCACTCCCTTTAAGCACCCAGGTTTGAACTGGGTGTGAACTTAATCAAAGTTCACTTTTGTTGCCCAATGACAACGTGAGGTATTCATTCATTCAAGTATTTATCAAGTAAGATCGCTGTGTAATGCATTACTGCTAGTTCCATGCCGGAAATAAAAGCAAGATACTAACCATTTCCAAAGCTATCTAAACTTCTTTTTCTAATGTTTTCAACAAAGTTCTCAAAAATAAGTATTTTGCTTTACTCCCTTCTGATTCTTCAATCAGAAATCCTTTCAATCCCTTTGTGATTTTTAAATAGCCTAATTCTTCTTCCAAATTTTATTTCCTCTTTAAGTACTTTAATAGCTTACTGTACTCTCAAATGCACATTCTGATTTTCACCATCGTGTGGTATGGTAGATAGAGCCCTGGATTTGGAGTTAGGAAGACCTGATTTCAAGTCCCCTTAAGACATTTACAAGCTGTGTGGCCCTGGGCAAGTCACTTAGGCCCCCTGTCTGTTGCCTCAGTTTCCCCAAATACAAAATGATGAATTGAACTTGGCCTCTAAGATTTATTCTAGATCTATGATGCCTAGTTTTATTATTGTTTTTATAACTCATATAAATATGATGCGAACTCATAATTGAGGATGGGTCATATTGTTCAAGTATAGTACATTACACCACTGAGTATGTTGTAGGTACTAAATAAAATAGTTGCCAAAATTTCCTGGTGATGGTGAACATTTTAGGGGTGCTCTTTTCCTTCTGAATTTTCCCCAAAATACAAACGATTCCCAAAGATCCAATGTTATTGCTTGTATTACTATTTTTAATGCCACTATTAATCTTGAGAATGTTAAAAGTCAATGTTGCATAGAGGAAGAAGGGCCATCCTTGGAATCAGAAAGACTCAGGTTCTCACTCCTGTTTCTGGTATATACTGGATATATGACCCTTGGCAAGTCAGTGCCCCAGTGTTCCAGACATTGAGCCTTATCAATTACAGACACATAGCTTCCACACTGATGTAATCACAAGTGCATGCTTGATTTTACTTTCTTAACATCCCTTGTACCCTGCCTCTTCTAAATAATCACATGGCAATCACAATAGCATCCTGATTGATTTCACTACCCTGCATCTCTTTTTCCTCCTCTCAATCCATCTGTGACACGGCTTCCAAAGTGATAATCCTAAAACACACGTGTAATCACACCACTACTCAAGAAGCTCCAAAGGCTCCCTACTGAAGAGGAGGAAAATACAATTTCCTCTCTTTGGCATGTGGCCCTCTAGAACCTCAAGTGTGATCTTTTCTTTGGATTCAGTTGCACTTGCGGACCCAGAGAGCCACACATGGCCTTGCGGCTACAAGTTCCCTACCCCTGGTTTAGTTGCCCTGTGATCTCATTGATGTGGACATTTCATTTCTTCTTATACTGTGTGATTGTTGACCATGTTCTTTCATAAATACTCTATTGGAGACAGGGAGGCAAAGGCTGCTAAGTATCCTTGAAGCATATTATTTTGTTATCATTTGGTTACAGTTAATGTAGGACTTGCAAATGGATGGAGGTATTGCCTGGTTCAAGGTAGAGTCATTCAAAGATGTGAGAAACCTTGTTTCAGAGAAGAATTTTGAACATATGCTTTACATCTTTGGGAAAACATATACATTTCTAATTGGGTCTTCTTTTGGAGACATGCTATGAGAGATAGGAGTTTAAGAGCTTGTAAATCTTTAAATATTTGGTGCTGAGATAAGACTTTATGGGACTATAATAGGTGCTTTTATCTTGAAATTCAGTTGTAATCAAGACTGTACATTCTTTTCCTAGTCAATTTGAAATGGAAATTTTATTTCTTTTTGAGGATTCAACCATTTAAAATAATAAAGCTCCAAAGAGGTTTTATCAGTGGGTGAGAGACAGAGGTACACAGTGAACTCTCAACTCACCTGTGCAATTTTTCCATGACTCTTTTTATTGTTTTTCGGAAATCTCTTTTAAAACTTTCAAATAAATATCACCTTTATCATAATTATACAAGGCAAAAAGCTAGAGGCTCATTTCTTTTTAATTATTTTGTACAAAACCAATTTCCAAAGCACAGGGTAAAAGAAGTACAAAGTATCTTGGCTTTAGATGAATTTGCTGAAGGAGGCTACAAATGGAGCCAGTGATGGTCTCAAAGGTCAGGCCTATGTATTTGAACTTTATCTCATTGGCAGGTCAGGAGTCACTGAAGATTTTTGAGTAGGAAAGTACCATGAAGAAAGCAAGATTTTAGTAATAATAAAATAAGAGTATTATGTAAAGTATGTTAAAAGCAAGGAGGTGATTATACTAGTACAGGTTATAAAGGCCAAATAGGATAGGAATAGAAAAGAAAAATGAATGTAAATGACATTTTGAGGGAAGAATCAACAGGACACAAGGCAAAGGAGAGAGAGAAGTCTATTGTCTTGGAAGTTCTAAGCCTATGTGACAAGGTGAAGGGTAATACCCCTACTGGGCTTACTCTCCCAACCCCAATCATACCGGTAGTTTAAGGCCCTAGAGAGTGATTGGCTACTCTTCTCCTCAAGATTATAAGGTAGCCCAAAAAAGTTGTGACTCCTCTATGTATTTTGCCTGAAATTAGACTCGGTTTACTCTATATCTCATCTGACCACTATTGTGTCCCTGAGTACATGGTTTCTGTTTCTTTTGTGTTTATTTTTTTCTTTATCTTAGATGAATGAGTATCTGGAGAATGAATTAATGAGGTTATGACCTTGTGAGATATGAACGGTCAGAAGACTCAGAGGTTCCCTTAGTGACCAGGGTTAGTACCAGAGACTAGCAGAGACAGTAACCATAGTAAATAAATCTGGTGAAGAGGCATCTCTGAAGAGGGCTCACGGTCGAATGTGGAAGACAACATGCAAGCAATTATGTACAAATAAGATATAGTTAGATGAATGGATAGATAGATAGATAGATAGATAGATAGACAGACAGATAAATAGATAGGTAGATAGACAGATGATAAGAGATGATCTTAGAAGGCAGGTACCAGCATTAAGAGAGACTGGGAAAGGTTTCTTACAGAAAATGGTACTTAGGTTGAGACTTGAATGAAATCAGGAAAACCAAGAGGTAGAGATGAAGAGGAAGAGAGAGTTTCCATGAAAATTCGTAGAACTGGGAAATGGAGTGTCTTTTCTGAGAGATAATGAAGAGACCATTTTCACTGGATCACAGAGTGCATGGCAGAGGATGGGGCAATAAGCAGGAGTGGAGAACCTGAGACCTCAAGGCCACATGTGGCCCTCTAGATTCTCAAGTGCAGCCCTTTTACTAAGTCCAAACTTCATAGAACAAAGATTGGATTCAGTGAAAAGGTCACACTTGAGGATCTAGAGGGCCACATGTGGCCTTGAGCTCTCAGGTTCCCTACCCCTGGATGACAGTATAAGGTATAAGAAGACTGGAAAGATAGGAAGGCACCAGGTTATTGGAGGCTTTATAAACCAAATGGTGTGTCAGGGCGGGGGGGGGGGGGGGGCGTTGTTATATTTTATTCTGGAGCATTAGGGAGCCACTAGAATTAATTGAGTGAGGAGGGAAAGTGAGATGGTCACACCTATGTTTGAGGAAGATCAATTTAATAGCAAAGTAGAAGATGGACTGGAATGGGGAGAGATTTGAGGCAAGGAGACCAAGTACCAGGCTATTACAATAGTCCAACTCTGAGTCAATAAGGACCTGTGCCAGGCTGCTGTTGGCAGTATCTTTTAACATTCGGTGGATACCGAAGAACTCTATACACCCTCCTATGTGACCAGCTTACCTTACTCTCTCATCATACACTTCCTGGATAATATCAATATCACATGCATATTCATCAACTCATCTCTCCAAGAGTCCTGCTATATGACATTGCTTCATGGTGCGGAGGGAATCATAGAATTACAAAGACTATGCTGATCTAGTGCAAAGCCTGGCAGGGACTAACAAGATGGAAAGATTTAGAGTACATGTCCAACAGTGGCTTTAATCTATCATCCAAGGACTAACCTAACTCAAATCAGTGAGGCTTATTGCCAGAAAACCAGCTAGGAGGTGACATTTCTGTTGGTAATGGCAGCTTTCAAAGACCATCTACTAAGAAGTAAGGGCTGTGAGATGCAGTTGTGGTGGAAGGAGCCATTTCAATAAGATAATTGATCTTCAAGGTATTGAATTAATTTTGTTACTCAGGTGTCATGGCTGCAATTTTTTTTAAAAAAGTCTGATTTTAAAAAATTCTCTAAGATAGTAATCCCCCTCTCATGTATATATCCTATTCTTCCCACATCTCTATCACTTGGTATATATGTCTCAATCTCACCTGTTCTGACAGAAGGTCCATGCTAAAGCACACTCCATTTGTAGAAGGTTAAAATATTTACAGGTATATTGCCCAGGGGCAGGAATATTTAGCATGCTAGCAGCAGAGTCAAGAATCTAAACTTGTTTTCCTCTGAAAAATATTCTTGACCCATCTCTGTGTCTACAAGGTGTTTTTGAGGGAGGTTTGATATGTAGGATATAATTTCTACCTGATTTGGTCAATTACTTTTGAAACCATTCGGTCAGTCATATTTTTTGAAGGTCTACTGCTTAACTGTGCTTGGAAGAGCAACAGACTCCTCCAGTCTGTCCTCCAGGAGTTTATGATCTTGTTTTTTTTTGTTTTATTGACTTTTTTTTATTACAAACACTTACAGATTATTCCCACTTCATGAGAAGTCTCTTGTAAGAATGAAAAACCAGTAAGTAAAACTAATAATACAATGATGTGTCATCTCAAAATTCATGCAATATTTTACAACTGTATCACTCACCCACCTCTCAATTTAAAAAAAAAAAGAAAAAGAAATCCATTTTTCTCTTCCCCCTATATCCCACCTGATTAAAAGGAAAAGAAAAACAAATTTCTTGTAACAAAATTGCACAAGCAAAACAAATTCCTTCACTGGTTGTATACAAAAGTACACATCTCATGGTGCACCCTAATTCTGTCATGTCTCTGTGATGGACAGCATGTTTCATCATTGGTCTTCTGGAATCACAAATGGGCATGGCATTGATTATACATCTTTTAAAATTATTGGTTTTTACAATGTTGCTGTTATTGTATAAATTATTCTCCTGGTTCTGCTCATTTCACTTTGTATCAGTTCATATAAATCTTTCCACATCTTTTTAAAAATCATGAATTTCTTTATTTCTTACAGCATGATAGTATTCTGTCACATTCATATGCAATTTATTTAGCCATTCCTCAAATGATGTGGATCCCCTTAGTTTCTTAATTTTAGCTACCGTGAAAGGAGTTGCTAAAAATATTTTTATGTGAGGACAGGCTGACATGAAAAAATTAACGACTGAATACTATAACGGGAAGTGCTAAATGAGTGATATAGAATAAAAATGCTTATTGAATGAATGAATGAATGAAGATATTATGGGACTTTGAAAGAAGGATGGACCCCTGTAAATTAGAGGGATCAGAAAGACCTTCTGTAGGAAATGAGTCTTGATCTTGGCTTTGCAGGATGGGCTGGAGAGTGGTGGTCCTAACATTTTCAGAATTAAAAGAAGCCTTATTGATCGTGTAACCAAAACCCCTCTTTTTCACAAGCAAGGCGACTGAGAATCAGAAAGAGCAGATGACTTGTCCAATGTCACACAACTAAGTTGTGAAGGTGTCTTTCTGATTTCCTGAGTGCCTGTCCAGTGCAATTCAGACAGTGAGAGAAGAAAGAATGGGGAAGGAAAGGTCAGGGCCAGACTATGGAAGGCTTTTATTGTCAGGTTATGGAATAAGATATAAGGGTAAGACATAATCTTCTCTCCTTTTGAATTAGCTCATAGTACTTGAGATACACACATGAAAACCAACTCTTTAAGATTCTGCTACCAATGGTGCTGGTTCTCTGTATGAAAGTGTGGCTGAAAGGACCAGTATGCCAAATCACAGTACCTTAGGACTAAGAATTGAGCCTTTAAGAAATATATCCAGATGAACATACTGTAGGCTTGTTTATTTCTCAGATTGAATATTCTGTACTTTTCCTAAATCTGCGTAGAGAGGACACAAATAATCAATATGGAGACTGCCTGGAGCTCTTAAGCAACATTATTTTACAACAGCATAAAATATAGGAGAGGGGAAAAAAAAAGTTTCGTCACTCCAAATTGCAAAACATTTAAGATTCACTTGGCCCAGGAAGAGACAAACAATAGATGTGTATTGAAATAGCTTTCATATATTGGGTTAAATTCCTAAGTGCCTATTTTGGACCAGACACTATGCTAGGTACAAAGAACACAAAGGCAAAAAACAAGGTCTCTGCCCTCAAGGAGCTTAGATTTTAAAGAAGTTAATACAAATTCTCAGTTCAGCAGATGTATTCATTGAGCACTTCTTAGATACATAAGATTATTTACTATACATTACTATTGGATCCATAAGGTAAATAAGGTATGATCTCTACTCTTGAGAATAGCAGATAATAAATAGGTGAATGTGATGATGTCGCTGTAAGTGGAGAAGATGGGTCTGATGACAGGGGCATTTCTCTGGTAGAATCAACAGGACTGAGCCACTGATCAGACTTGGGGAATGTGGGAGAAGGAGGGTCAGTGGAAACACTGAAAGGAATGGGTGGCAATTGGGCATGTACCACTTGGTGGTGCCAAGCTCAAGGAGAAAGGATGTAATGAGATTTCACTGGTGTTGTCTGAATCCATGGCCATTGTTATGTTTTGGCAGCATGAAGAACAGCAGGTTAGAGTGAGTTGAAAGGGAAACTCTACTAGTGCTGCCATCATGGCCATCCATGGGCCCTACATACTTTCCCTTCTGAGTCTGCTTTGTGTGCCTTCCTATGGCATCTCTTGGTGAGAGTGGAGGCAAGTTCTTGATTTTGAAGCTGCACATTTTCCTCTAGAGTGTGTCATGTCTACCCAAAGTCTTGGAAGCAAGTAATATGGGATTCTAATAAAGCAGCCAACAAAAGAGAATAGGCCAGTGATGAAATCAACTCAAAGATGTCCAACTCTTTCCTTTTTTCTTGAAGCTTTCTACCAAGCCTGCTTCAGGAGATATTTTCTCTGGGAGGCATAGAATCATATATTCAGAGTTGGAAGTCACCTGGGAGTTAACCAATGTTCCTAGCCCATTTCAGAATTGAGGTCACTTGGGCCCAAAGAGGTGAAAATTTCTTAACTCAAGTTACAAAAGTCAGAAGAAGAACAGATAGGATTTGAACCCAGGTCTTCTGATTCCAAATATATCACTTTTCTATGAGGATAGTGAGGTATTTGGTCTGGGTAATTGGAAGAACTGGTTTGCATTAACAAAAAAGAGGAAAGTTAGAAGGAAAAGTGGGAAAAGTTGATAATTACTTAGTTTTATTGGCTTTAACAAAACTAATATTGTAAGTTGATAAAGTATTGTGTTCTTTTCTGTGGGCTAGATAAGTGGTCTAGTGAATCTGTTTCTTTACTGAGAGACATGGGTTGTATTCTCAGTTAAGAGAGGGGTTTCTCGCCTGGAGCAAAGACAATGACAGAGACCATGCAAATATCACAGGCCTAAGCTTGCTGCTTCCTCATTGACTAAACAAGGCATTGTTTGCCAAGTCAAATGAGATACATAAAAAGGACTTTGTGTTATGTAAATGTTAGCTATTATGATAAGGATGAGGACAAGGATGAAGATGATGAACCAGATAATAATGATGATGATGATGATGGTGATGGTGATGGTGATGGTGATGATGATGGAGGCCACATGGGATAGTTTATGTTGAGGTTCTTTGAAATGTTAAAAGCACTATGTAAATATGAAGTATTTTCATCTTCATTTTACACACTGGAAAGCCCTAGTAGGCTCCGTATGATTTGGCCAAGGTCACACAATCACCAAGCAGAGAAGCCAGCAATAAGAAGTACTTTGGCATTGTAATCCAGCAATATCCATGTGACCAACCGCATTGCTTAAGACAGCAAAAGACCAAAGTCTCTCTATCTAAAATAGCTAACAAAAGACAGAGACAGGACTGACAGAGGTGTGTGTGTGTGTGTGTGTGTGTGTGTGTGTGTGTGTTTCCATCCAAATGGAAAACAATGTCTCCCCAAAGGCAAGGCCTGCCAACACATCAGCAGCACCTCAAACCCTGATACCACAGCTCAGCTTCTACACAGAATCATGGATGTCTACATTTCTCTGCCAATATTAGAAAATGAAGTCTGCTGGGACAGCCCTGGGAGGACCGCTATAACATTGAGGGAAGTTGTGCTGTCTGAGATGCCTGCTAAAGAAGTGTTTCCAATGTGACTCTCATCAGGGGGTTTCTCCCCTGTGGCAAAGACAATAACAGAGCCTAGAAAAATATCCCGGGCATTGAGGTGGGAGGTCCCCAGCCTCGGCTTTGTCTTCCTGGCAGTAGGCTGAAACGAGAGCCATGCTGGGTCTTATCAGAGCTTTTCCAGATGAGTGCCTCAGAGTCCAGATTTTTCAAAGGATGGACGCTTGAAATAGCTCTCGATACTTGATGAGGCCAAAGAAAAGGGGCAGAGGTAGAGATCCACCAGGTGACTCAATATAAGCCATTTACAGAGATCTGCTAATTTATGATCCTTCTTCCTCTTTACTCCAACTAGCTAAAAAAACCAGTTCATTCAGACACACAATGAAGTCCATTAAATCATTTCATGGTTTTTTTAATCTTTTAGGAAAAATACTTTTAAAATCATGTATTGTTTATTAAAGGGATTACTAAATGAATGGAGACCATTTTGTTAATGTAACATTTTCTTCTTTGTTTTCATACAGCTCATTTATTCATTTCTTATTCAGAAAGTCTTTTAAAAAGGTGTTGGTAGTGAAATCCATTATTCTATTCTTGCTCATGACAAGCAGTAGGATATCTCCCTAAGCACATTTTGTACCTCTGGCCAAAATCAAAAAATGAATCAGTGCTATTCAATGAAGCTCTCGTTTAAATAAACCCCAGTATCATCCCAAGAAGACACAGCAATTCTAAGAAACAGAGAAACAAAGCACCATCCCAAACATGTCTGTACATATTGCTGAAGGATACATATGAACTTAAAAGAAAATAGTTTTGTTTGGTTTCAGTTCTTCAATTTCCCTAATACTTTCTAGACGATATCATTGTTCGTTGAATCATGGTACTGAGACCTTAGAAATCATTTGGTTCAATGCCCTGGTTTTATAGATAAGGAAGCCTAGGCCCAGAAAGCTGATGTTACTTCTCCAAGCAGACCCAGGTAGCAAGTAGCAGGTCCTGAATTCACACTTCTCTTTTACTGCACTCCATCTCTCACCTCCATACATTTGCATAGGCCATCCCCCACGCTTGGAATGCCATCCTTCCTCATCTATCCTTTCTTCCCTCAAGATAGTACTCAAACACTACCTTCTACACAAAGACTTTCCTCATCTTCTTCCCCTTCAACTACTAGTGCCCTCTCTCCCAAACTACCATATTCTCTATCTCTGCTTATGTTTGTATATGTTCTCTCTCCTGATAGAATACAAACACCTTGAAAGTGGGGATTGTTTCCTCATTTGGGGGGAGTATTTTTATCCCTTGTATCTAGCACAGTGCCCAACACATAGTAGGTGCTTAATAAATGTCTGCTGACTGAACAAAATCCAAGGTATCTCTCTCTAGTGTTCTTTGCAGAGCTCTCTTCTAATTCCTCATCATGGAAGTAACCCTGCATTGTTTTTTTTTGGTGGTGGGGGGATGTTTTTCTTGATGTATTTTGTTGGAAATGATGCCAGTGGAGCAAAAGCCTTTGTCAGGTCCTACCATTCTAGAAAGACTTGATAATAGACTATACTGGCACATACTAGGCATTTCATAAATGCCTGTTAATTGGTCGTCATTAGTGGTCCCATCAACCTATGTTTTGAGAGGCTTGTCACTGGGAGATTATCCACCAGGAATACATATTTTCCAGTCTCAACTCATGAAGACCATCTACTAAGATATGGAGATGAAATCTGAATCTCTTAAAGCATAAGAATATCTCTTTAATTATACTGGAGTACCTGTGATACAGGCATCTGAAAAAGTAACCTTGAGAGAAATACTCACCACTTAAGGATACCATCCAAACACCAAGTTAGATGGCACTGCCTGAATTGCTGTTCAGAGCTCCAAGTCCATTCCTTAATGGTGTAAATAAAGTTGCCTGGCTCTTACAGGAATCCCCAGGGCAGTATCCCACTGGTGCCAACCACTCATTTACAGTAAGCGGCATCTGTTACCAGCCTTGGGAGCAGAAGGTGGCACTGATGATTACTACTCCTTGCACGAACGGTGCTTCCCCAGCCTACTTATTTATTTCTAATTAAGATGTGTGTCCAAAGCCCTTCCTTTTCCTTAGGAAAACCGGAACCTCAGTACCTGGTGTGTCCCAGAGATAAGAGTTTTGGAGACCAAGGAATTTTGATACGAAATATGGAACCACGGGCCCTGGGGTGGCTTTTTTTGTTGTTATTTTTGTTTTCTGCAGTGGCTTTCAGGAAGAGGCAAGATGGCACTGTGTACAGTTGACTTTCCAGGAGATGGCACTACACCCTAAGGGCTGAATTCTGGCCGAGGGCCCTTGGTAACACAAAACGAATATTGTAATAGAGACATAACATTATAATAAATTCAAGACCACATCACTGCTTGGATGTCACCTCAAAAATGCTTCTTACCAGTTTCAAAGTCACTGTAACCAGGGTCGGGAAATGGAAGTGGGGTGAGGAAGGGTGGGGGGAGTGGGAGGGAGCTTTTGGAGACAATCAGACAGCCCGACACTTAGCATCTTTGTGAGAGGAGTTTTAATACCTTGCAATAATACCCTGATACATATTTACAAGCCTTCCTGTATTCACCTCTGAAGACCAATAAAAGAAATTGAAGGACATGTGTTGTCTGCATTTTAATTTCCAGGTTTACAAGAAATATTTCATTATCCTAATTCAGGGGGAAACAGAGTAACTTCCCTTTTTAAATGACAGCCACCTTGTATGTGGGGGGGGTTGAAGAGCAAAGCTAATCAGATTCTCTCTTGGGAGGCAGGGGGGAGAGGCTGGACACAAACATCCCATTTTACTGGGGGTAGGAAGATGGGGATGTGGAGAAAGGAATGGACGAGGACAAAAATGGCCAAAATGGGATGACTGGGAAAGAAGGTAGTTCACTAAGACTGCATCATTGTCCAGACAGATAGTGATTATCTTTTCCCCAGGCCCCAGGATGCGACGATGATGCCTCTCAGGGTACAGTAAAAGGCTGAGGGAGATGGGGGAAGGCGAGCGATTGTCTGCTCCCTGAAACAGGCTGTTAGCCAAGGTGCTGATTGAATACAGCACATGCCCCTCCCCCCCACTCCTCACCCCCCAACCCCACCCTCAATATTTATAGAAATGATTGAAGATCAGGACAAGGAGGGCTGGCTATGGTGCTTCTCAAGTAATGCCACATCACTTAAGGGATTTTATCCCAGGTTTGCGGACTCGGTTTTCTCTTACGGGGATGTTGTTTTTGATTTGTTGTTGCTGTTTGTTTCTGCTGCTTCTGCTCCTGGGGCTTTGCCAGAGACCTCTGCTTGGAGAGGACTCACAGTGAGGTCAGCCAGGGGCACTGCTTGGAAAGGCTTTACAAAGGCAAATGATGCTGAAAGGGAAGAGTCCAACCTTGAGATGTCTTTGAAGGGTTTTGTATCACTCCAGACTCCTGGTGTGCTTTTCTCTTTATTACTTGCTGGTTGCATTCTGTTCCCATATCTCATATAATATAATCACAGGATCTCAGAAGGGACCTAGTCCAATTCCCACTCAATAAGTTATCAACTAGCTTCTGCTTACAGACCTCCAGTGACAGGGAACTCACTCTCCCCCAAGTCAACCCATTTTTCCTTCTATTCAGCAGAAATCTGTCTCCCTGTGACTTGCAGCTGTTGCTCCCAGGTCTATCTTCAGGGGCCAAATAGAACAAGTCTTATCCATTTTCTTCCTCTACATTAAAGCCATTCGGATACTTAAGGATTGCCATCGTGTCCTCCTTCCCCGCTCTAGTCTTTGTCACAGGAAGTTTCCTCTATCTCCTCAGTAATACCTTTCACCTGGGGCATATTTTTCCCCTGCATACCCCTTACCAGTCTCCAAGCACCACAAGTCATTCTGATGTATTAAATGTGTATTTCTATGTCAATTACTAGCATAGTATAATTTAGCATAAGATCACATTTACACAGTGCTTTAGGGCTTGCAAAGTGTTTTCCACATATTATTTCATTTGATATTCCCAGAGCCCCGTGTGATAAGGATTATTATTTCTTTATAATGGATAGCATTTCAGGCCTGGAGTAAGGAAGATTCATCTTCCTGAGTTCAAATCTGGCCTCTGACAGTTACTAGCTGTGTAACTCTGGGCAAGTCACTTCACCCTGTTTGCCTCAGTACCTCACATATAAAATGAGCTGGAGAAGGAAATGGCAAACCACTGGCAGTATCTTTGCCAAGAAAACCATAAATGGAGTCACTAAGAGTCAGACACAACAGAAATGACTGAACAACAACAGTCTCCACATTATGGATAAGGAAACTGAAGCTCATAGGATCATAGATTTAGAGCTGGAAACTGAGGCTGAAACAAGTTAAGTGACTTTCCCAGCTAGTGAGCAACTTAGGCAGAATTGAAACTCAGGCCTTTCTAACTCTAGGTCCAGAGCTCTATTAATCATGCTGCCTAGCTGCCTCTTGAGGTGGGGTGGGAGAACATGCACTGCAGGGATATGCTGGAGCCAACTCCTACCAGCTGGCAAAGACTGATTGCTAAACTTTCAGTGAGAGTCTTTACACACCAGAAATGGGCAAATGCTACAAAATGGGGTATGATTTGTTGTTTTATTGATTGAGCAGACTTAAGAAAGTGCTAGAAAAAATCTTAATGAAGTAGATAAAACTTAAAAGTGTCATGCATACAGGTGGTTTTTGCTTGTTTGTCTGGGGGCTTGGGGTGGAGGGTTTGTTTGTTTTTGCAGAGCCAGGTGCTAAACATTTACCAGCACACCCCTGATGCAGAGGGATGGGATGAGATTGGACAGGATGGTATAGAGTGCAGTATCTATGAAAACTTAGTTTCTCCATCAAAGTCAACACGTGGGACTAACTGTGGGACCTTAGGCAATGCACTTAAATGCTCTGAGCTTCAGTTTCTTTGATTGCAGGTAATAGAATTTTTGTTATTGTTGTTGTTGTCCAGTCAATCAGTCCTGTCTGACTCTTCATAACCCCATTGACCGACTGTCCACTGCTTTTTTTGGCAAAGATGCAGGAGTGGTTTGCCATTCCCTTCTTCAGTGGATCTAGTGGATCCTTTTGTCAGGTATTCAGAGATTAAGTGACTTGTCTAGGGTCACACAGCTAGGAAGTATCTTGGGCTGGATTTGAACTTAGGTCTTCTTGACTCCAGGTCCAAGGCTCTATTTGCTGCCTCTACTGTTTTCAAAGCTACTTGATTCAGCAAATGAGTTGTTATACACTCCTTAGCAGATTCTGACTTCCATGGCCACCATCCTGTTATAATAGAATTAAGATGCTTTTAATGGGGACCCTCAATCAAGCTCCAATGATGCCAAAGGTAGAAAGGGGGAGGAGTTGGGCTCTTGTTCATTGTGTCAGAATCCCAGGAGACTTATTCTAAAACAAGGGGTTGCACCAGGGAGGTGAAGACTTGGGAAAGGAAGGCAAGGCAAAGGAGGTTGCTTTGGAAAAAGAGGAAAGTAAGAAATGAGGCATTGCATGGAAAGGAGAATTCAGAGATGTAGCCTTGTGCACAAAGGTGAATTATATAGAGCAGCTTGATGTTGAGGGTTAGGTTTACTAGTAAGGAGGCACTAGTACTTCATTGACACTGGGAAGGTGGAAATCCATGAGAGTGATGTAGCCTAGAACCATATTCCTGTATTACTTTGTAACCCATCAGATCAATTCAATAAAATAAGGATTGTGGAACACTATGCTAAGTTTGGAGATATAAACACAGAAATGAAATAGCCCCTGCCCTCAAAAAACTTACATTCTATGGAGGAGGGGGAGGGGGAAGCAACATGACCACAGATAAGAAAATAATATATAGATATATAGATACATACATATACATATACAGAGAGAGAGAGAGAGATGCAAATACTGATACACTTCAGTTCAGACAGGAGAGGAGTAACATTTGGTGTAGGGATAGGGAATCAAGAAAGGCTTTGGTAGGAGATGACACTTGAAATAAGTCTTGAAAGGACCTAAGGTTTGCAAGAGTAAGGATGAGTAGGGAGAATATATCAGGCATGGGGCTGGTATACAATCTGTGCAAAGGCAGAGCGATGGGAAACTGAATGCCATATATGGGTAAACGCAAGTAATTTAGTTTAGCTGGAACATAGAATGCAGAAAAAAAGAGGAATATAGTAGCAGTCTGAGAAGATGGTTTGGAACCATAACCTAGATAGATAGATAGATAGATAGATAGATAGATAGATAGATAGATAGAAAGAGATACAGAGGGAGATACAGATACACTTCAGATAGGAGAGCAGTAACATTTGGTGCAGGGATGGGGAATCAGGAAAGGCTTTGGTAGGAGATGACACTTGAAATAAGCCCTGAAGGGAACTAAAGTTTCCAGGAGTAAGGAGGAGTAGGGAGAATACATCAGGCATGAAGCTGGTATGCACTCTGTGCAAAGGCAAGAGTGATGGGAAACTGAACGCCATATATGGGTAAAAGCAAGTAATTTAGTTTAGCTGAAACATAGAATGCACAAAAAAGAGGAATACAGTATCTATCTGGAAAGATAGTTTGGAACCATAACTGTGAGACAGAAAGCCACTGAAGCTTCTTGATCAAGGGAATGGCATGTTTGAAGAAATTGTAGCTGGATCCCAGAATTGTTACTATAGGTGGTTTGGCCCTATTCTCCTCAAATGGCTTTACTTAATTGGTAAAGTTCTCCATATAAGCACTCACAAAATTAAACACCAGACCCCTGAAATCTGAAAACTAGTTCTAGAAGTCTTTGTTCCTTTTCCCAGCTTCAGGCTTCCTTGATGTTGCCTAGGGTTCTGAGATCCTAGAGTTCCTCCCATTAAACAGCAACTTGAAACTACCCTGGAGAGCTCCCATTGAGGACAGCCTGCAGTTATTACATGCAAAATGAGGGAGAGCATGAGATGAACTTCAAGGTCTCTTCCAATTCTGATACTCTATGATTCTACCTTTGGCTATATTGTTACAAACCTAGATCATGCTACTGACAGGCCTTGAACACGGCATGCCTTACCCTCTTTGTTAGCTACCACTGTTAAAGGAAGCAATGTCCTCTCGTAGAAAGAGCATAGGACAAGGAGACCCAACATCTGGGTTCTAATCCTGACTCTGAATTAACCTGGCCAAGTCACCTCTCACTGGGTCTCAGTTTCTTTATCTGTATAATGATGAGGGTAAGTTTATGACTGCCTTCCTCACCTCTGCCTTTTGAGTGTGTGTGTGTGTGTGTGTGTGTGTGTGTGTGTGTGTGTGTGTCTGCATGTGGCTCTGGATCTATGACTTCAAGGGTGTAAGGCATTCATGGAATGGCAACTCCATTTGGCAAAACCAATCACCAACTTCTTTATAATTTTATAACTTCTTTATAGTTTTGGAGAGTTGTTTGGAACAATGAAAGGTTAAGTTAGTCGACAACAGCAATACTGGAAGGATGGGCAGAGACAGGACCCAAAATCAAGTCTTTGACTCCATGGCCAGACCTCTATCCAATACAACAGTGGTATCAAACTCAAATAGAAGGCCACATCTTGACTTATAAAACTACAAATTACCATTATCTGTGTTGCACTGTATTTTTATTTATTTTGTTAAACATTTTCCAATATCACTTTAATCTGGCTTAGGTCACAGGGGAGTTTTCCAGGCAGCTTTTCTGGCTGCAAGTTTGATACCTCTGCAAATTTCTTGGGAAGAAATATACAGAAAAACTAGACTCATGAGATCCCAGGATGCACAGAGAGTTGACACAGAGACCGGAGAACTTTGTCTCTTTCTCATGTTTGGACAGTGAGCAGAAGCAGACATCCCAGAGAGAGACTAATGAGATTGAAAGGAAAGATACTGAGATATCTTTTATGACATGAAGACACTCCTGTTGTTTCTTTGAGGTTCTTGCCAATTATAAAGATCCTAATGAATCAACTGCTCAATCCCCTATCAAAATTTTTCACTTTTTATTTTTTAAAGAATATCTCAAAATATATAAGTAGAAGAGACTTGAGGAGTCATCCACCCATTCTCATAAAACCAGATCCAATTTGGCCTAGCCAATCCCCAAAGGAACTCGTATTTGGTGAATGAATTCCACAATCTCCCTCAATAATTTGACTTACAATTCTTATAGTTTGTTAGTTCTGACAAATAAATTTTGCAGGTGGTCTTGCGCAAGTCAATTCACATCTATGAACTTTGGTTTCTTCCCCTGTAAAATGAAGGAGGGATGGACTCGGTAAGATTTAATACTCTATCTACCTACATTAGCTAATTCACGATCAACATCTCTAACCAAGTCTTATAATCCCTAGTCTTCTGTTCTTTCCACTCCAACACACTAACCTTTTTGTTGGTCAGCCTTCTTTGCTAAGGGATACCCTTTCAATGACTGGTGCTATCAGACCTCTCTGGGCAGGCACACACACACACACACCCTCTCCTCAATGAATTCTCATGGTCTTTTTCTACTTTCTTCTCTGTAAAATGCATCCAAATTGTTATCCAGGGTTGTAGCTGAGAGAACTAGAGTGCTGGTTTGGAGAATCATGTTTGTCACAGAGATGAAACAGGAAGGGAGTCCACAGATCAGGGAGTGATCACTCTTCTTCCTAATCATTATTCAAAGATCCTTCCTGGGAAACCAGAAAGCATTGATGACTGAGTATCCCAGCTCTCCATGGACATAACCCTAAGTATACTCAGCTGACTTCTGAGTGGTCCAGGAAATAGAGAAGTGTCCATATCCCTTAGTGAGACACATGGACCACACTAAAGATTCGATCTGGACTGTTCAGCACTTGTGAAATCTCTGTTTTTGCTACCCCAGCTTCTCCTTGCCCACTGGGTTGCTATTGGGATCACTGCTAGACAGGCAGCATGTGTAATATAGAGAATTTGCCTTGGAGCCCAAAAGGCTGGGGGTTGAGTTCCTCCTCTGACACAGCCTAGGTAAGTCCCTTAAGCTCTCTGGGATCTAGGCAACTCTAACACTTCAGGGATAGAGAACTTGCTGATCTGCACTGGGAGAGGGAATTTCCACAGGACTTCCTTATTTCAGTGAAATCACAGATCCAGCCATTAACGCAGTTAAGAATATTGACATAGAATAAAAGACTCTTAGAGCTAGAAGGGCCTTAGTGATTTTGTAGACCAAACCCACCATTTGATAGGTAAGGAAAATGAGGCCCTCTTTGTTCATAGCATACTCCATGCCTAGAATGTATTCACCCATCTACTTACTATCTTTACCTGTTTATGTCTCAATTTTGCTTCAAGAGTCAATTAAGGTACCACCTCCTCCTTGAAGCCTTCCTTAACTAATATATTGAGCTCAAATGATTCCCAAAGTACATGAACATCTCATTTGCACTTGTCACATTTTCCCTTGTTATATTTATTCACGTAGATATTCATGTTATGTTTTTTCATGTAGGCAGAGTGGTTGTGATAGATGATAGTGTGGGGCTTACAGTCAGGAAGTTCTGGGTTCAAATCTTGCCTCTGACACTAAGTAGCTGGGGCCCTGGGCAGGACATTTCAACTCTGTGTTCTTCAGACAGCTCTTTGTGGTTCATCCACTAAGCCACAGATGGATTACAATCTGAATTGGTGGAAGAGGTTTCCACATGGGGAGGATATTGATAAAAATCATAGATCATTTAAGCATTTCTGTGTTTGTGTGCATCTCTTTTGTCTCTAGAGAGACTGTAAACTCATAATTCTCTTTTGTAGTCCTGACTCTTAGATCAGTGGATTACATATAATAGGTACTTAATAAGTTAAATTCATTGAGTTAAGTTCAATGACTGGGGCAGGAAAACAACAGATAGTAGTTGACAGAGCTGAGACAGTAACCTAGGCCTCCTAAGTTCTGGTCTACGCTTTGTCCATTGTGCTATGGGTTTACACCAGATTCATTTGGTGGTCCTCAATTTGGTATATACTATTAGAAAAACCTCTCTTGAAATGAGAAAGAAAAAAGGGAAGAATCTTCCTTCTCCATGGCGTTTCCTAAAAGTTAATTAATGAAACACTGAATTGGGAATGAACAGTAACACCATGGCGAAACAGTATGGAACATGGATTAAACAACTCTGAATTTCTTAGATGCCTGACTTTTAGCACAGGCATCTCTGGTTCTGTAACATCTGGAAGGGGGACCATTCCAGACCTTTGGCCGGATTTATTTAGTGTTCTAATCCATTCCATAGGAATCCTAGGAATGTCTTTTTCCATTTAGAACCATACATCCCTCTCAGAATGTTTTCAAGAAAATGATGGTCTCCACCTGTTCCTGAACTAGACCTCCAGGAATGACCACAGGTCAACCAGATAATTCCCAGAGGTAACAGCATTGATTTTCCACGCCCCGTGCTCCACTCTAATCATTCTCCCTAGTTGGAGCAAGTCTGGGTCTCTCAAGTCAATTTAAGGACCAGGAGTACTAGTGAGAGTTACCAAGGAGTCTGGCTCCTGGTCACCCAGCCAGCCCCAAATATGCTGGCTTATAAACTCATGCCAGGAATTTTTGCCACCCCTAGATAATGCTAGACTACATCCCCCCCAATAATTCCAGCCAGTGGCATCTCTAGGTAGCTCTCTTTGTTTCTTTCTCTAGCACTCATCACTCTCTTTGACCAGATGGAGGCTGCAATTAAAATAAATATAAAGTAATATAAAAATAAAACAGAACATATTGCTTTTGCAGGGCATTCTGTGCCCGAGATTTTCTGCTACAGAAATTATCAGCTAAAAACACCTATTTTCATTGCCACAAAGCTGAGAAGGGAAAGTGATTAAAACAAAAAGAAAGGAAAATTATGACTTTCTAAATAGAGACAAGAACAATTTTGCTAGAATTTTGCCAAACTATCAAGATAGATTTTTTTTAAATGTCATCGCTATCATTATGAGCTCTGAGTTTGAAGTCAGAAGACGTGTCTATCACTTACTAGCTTTGTAATTAATAAATCACTTTACCTTTCTGAGCCTCAGTCTCTCCATCTGGAAAATGGAGATGATAGCATTGCTGTGAAGAAAGCTCTTTGTAAAGTATTGAATATATGATAAATGTGAGCTATCATTGTCATCATCAATACTAGGAATTATAATGGCACTTCCTCTTCAGGTGTGCGTGCACACACACACACACACACACACACACACACACACACACACACCCGATGTGTGTGCCATGATATTAGGCACTGTGGATGCAGGAAGGACTGCAGACTCTTACTTCTAAAAGCTTACAGCTTATTTGGGGAGATAGAACATATAGATAAAAAGATAAATAGAAATACCTGCAAAAGATTATTTGGAAGAGGCGTTTGTTATGCTTTGTCTTATCTTGCTGGTAGGCAGTACCAAATCTAGATAACTACTAGCTGTGTGACTTTGGGCAGGTTATTTAATGTCTTTGGGCCTCAGTTTCTCATCCGAGGAAAAGTAAAGTAGAACTAGGTTGCCTCTGAGGTTTCTTTGAACCCTAAGTCTATGGTCCTATGATCCTTGAAATACAATGGTCCTTGAGTGCCTTTAGTATTACATCACTCCAGATTGGATCCCATCTGTCCATGGAGCCTCCAGCCTCCAATGAATCAATCAACAAGCATTTATTGAGTACCTACAATGTGTCAAGCCCTGCACTAATTTCAGGAGAATATGTAATCTTGGCTTATAACCTTCCCTCTTTAACTCTTGCCCTCTTTTTCATGATCCATATCTAATCATTTCACAAGCTCTATCCATTCTACTCCCATGGTACCTCTGGATATGTCTCTTCTCCATTCATGCGGTCACCAACCTAGTTTAGGTCCTCTTCACCAGGAATGTCAAACAGGAAGGCCACATGAGGCCCACAACACTCCTGTATGGCCTAAACCAGATTAAAGTATAATTTGTAAATATTTAATAAAATAAATAAAAATACAATAAAACATTGATTATATTAACATGTGATTTTCTAAGTGGCCCACAGTGATCCTTATGCATGGTTGGTGGCCCCATTTCTACTTGAGTTTGACAATGCTCTATACCTTTTGCCTAGGCTATTATAATACTCTCCTATCTGATTTCTCTGCCTCCATGTTTCTCTCCTCTCCAAAAATTCCTTCACACAGTCACCAAAGTAATTTTTAGAAAACACAGGTCCTACCATTTTACTACCCTATTAAAAAAAACCTTCAGTATTTCCCCACTGCTCTGGGGAAAAATACAAAGTCCTCATCCTCATCATTTAAGACCTTAGAAAACTTGGTGCCAGTTTACCTTGCCAGTCTTGTGTTATACTCCTCTGCATTCCTCATGATATAGCCCAGCCAAACCTCATTCCTAGCTGTACCCTAACCTTATTTTACTCCTATGTTTGTATTGTCTTTGCTCATAACAAGAGTTTTCTCTTTATAGCAAAAGTTAGCAACTCTTTTTTTAAACACTGGGCTTCTTGATCTTCTTCTAAACTTAAGAAGCCTTTGCTGAACTGTATAGGAATCCATGATAACTCCTATTGCTGGTGGGCCCTTCTGATGGTCTTTGCTTATTTTCTGAGAATTAATTAGGCTGCTTGCCACAATAAGTTTAGCAGTTCTTGTTTTTCATTTTCAACCCTTTGTGCTTTAGTGCCACTAATCATGTTTCACTGTGGATTTGAACAAAATGCCTGTCTTGCCCATACCAACAGCCACTGCAATATCTCTACAGTCATTGAAATATGCTCTTTAAGAGCTCTAACTGTTGTACATTTTCTTGTAGTGATATCCATTCTTAAAAACCATATAATTAAGATCACAAGAAAAGAGAACAAGGAAACACATGAGTATGGTGTGAAATATGGCAGTCAAGCAACAGAGAATTCACCAATGGCAGGGAAACCAACTCAATTTCATTTCTTCAAGGTCAGATATTCTAAATCAGCCTAGCTTCAGCAGACATACTCAGAAATAGCCACAGTTATCACAAAATGAAACCATATCAAAATTATTGCTTGTTCCAAGATATTTGCTCACCCTTGTAGTAGGTGCTTAATAAATGCCTGTAGAATCAATTGAATGTATGAACCTAAGGTCTATAATCCTCGGAGGAAAGACTTATGTTTAACTTTTGTTCATTTCAGCTTTCCGGTCCTGAGAATCCCTAATAGAGAGGTAGCTCGGTGATACAGTAGGCATAGACCTGGAGTTAGGAAGACCAAGTTAAAATCTGGCCTTAGACACTTAGTAGCTGTGTGACCCTAGGCAAGTCACTTAACCTCTGTCTGTTTCAGTTTCCTCAACTGTAATGGGGATAATAATAGCGCTTACTTTCCCAGAGTTGTGGGGATCAAATGAGATAATATTTGTGAAGTGCTTAGCATAAGGCTTGGCACATAGTAGGTCCTTAGCAAATGCTTGTTCCTCTCCCCCTTACATGTCTGCTGTCATTATATTTTAGGGATAAGTGTAGGGATCCATTAGAAGAATATCTAATAGGGATATTAGGGAAGCCTATGATAACAGGTTACATTGGTTCTGTACAGATAAGGACATTTGAAGAGGCACATGAACACAGAGCCTGACTGAAAAGTCCACTCGAAGGTGGACACAATACAACAAGCATTTATTAAGTGTCTAGTATATTCAAGACTGTGGCAAACACTGAGGATATAAAGACAAAATGAAAATCAGCCCCTGACCTCAAGAAACTTACATTCCTGGGGAGTCCTGGTCCAGGCCTCCAACTAAAATTCAATTAAATAGCCAATGGGGGCCTTATAATATACCCACTATGAGTAATTGGTAGACTCCTTTAAAAAAAACCCAAAGGATTTGTTCTTTATTTCATGGATATCAAGTCATAAATGAAGTCTGTTTCTACTTCTTGCTTAATAATATTATGGATATTGACTCCAACACTCAACCTTGACCTTGTCACTTATTCCATCTAATTCAAGTCCACTGTGTTTCTTAATCCTGACCCTTCCTGAGAACCAACAACCCACTAGGCAATACATACAATTATATGAGGTCTATTTTCAGGGCATCCATAATTTAAATGTCTCCTCTTCCTGGTATTGATCATCTCAGCAGGGTAACCAACCACAGAAATAACACTCTCCTGTTATTTGTTCCACATTCCCTTCCACTAATGGTAACTTATATGTTCCTTTAAGCTCAAAAATGTAGGGATTGGTAAGAGAGGTTAAAGGGTTTGACACCTCAATATGGATAATAACTGCTCTGCTACTGCTGCTGCTTTCTTTGAAAGCAGAAGTTCTTAACTTTTGTGTATGCATCATGGACCTGTTGGGCAGTCCGGTGAATCTTTTGAAACCCCTCCCAGAATTATGTTTTAAAATCCATACAATAAAATACATAGGATTATAAAAGGAACCAATTATATTGAAATAACCATGGAATTTTCTCATCTAAGTTCATCGACCCCTTGAAGTATATCCATGGACCCCAGGTTAAGGACCCTTGTTTTAAAGGAAAAATAAATATGCACACAGGGTTCTCTTTGCTTCATGTGGCCACAGGCAACACTGTGATTGCTGCTTCAGCACAGGATATGAGCCTATAGGTGAGGCTTCATTGTGTAGGAGAAAAAACACTGGACTCAGGACTAAAGAAATCTAGATTCTAATCCTGATTCTACTTTCATGTGTCACTTCTCTGGATTTCAGATGCTTCTTCTGTAAATTGAAGGCATTCCACAAGATGATCCTTAAAGTACTTTCCAGCTTGAATATTCTGTGATTCCAAATAAGACCTGCCCTGGTCTTCCCCAGGGAGAAGATGCTTATCATCCAAACAATGCTATACTTTCCCTCTTCTGCTTCTTTGCCCATGTTGTTCCCCTCTATCTGAAATGCCCTCCTTTTTATTTCTATAGAAATCCTACTCATCCTTCCAAACATGACTTGAATGCTACCTCTTCCACAAAACTTACCCTGATCACTCCTGGAAGTGATCTCTCCTTAGTCCACACTCCCACAGCCCTTAGTTTCTACACTACTCTTATGGCACTTATCATATATCACTTTGCATTCTATTTATATGTGTCTGTTTTGTTTTTCCTACTAGATTATAAACTCCAAGAGGGCAGGGGCCATGAAAAGATTTATTTGTTTGTTCCTTTTCACAAAGTATAAAATGGGCAGTAAAATGGAAGAAAGGCAAGGGGAAGTTGGTAAAACCTGAGTGAGCAACTGGTTAATACTTCTGCCAAGACTATTTCTTAGGGTGAAATAAAATGATGACGATAGAGTCTAGATTTTGAAAATTAGACTATATCTACAACATTAAGTGGGCTTATTGGTTGGGGGGGGTGGCAAAAAGAGAAGGGCTCCCAAACATAAATTGATACAAGTTGCAATAGGCCTCTGTTCCCATCCCCTTCTTCTGAGAAACATGAAATCATTTCAAAGAAAAGCATCCTTTGGTAGTGAAATAGGAAGCCCATTTCCCTATTGCATAAACCAAATACTTCTTTCTTTTTCTTCCTTCCTTCCTTCTTTCTTTCTTTCTCTTTTCTCTTTCCTCCCTCCCTCCTTCCCTTTCTTTTTCTTTCTTTTTTCTTTCTCCCTTCCTTCCTTCTTTCCTCCTTTTCTTTCTTTCTTTCTTTCTTTCTTTCTTTCTTTCTTTCTTTTTCTTTCTTCCTTTCCTTCTTCCTTTCTTCCTTTCCTCTTTCCTTCCTCCCTCCCTCCTTCCCTTCCTTCCTTCCTTCCTTTCTTTCATGCCTTCCTTCCTTTCTTTTTTCTTTCTTTTTGGCTTGCAAACAAGACAGAAATAAAATTCAGGACAGAGCTAAATTGGTTTATCAAGGAAACAACAGCTGAAAGGCTCCTCTTAAGCAAAAGAGAGAGATCTATCTGATGCGTTAGACAAACAAGAGTCTTAACCTTGGAAACAGAACTGGGGAAGACAGTGTGCCTGACAACTAAACACTAACAGCCTTGCAGCTTCTCAGCAGGACCACTGTGGGCTTAAGCAAGTTCAAAGTCATGTTCCTTCCATCAGATTTGTTTTCTGACCTCTCCTTTCCCTCTTATTTGGATATGAACAATGGAATTTTGAATGCCAGGTTCTCTCTCAGGCTCTGGTGAAAACAAAGACACACGTCCAGTCCTCTGGTCATTCAAAGTATACCAGTGATCTAGCTAAAGGAAAATTAGGTGCCTATCCTGGGAATAAGTAAGCCAGGCCACTTACTAGCCATGTGACCTTGGACAAGTCTCTCTGAACTTCAGTTTCCTGAGCTACAAAATGGAAATAGTAATATTTGTAGTACCCGCTTCATCAGTTTGTTGTGAGGATCAAATGAGATGATTTCTGCAAAGCACTTTGTGAAACAAAATACTACAGAAAAATAAACTAGTGTTATTGTAATATAGGATATATATCATATATACACATGTATGTGTATCTATCTGTATCCATCTACATTTATCTATGTCTGTCTATGTGTGTGTGTGTGTACGTGTGTGTATGTATGTATATATGTATGTATATGTCTTTTAGCTATACTCTGTATGTGTATAGATAGTAACCACTATCAGTAGAAGGGTGTTCATTTGGGACAATAGCATATGTTCATGATGCATATTGTGTCATCTTGTACATTATTTAGCAATAAGAGAATTAGTATTTTTAGCACTTCCAACTCTATCACTAGTTGTAATTGGCTACTTGAAGAAGGTTAACCGTAAGCTAAATTATAAATTATACTATAGACTTTATAAGTTTTTATATAAAAAACTATCAGTATAGTTGGGACTCTTTTCTCCATTCTTTCTTCTCCTGGCTTCAGCTACCTTCATGGCCATTGGAACAAATTGTTCTCATCCACCTATTCTGCCAGGGGAAGTCTTCATATGCTTGGGGTAGGCACCCCCCTAACTCATCTCAATCTGGGTTTCAGGCCTCTCAATCACCCTTAACCTGGTTTAGCCCATCTGCCCAGGAGTTTTACTGGGGAGTGGCCACTGTGTATGCTACAGCTTCTTGGAGCCACAGGTGAGAGTTGAGTACCAGATAGACACCAAAGGTGGATGAGCGGCCTTGAAAGGGGCTCAGCAAACCCTTACACCAGAGATGCTAGTCCTCCTTGAATACTTCAACAGAAAGATAAGCAAAAGGAAAACGATAGAATTGAAACAAGTACTGGAAAAATTAAAGTTAAAGGACTGAGTATCTTTTAAATGGGACTACTAAGGGATATATATATTTCTCAGAACCACATGGGACTTTTACAAGAACTGATCATGTGTTAGGGCACAGAGATACAGAAAAAGGCAGAAAAATAGCATAAGCTTCCTTTATAGATCATAATGCAATAAAAATAATAATCAGTTCAGAGAATACAAAGAAAAGACTGCAATAGAGACTTAATGATGAAATCTGAAATAATGAGTTATTGTAAGAATAAATCATAGAAACAATAATTGTGTGAAAGACAATGATAATGACAAAAACACATGCCAACTTTTCTGTGATATGGTTAAAGCATTCTTCAGAGGAATTCTCAGTGTTTAGCATTTAAAACTTTCCCTAACCTGTCTTCTTTCTCCCTTTCCAGTCTTTGTGTACTTTATTCCTTTCTATGCCCTCTATAATCTGGCTACATTGGGCAACTTGCTGTTCTTTGACCACTACATTCCATTTCCTATCTCACTGTCTTTGTACTGATTGGGATGCTCTCCCTCTTCACCTCTGCTACTTTATTCCCCTAGTTTCCATGAAGACTCATCTTAATTCCCACCTGTAAGAGGCCTTTCCCAGTTATCCCAGCTAGTAGTGTCCTCCTCTATTATATTACCTTTCTTCTACCTTGCCCCTTTATAATATGAGTTCTTTGAGAGCAGGGACCATTTTTTGGCCTTTCTTTGTATACCCACTGCTTAGAACTGTGCTTAGCCTACAGTAAGTGCTTAATAAATGCTTGTTGATTGAGTGACCAACTGACTGTTGCAGTCAGTCAAATTTGATTTGTCTCTGTCAGAGCTCATCCTGTGTTTTCTCCCTGTTGATGTATTAGGTGGAGTGGTCTAGAGAATGATGGACTAGACCATGACTTTCAAAAGCTGAGCTAGAAGGGGCCCTAGAGATGATCTAGGAAAACCCCTCCATTTTATAGAATAGGAAAATGATAAGAAAAGGGACTCTCCCAAAGTCACATGGAGAGTGAGTTATGAATGTACTGAGAACTAAGCAACAAATTCTAGATGGGTTCAGCATTGTAATGGAAAGTTGGAGAAGGCCCTGGACCTTTCAGCTTCATCTATAATCTGAGACCCATCATTTTAACACCTCTTGCCAAGATATTAATCAGAAAAACCAAGAAATCAATTCTTAATTTGTTTTTCATATTGGGAAAGTAAAAGTTGCCCAGAAAGGCCAGATTGAGTTATATCCTGAAACTGGAATTCCCCCATTATTTCAGAAATGATATTTCCTCTCCGGGGATGATTGTAGGTAAAATTATGAAACAGGAAAAGTCTATTTGTCCCAGCTACCAACACTTTCCACTTTTCAGAACCTAGAAGAGAGAAAAGAAAATTTTATTAATTTAAAAAAATTTTTTGAAACATCTGATAGTGTCCAGGTAGACAAGACTTAGAGTAAATTTGTCAATGTATTCGTCTCCCAGAGGTAATTAGAGTTCGAGTCTTTTCTCTCTAATCATGGAGTAAAAGGGTTTGTTGACTGCAAAAGGAATTTTAGGTACCAGTCATTGATTAAGAAAATTATTTGGAGGGGGGCTCTTCCTTATGTTTCTAAAATCAGAGTAGGTGAACACCTACACCGTTTATGGATAAAGCTTCATTGTGCCTATCTTTCATGGCTTTTGATCAACAAATGAGGAAAAGACAGACATTGCCCCATAAGATTCAACCCTAAACCCAAGTTATGACACAGAATCACCTGCCTAAGCGAATGGCCTTGTGAATCTTGACTTCTTATCCCCCTCAAAATCCAACTCCTGGCCCAAATTCAGATCTTCTTTCCTTATGGCTTCAAATGTTAGAGGGGGAAGAGGGAGGAAGGTATTTTTCTATAATTTATGAGTCTTTAAACCAAATGTCTTCAGGTTAATTAAATTGAAAAGTGTCCTCTTTGGGATGTACTGTGTCCCTGGAGGTCCAATAAGGTAATAAAACCATGGTGAAAAGTGAAGGCATTATTACATGCTGCTCTCTCCTCATCAGCGGAGGTTTCCCCATCCAAATGCAGTCAATTATGGGGTGATTCACAACAGTTTTGCTGGGAATTTAATTATCAACATGGTCTGTGTAGATTCGCTGGCTGTGGAGGGGAAGAATGGCTTGCTATAAAAACTGTATCTGGGTGGGTTGGCCCATTTTTTCTCCAGATTAAGCAGATCTGGAATACGAATATGGCTGTTTTGTAAAGCAAGGGGCTACAGGTTAGCTATTAAAAAAAATTCATTGCAGAAACTCCACAAGCTAGGCGTACTTCAACCTCCTGTACTTAAAGCATTTTAAAAGTCACATCATTTTCTTTTCTTGTACCTTCTAAATCTCACCTATTTGATATAAATGCTGGTCAGGTTCTGAGGTCTCTGAAGTGGTACCAAAGGCCTTCTTAGAGTTTGAACAACAGTGAATGAGTGAGGGCTTTGGAGGGGACAAGGAGAGTGAGAATTGGGTAATAGCAATTAGTCATCAGAAACAATCTAACCCATTTTAAATTTAATGTGGAATTCAGTTATTTTAGGATTTTTGAATACAAAAACCATTTTAATCATGCAGATCCCATGTCATATTAAGTAGTGGCAGAATATTACTCTTTTTTGTGTGTGACCCTGAATTAGCAAGGACATGCTGGGCAAAGAGCCATGGTGTTATAAGCTCACTAATAATAATCTATACTTAAAGTTAGCATGATGGCTATTAGCCAGACCCTATCCTGATTGGAGGAGTGTCAGCTGTCCAGCTGGGATAACTGTTTGACTTAACACTTGCTTTACTAGATGAGAAACATTATAAAATAAGCCGTATTTCTTATGGGGTGGGGAGGGGGACTCATAAAATGTGAGTGGTAGAGAAATGCTAAGAAAAAAAGCACTAAGTCCACAAAGGGGACGTTGGGGGTTGGAAAGAAAATGAAAAGAATCTGAACTTGGCAAAAAGGGCCATAAAACTGCCCAAGCCCAGGCTTGGATTAGTGTAAGGGATAAAACAAGAGGTTTGCTTCTACCCCATCTACTTCTACTGAAAGGAGGGGAAGTAGACGGTCCACTTTGATGATTTCCTTGAAAAGGAAATAATCATTAATACCCCATAAAAATGGAGAGTTTGCATGATTTTAGTTGCATTTTATTTGTGTGCATATGTGTGTGTGTGTGTGTGTGTGTGTGTGTGTGTACTACTACAAGGAAATACGTATGGTGTAGCTGAACTAGGAATCAGAAGGACTTGAGTTCTGATGCTTACTAGCTAGGTGACCCTGGGCAAGTCACTCAACCTCCTTGAGGCTCACTGTGCTCATCCATAAAATGGGGATTTTGATAACATCTAGGGTCATTGTAAAGATGGAATTATGTAATCTGTGCAAAGCAAGCGCCCAGTACAGGCTCTGATTAACTGTCACCTGGACTACTATGATGTCCTCTTAATTGGTCTTCCAGCCTTCAATATCTCCCCACTCAAATCCAAGTTCCACTCAACTGCCTCAGTGATTTTCCTCAATTGCTGATCTAAACAGCTCATTGTCTTATTCGATGAACTCCAGCAGCTCCTTATTGTCACTAAGATAAAATATAAGCTGCTTTATTTGACTTTTAAGTCCTTTAACATCCTGGACCCAATTTATCTTCCCAACTTCATCATACTTTATATCCCTTCCTATATCGCACAGTCTAGATAAAGTATCCTTCTCTCATTTCCTCAGATACAGTACCTCATCTCCTTTCTCCATACTTTTGCACTGGCTGTGCCCCATGCCTGGAATGCACTTTGCTTACCTCTGTCTGACAAAACCCCTCACTTCCTTCAAGACACAGCACACTTCTACAGGAGACTTCCTTTTCCCCTTAGCTGCTAGTACCTTCCTTTTCCCTATTTGTATTTTGTTAACTTTTCTAAAATTTTGTATTTATCATTCATATACTTATGTTCATACGTGTCTTCCCCCAGTAGAATGTAAATTCCTTGGGAGTATGGATTATTTTAATAATAATTTTAATTAAGTATTTTAATAATAATTTTAATTTATTTTAATCTTTGTATTATTAATTCTAGCACAGTGTCTGGCCCATAGTAGGTGCTTAATAAATACTTGTAGATTAGTTGTATTGACTATGTCAATTGTTATTAGTGTGTGTATGTGTGTGTGTGTGTGTGTGTGTGTGTGTGTGTTTTATAAAGAATAGATGTGAAGAATGCTCTTCAAAATGTTCTTGACCTTGTGTTAAGCTATTACTGAGCTCTCTGGTTAATTACAAAGAATCTTAATCAAATGTTGTTTCTTTTTCCCAAAGCCGCAACTCTCTAAGTATGTTTCTTAGATTCAGACTAGTTAGAAATTTTAGCTAGAATATCCATTCCAAGGGCCAAAGATAGCAGCTCTCACATGAAGTTCTTTGCAACTGGCTACCATGAGAATGGAAATGCTGAGTGAGAGGAAATAAATGTTTCCCATGCCAAGCCAGCTTGTACCACCGAATTCCAGTAAAGCTGGCTCACCAATTTGCTCTAGAGAAATGAACTCATCACTTAATTTCTCTGTGCCTCCCTGGAAAGTGGGATTAATGTTTTTTTGCTGCTATCTTATTTTGGAGAACTGCTGAAGAGGTATTGGACTGGATAGCATCAGAAAGGCAGTATAGCACACTGAAAATGGAGGTAGAGAACTTGAGTTCAAATTCTGGTTCTTCTGATTGCTAACTGCATCATGTTGAGCAAGTACATTATCTATTTGGGACGCAGCTGTCTCATCTGTGAAATGAGGTAACTGGATCAGATAAGCTCTAAGGTTTTTTCCAGCTCTTCTAAATTCTTTGATTTTCTAGTCCAGGGGGGTTTGCTTTTTTCATCAGTCACTTGCCCCTTTGGTAAACTGCTGAAGCCTATAGACCTTTTCTCAGAATAATCATTTGTTGGCTATCTTCATAACTGAAAGAAATGCTAAATTTCAGTTAGTGATTAATGAAAATAAAGATAGATTTTTCCCATCCAATTTTATGAGCCCCCTGAGATCTATCCAGACATTCCTTGGGGAATGTGTGGACCCCAGTATTGAGAATCCCTGTTTTATTCCAATGCTTTTTAACAAGAATGTATTTATTAAATGCCTATACTCTAGTGTGTATTACATGTAGGAAAAAGACTCCAAGTATAGAGAGGGCCACCTGTGGCAAGGGTTGTCATTGTGGGGCCTGAAAGGAGGCAAAATAGAGATCTCTCTAGCCCCTTCTCCCCTCCCCCATCCTTCTTCAAGGAAGACTTTAATTCCTGACAGGAGAGGAAGGAAGAGGTTATAGGCCAGATGCTTAACCAGTCTGTTCTCTTCAGAGAGAGGGGTACAGGGTTAAAATTGTATCTATCTACTCCCTTAAATATTATTAGTCTAGAGGATATGATTAAGTTCAATCTATCTTCTGATCACTTTTATCATTACTAGTATCATTGTTGGGAGAAAGGAGGACTCCAAGGTCTATATCCAAGGCTTGATTCTTTTCCCACCACATACCAGTTCCACAATGAATGCACATAACAAAGAGCAAAGAAAAGCCAGTTATCTAAATCTGTAGCAAAATGGAAATCAGAGAAGGTGTACATATCAGACAATACAGAGTGAAGAAGCTCGCCTATTAGAAGTGAGATAATTCGGCTCAACCATGAAAGAGAGTACTGGGTCTCACCCAAGGGGAACCCCCTTCCCATGTTCTAGAGTAGTAAGCAGGAAATAAGGACGTGATAGATCCATTGTTCTCTCTTGTGTTTCTTTGCTGAGACTTGTCATCATAGATTCAAGTTTTTCTCTTCTGTGAGTATTTTTGCTCCACAGGCCAGAAATTTTAGTCTCATGATTCTCATTTTGCTTTTAAACCACTCAGAAATTGTGTGTTTGGTTCCATGTTCTCCTCAAATTCCACAGGTTTCTCTGTCTCATCAAGTGTTGGTTCATTTTCCTTTGTTTTGCAGTATTTATTCATAGATGCCTGAACTCGTTTACTAGATCTGGAAGTAATATTTCCTTCTATTGTTAACGTTTTCTCTGTTGATTTATCTGCTTATGTTCAAGATCTTTGAACTTTCTACTTCCTGAGGACTTTGGTAATTTTAGTCTTTTTTCCCCTTTTATGTTCCCTTGTTACTCACTTTCTGGCTCCCTCCTTTCTCATGGTGGTTTCTCTGGGGACTGGATTTCCTCCCAAACTAGACAATTCACCAGTATAGGTTTCTAACCCAAGTGACTTTTGGCGGGACTGAACTGGCCCCAGCTGGATGCTGAGCTCTTTCCCTAAAGCTTTCTTACAATGAAGCACAGGTCCTCTACCCCCCAACACACACAAACACACACACACACACACACACACACACACACACACACACACTCCCGTATGGTGTCCTGTCCTGATCCTTCTGTTTCTCAGTTAAATGAGCCAGCAGTTCAGAGCACTGCCATACTGATGTCCCTCTTATAGTCAAGTTTGTATCAGGCCAGTCCAATTCCTTAGCTCTCTCTGAGTTAGAATTTATTCTTGAATTAGGTATTTCCTTAGTTTGAATATGTCATCTAACCTGGGCTGCCTTCTTTAAATGTGGTGCATTCATAAGCTACTCTTCAGGAAATCACTGAATGAATAATAACTTTCAACTAGTCTGACCACCTCCTCCCACTACATCCTGTGATGATGACTGGAGAGAGTCAGCACGCACCTTACTTCTAATTAGACACTAAGGCAAAAGAGCACCCTAGGTTACAATAGCTATTAAGACTACAATGAGAGGCCTATTTCATGGTTCCTAGCACAGGAATGTGCTAGACCATCATTCACTGATGATGATGATGGTGATGATGATGATGCTGTTGGAGAGGGAAGGGGCAATGGCTTTATGGTACTCTATCCTACCATTTACAGATATCTTCTTATTCAGTCTTCTCCATAACCTTGAGAAATAGATGCTATCATCCTCTTTTTACAGATGAGAATATTGAGGCTGAAAGAGTTTAAATGATTTGCCCAAGCACACAGCTAGTGAACCCCGAGGCAAGATTCAAACTCCGGTGTTCCTGACTCTAAATTCAACACTCTCCATGGCATCATCTAGCTGCCATAAATCCTAAATACCAACAAAGCTCTTAACCAAATACCTGATGATTTGAAAACAAATAAGATAAAAATATGCATCCTAAATCCAAATTCAAATCCCTTTCACCCATGTTTCCAAACAAATATATAGAGGAAAAAGGCCACGAGTAGTGCCTTTTCAACCATTTCAATGAAATATTTCTATTCCAATTATAGATCAATATAACCTACAGGAGATTGTCCTTATTTGGGACTACAAGCATGCCACTGACTAGAGGATTGAGCCGGTCAAAGCTACATGGAAGTTGCTCCAGCCTATGCTTTAACTTTGTACCAACACAACGATGTTGAAGTCTCTAAACCTCTGGGTTAGAGGTGTTTGTATGGAACAATGTTGTGCTATTTACCACAACAATAATGGAACTTGACTTCCATCTTACAAAGTATTTTCCAAAGAGCTGAGAGCTGTGATTTTTGTCACTATTGTTTTTCGGTCATTTATGACCTCATTTGAGGTTTTCTTGGCAAAGATACTGGAGTGGTTTGTCATTTCCTCCTAGAGTTTATTTTACAGATACAGATAAGGAAACTGAGGCAAACAGGGTCACAAGCTAAGTAAGTATCTAAGGCCATATTTAAACTCAGGAAGTCTTCCTGACTCCAGGCCCAGTGCTCTATGCACTATGGCACCACCAAACTGCCTCTGAACTGTGATTTACAGAGTGCTTTTAGATTTCCAGAGCACTTTTCATAATAGCTAATTTGCATATCAATACTTTTAGGATTTTGAGACACAGTGTGGTATAGCTGATAGAAACCTGGCCTTGGAGCCAGGAAGATGTGGGTTCTAGTCCTGACTCAGCTCCAAACTCACAGTATAAGCCTGGGTCAGCAAACTAACTTCTCAGTGCTCTAGGGCCCAGGTAGCTCTAAAACTCTTGGTCGTAAGGGAGGCATTCTAATCTGCCTTGGTAGAAAAAGTTCAATCATTGATTCTATTCCTGCCTGTACTAAAGTTTATTATGTATATGAATATATATACATGTATATAAATACATACACACGCAAAGATACATGTATATGCTTATGTGTATGACGTGTGTATGTGTGTATGCATATATATAAAAATGCACAGATACATATACATCTATTATTAGATAGATACTATATATTATATTTACACAAATTATATATATTATATATAAAACCTCATCAAATTCTCTTAACAATAACTGGTAGGGACTATTATACTTTTTTTTTTATTGAGGTGGGTAATGACACTTGAGAAGTTAAGGGACTTTCCCAAGGTGACACAGCTATTAACTGTCAAAGGCTGGATTCAATGCAGGTTCCCTTAAGTCTAAGACCAGGAAGAACTACAACAGTTCTTAATCTTAATTTTTGTGTACTCCTTTGGCACTCCCAGGAAGCCTATAGACAACATCTCAGAATGTTTTCAAATTCATAAAATAAAATTCATAAGATTATAAAGGAAAACAATTATATTGAAATAAAATTGTGTAATAAATAAATAATAAATAAAATAATTAAAATGTATAATAAAATAAAAAAACCAAGTGCTGGGACCCCATGCGTCACATCAAGCTGTATCTCCTTAGCCCTTTAAGATATGGCAGGTATTATCATGGCATCTTTTTACAAATAAGGAAACAGACATTTGAGAATTCTGATGAAGTACTTTAAGATCTTAAAATCATAGCTTTAGAGCCGAAAGAGACCTCAGAGGTTATATAGGTCAACCTCCTTATCTTTATAGATGAGGCTTATAGATAGAGGCACATTAGGTCACTTACCCAATGTCATAAAGGAAATGTTAGAGGCAAGATTTGAACTGAGGTCCTCTGACTCCAGAACCAGATCTATGCCCTGCTGCTGCACTTGGTCAAGGTCAACCAGGTGCCTGAAGAAGAATTTAACCCTAAGTCTTTCGATTCCAAGCCTAGCGGTCTTTCCAAAACCAAACCACACTGCTTCTCCAAGGTCCAGCCACTTTTCTGCTTGGTATATATTTTGCATATTGAAAAGAAAGGGGAAAAATGGGTTTTACACAGAATCTGATTCAATAATTACAGGGGAAACCAAAAATCTGTGGAAGAAAGAATAGTGAAAACACTCTAATTACATAACATGAATAAGCATCCAATGTGGGAATAAGGCAAAAATTTATCTGTAAGCCTGGATGGCAAAATCCCAGCCAGCCACCCTGCAGATGACAGCAAGGAAAGAAGGTTCACTATTAAAACATACAATGTCCGCCATACTGATGAGGACTGATACAGCTGTCCATATTTCAGAGGAAGAGAACATCAAATCGCTATAGGAAAACAAAGAGATAAGGGCCAGAGGGGAGTTGGTGGTTTCATCTGTTTGTTTTGGTAGGATTTCTAGCAAATTATATTCACTTTAGAGGCTTATGTATACAGAGCAGCCTCGGAATAGGGTTGACATTTTGGGGTTCTCAAGGAAGGGCATTTTCGTTGACCTCTTTTTTTCCTGAACCAAGTGCTTCTATTAATGTAGCATTTCTGTTTGCCCAAGGCTGCCCAGCCACTGATGAGTCCACCCAAACGATGCCTCCATAGGAGATGGGCATCATTAGCTCCACTCCCCAGATGGAGAGGTGGAGGGGTTAAGTGACTAGCCCCAGGCCACACGTGTCCCATCTTGGCATCAGGTACCAAAATAGGATTATCACTCAGAGTTCTTGACTCTTTGTGTACCATCCAAAGCTTTCCTGGAAAAGTATTAGGTAGCATCTGTTGTGTTGGGCATTTGGTATTAATGATAAGATAAGCTCTCCAGGGTTGGGATAGCAAAACACTTTTTTTTTTAATTTCCTTCCTGAGAGGTAGAGTCAACCCATGGCCATGGATGGGGCTGCTTTATATAGATACTGAATCCTAGTTCATGAGCCAGATAACCTAGACTTTGTGGTAGATAGGCTGGTTTCAAAGGGAGTGTACGAGTCACACAGGCTCAAATATTGTACAGTATAAATTTAGGGGTCCAATCAAAGCGCTTGTTTAAGCAAGAAAAATGATGCGGATCATACCCCACTTTACCGTCCCAGCCCCTTCCATGGCCTGACCAAGAGACAGATGCAACTTTATTCTTAGAAGTAAGTGACTTTCAGGGTAGTTAGGTAGTAGATAGAGCTCTGAACCTGGAGTCAGGAGGACCTGTGTTCAAATGTCGCCTCAGACACTAGCTGTGTGACCCTGGGCAAGTCACTTAACCCTGATTGCCTCCCCCCTCAAAAAATAGTGGAAGCAAAAGAAGTAAGTGGCTCTCACAGCATTGTGGTCATCAGGGAGGGAAGTCCACATAGTTCATGGATTACCTACTCTGGGAAGCTTTAGATTTCTTATAGCACCAGAAGCAGCAGCGTTGGACTTGAGAAAGTGAAGGAGACAAGATTTAATAATTGTGTGATGTTGGGCAAGACATTTAACCTCTCTGAGTCTCAGTTTCCTCATCTGTAAAATGGAGCAGTTGGACTAGGTAGCTACTGAATTCCCTTATAGTTCTAGATCTAGGGTGGTATGAGCTATGATTTTGTGACCTGACCCTCCTGCACAACTCTTGTCTTTGCCTGATTATAAATTCATCAACGGAATTCCATTCAAACTGCCAGCACCCTCCCTGAGTTCTTTCAACACATCAAGGATACCAATGGACTCCAATGGCTATCTATCAAGTGAGGCTATCACCCCTCACTCTTGCCACATGAGTAGCCTGTCTTTTTAAAGTTTAATTTAATTTTTTAAGTTAACACAAAGCTATTTTCTCTCTCTTCCACATTTTCCCCTTCGCAATAAAAAAGTAAAAAAGAAAAATAAAAGCCCTATCACAAATATGCATAGTCAAGCAAAACTAATTCCCACATCGTCCCTGTCCAAAAATGTATGTCTCAATCTGTACCCTGAGTCTATCACCTTTCTGTCAGGAAGTGAGTGGCATGTTTTGTCATGGGTCCTCTAGAATCATGGTTAGTCATTGAAATGATGTTTTCGAGTCTTCCAAAGTGGTTTTTCTTTACAAAGTTATTGTTATTATGTAAGTCGTTCTACTGCTCTATGTTAGTTCATGCAAGCCTTCCTAGGTTTCCCTGAAACCATCCCCCTCATCATTTCTTATAGCACCTTCAATTACCGTTCATTTGCTCAGCCATTCCCACATGATGGGCACCTCCTTAATTTTAATTCTTTGCTTCCAAAAAGGAAATACTCTGAATATTTCTGTACACATGCCTCCTCTTCTTCTTTCTTTGATCTTTTTAGGATATAGATCTCGTATTGCTGAGTCAAAAGGTAGCTTTAGGCAGCATTGTTCAAGCTGCTTTTCAGAATAGCTGGATCTGTTCAGAATTCCACCCATGGTATATTTATTGTACCCATTTCTCAACAGCATCTCCAACAATTGCAATTTTTTTCAACTTTGTCAATCTGACAGGTGTGCAATTTTACAGTTCCTTTCATTTATATTTCCTTAATTATTAGTGATTTAAAGTATTTTTCATATGAATGTTGAGGGCTTGGATTTCTTCCTTTGAAAACTGCCTATTCATATCTTTTGATCATTTATCAATTGGGGAATCGGCCCATCTCTTTTAATCACACACTTCTTTGATGACACTCTTTACCCCTACTTCTCACTTATAATTCCTTGTTGGCAATATGTTGCTACCTGCCAATTCACATTATCTGCCATTCCAGTGCCCACTGGCTTATTCTCAACTTCAGTTCTTTAGAGATATAAGCATTCTATGATTCACAGCTATATGACATCACTGAAATGATGCTAGTATTTAAAATATGAACCTTTTTCCCCCGTGGATAAGCTAAAAGAACTTTGCTGTTTCCCAGAGGTAATACGGACTACTTTTTTCTACCTGTTCAATTCAGGGCTCAGCTCATTGTCCATTTACAATTTCCATCAAAAATAGATGTCTTGCAAATCTTAAAGTGCTCTATAAATGCAAGTGCCTGTTCTCCCTCTCTGATTTTTGGTTTCCTCAGCTGGAAAATGAGGATAATAACACTTCTACTCCCTCCCTCCTGGGGTTGTTGTGAGTAAAGTGCTTTGTAAGCCTTCAAATGTTACCCAGTGTGTTCCAAAAGTCTTAGTGCAATGTTTAAGCTACTAAGACCTAAACAATGCTCTATGATTCTTAGAACACCACATATGAAGGAGTGACCACAGAATCACAAAATATAAGTGTTGGAATGGAGCTCAGAGGTCATCTGGTCCAACCCAAACCTGAACAAGAATCCCCCTTATATTATTACTCACAATGAAGATTTCTTGTGCGTTATATATAACTGCACAAGTATAACCTATATCTAATTGCTTATTGTCTCAGGGAAGGTGGAGGGGAGAGAGTGAGGGATGGAATTTGGAACTCAAAATCTTAAATAAAAATGTTAAAAAATAAAAAAATAAATAAAGATTTTTTGTGGGGAATGACCTGCTAAGAAAACCAACTCTGCTTTTGGATCGTTCTAATTAGTAAGGACTCTTTTTTTTACACCAATCCTAAAATTGCCCCTTTTATCAACTTCTTCCCACCCATCTTGGACCAAGAAGAAGTTTCATTTCTCTTCCATCTGGAGCTCTTTCAAATCCCTGAAGGCTGCTATCATGGTGCTTCTCTTAGCACTATATTCCCACCTGCCATCTTTTCTTCTCCAGACTGAACAATCAATCCTTTAATAATCATAGTTGCATTTATAAAGTGCTTTATTCATGGTATCTCGTTTGGTCCTCATAACAGTCCTAGGAAGTAGGTGCTGTTACGCTTGTCATTTTACATTAAGTTAGCTGACTTTTCCAGCAACACGCGGCTAAGTGTGTGAGGCCGGATTCAAACTCGGGCCTTCTTGACTCCAAGTCCCACACTAGCTGCCTTCAAATAATCCTTAACATACCCCGTCCTCCAGTCCTGGTTACCCTCTGGCTTTTTTTCTTCCCAGAACGTGGCATCCAGAACAGACTACAGTACTGAATATGCAGTCCGATCAGTGCAGAGAATTGCAGAACAATGGCTTCTCTTGATCTGGATGCCAGTCGTTCTCAGAGAAACCTCAGACAACCTCAGCCTTCCATGCTGCATTAGTTATTTTCATTTCAAGCGCAAGGTCTACGTCATCATACAGCATAACTGCCTAAGATGGGGCACTTGGGCAATGGGTCACCTTTGCTCAGTTACAATTGTCCCTAGAAACTAATCTCTGTACGTTTCCAAGAGGCTGATGAGTCCTGGTAGGGGTTAAGATTATAGGCTGGTCGCTAGTAGAAAATGCAAAGGCAAAAGAGGTCAAAGAAAAAAGGCATTGGAAGAAGGGGTTCAAACTCTGGGCATGCTTCCTCCTCATAAATCACTCACTGAAGTGATCTGCAGGGAATGGTAGCAGTTGTTTTCATGTGGGCACTAACGGGAACTCTAACACTCCATCCCAATTAGAATACTTGCAGAATTGCCAGTAAAACGTTTTACTGACTTCACTTTATTGGTTTCATAAAACAAGGGAGAGGAATCGGAGAGAACCCAGCTCCTGGCCAGGAGGATGTTTTGCCTTGTGGAATGCTTTGGCATGGACCATGTATGGGCCTTCTCACCTACTCTTGCCCAAATCTATGTGGTGCTTTTCATTTTCTCCTCCTGCCAGCCCAGCCTTCTCTGGGTGGCTTTAGCTGTTTATTTTAAGCACAGCACACAGAAGTTGCTATTGATCTTTATCTCTGGTTGATTCTTTGTCATGCAGGGTTTTTTTTTTTTTTGGCAGCACAATTATCTGCCCCTTTTTAATTTCCCCTTTTTTTGTGCATTCCGAAGGATTTCAGAAGCGAGGGATGGATGGCATCAGACAGTCTGCTTCCTCTCCCCTCCTCCACCTAGCATGTTGGGCAGCCACTAGGACATTTGGCAGCCCAGCCCCACTGGCCTCATTGGAAGATGCATGGCCATGAGAGGCTCTGTCCCTTTGTCAGGGCAAGATAGGGTGCTTGCTCATCTTTGTCCAGAGCCTTCTGAATCCTTTGGATAATTTTCTGAATTGTTACTCATCCAGGATCTGGCAACCCTGCCTTTCTATAGACTGCATGGGCTTCAAAGCTGAGTAACATTCTCCTCTACCGACTCCCCCCACCCCCCCAGAAAAAGAAAAGAAAAACAGGCTGCCTTTGTCCTCTGCAGCACGTTCATTACAAACAACAATTACCGACAGTAATTAGCTGTCCAGAATAACAAGGATGTTCTATTTTGCTGAGTTATCCTCTAGAAGTGCACAAAGAAAACTCACTTCCAGTTTAATCAAAACAAAGAGTATTTGAAAATGCTCGTTGGAGCTCGGAGGGAGAACCTGGCATCCGCCACTTCCCTGTCCTATCGGGGCAGACCCTGGACTGCCTTTAACCTACGCTGGGCTCAGAAGGAGACTTGCAAGCACTGTCATTTCTGTTGGTGATTTTTGGTAATCCTGCTATTTGACTAGGCCATTTTACCATACAGCTGCTCTTCAATATGCATTTCTTGGGTTCTCCCAATTCTGTCGACCTCCCTCCCCGTGGCAACTGCGAAAGTGAAATCAACAATAAAATGTGAGGGGGGGCGGGGAGCTAAAGACTGTATTTAAACTACTGGAGGGGACGGGGAGCTGATTTACCAAAATAGCTGTATCAAAAAAAAAAATCTGAAAAACAAATTTGCCACCAAACAGTTTCAACTGCTCCATTTATTTCAACTAGTGCGGTATTAATAGAATGCCTAACAGCAGGGAGTAGGGAAATAAATGTATTCTCACTCACAAGGGAATGACTAAATGACTCACAAATGCAAAAATAAATAAATGGCTCCCTATGAAAATCTGAAACTATATTACGCCGGTTGAAACAACTAAGCTTTTTAACTGTAACCTAACATGTTAAATTCAATCAGTTTTATTTGAGGCCATAGATAGATCGGCCGATCAATCTCCGTTACCCTGGGCTTTTTTTCATCTTCATGGAGCTATTTTTCTTCCTATGAGACATTTTCAGCTCATTTCCCTGAGCCTTCTTCAGCTTTAATGGTTGGATTTCAGGCTAAAAATTTTTTCCCTACCTCTAGAGGGAAGGAGGAAAAAATAGAGCAATGAAAAATTTAAAAATGAAAAGAAAAGAAGAAAAATGGTAGGTTAAAATTCTCGGCATTAAAGGGGGAGGGTAGTCAGTGCAGAACAAGACAACCGACAGATAAATAAATAATATGCGTTTGAGTTTTCTTAAATGAGATATGAAATGTTTAACAGGTGTTCTCTCTTGGTACTATAAAAAGATCAACTTTTTTGTCCCCCATATAATTTCTGGACAGGTAGACCCTGAGGACTGGAATGAGGTCATGCCAATTAACTCACCCAATTCCTGCCATCAGAGTGATAATGACATCCTTAGCAACCATTCCGTCACTATGGCTCCCGCACCAGCTCTAAAAATCCTTTTCATCTACTTTTAACTGGGGCTGGAATGGTCAAAGCCGTGGTCCTGAGGCTTCTAGGCAGACCAAGACTGGAGGCACTTGCTGGCATCTCTGTTATGTGACTTCTCCCTCCCCTTCCCCCTACCCCCCACCATAGTAGAAAACAGCATCCTGCCCTTTAGAAACAGAGGCAACAAGAAAGAATTTAAGTTGAGCCAAAAGCCTGGGGAGCTGGGCTTTTCTGAAGCACCGTGTAAACTGGGGTCTTTCCTTTCTTTGCTTGCTTGAGAATTTTTTTAATATGAAGCGAATGAACTTGGTCTTTCAATTCGATCCTGATTATATTGTAAATACCCCATGTGTAAAAACTAGTTGTTACTTGGTTGCCAATATCAATAATGCTTTTACCAATAACATCCCAAAGCAAGGATTGATATTTGTCTATGCCATGCTCATTCATTTAATTAACAAACATTTATATAAGCATAAACGTCCATAAGGCCTATCTGTTTTAATACCAATATTCTTCCATTGACATCAGCCACTAAGGCAATGAATGTGTATTGATGTTGTGTATCAATGTAAGATACTGAGACTATCTAGAGATAGTCTCTGAAAAACTGAGCCTCAAAGCACAATAGAGAGGAAGATATGGGTACAGGGTACAGGTGGGTACAACATACTACGAAGGATTGCCCAGGAGCGATGCTAGATGGGTGGCTAAGTGGCGCCATAGTGCACAGAGTGCCATGGCTGGAGTTCAAATCCAACCTCAGATACTGCCTAGCTATACGAGCCTGGGTAAGTCACTTAACCAACCCTGTTTGCTTCAGTTTTCCCACCTGTAAAATGAGCTGGAGAGGGAAATGGCAAACCAGTCTAGCATCTTTGCCAAGAAAACCCCAAATACGGTCACAAAGAGTTGGATATGACTGAACTGACTGAACAACAACGATGATGCTATAAAGCAGGGGTGTCAAATTTAAATAAAAACAGATCCCTGCCAACTACATAGTAACTTAGAAAACCACATATTAACATTATCTAGATTCTATTGTATTTTTATCTATTTTGTTAAATATTTTCCACTTATAGTTTAACCTGGTTTGGGAAGCTTGTGTTTGATACTTCCGATATAAAGGATGCCATCAGAGAAATGTATGATTGAGAGAGAAAATAGGCTAGTCACAGTGAAAATGAGGAATAATCAAGAAACAGCCTATGTGCATTATTGGTGTATTCAAGAGGCCAAGAGAAGCCAAGGAAGGTCTTCGGCACACTGGGCTAATCTCCTTTTATGAATTTATAAAAGGAAACGAACCAAGAGTCTCCCAGGATGGGCAGGTCTGACCTACATGATTGGAAGCAATAGCATATTCATGAGGCAACAAATCAGAGTTTTGAAATGTATATACTATTAATCATAATTTTACATATATGCATATATAATATAATGTTCTCTTTTTAGAGGACATTTTAAATTTCAGTTTTCTAAGGATGGGTTAAGAATAAGGTACCTCATATCACATCTATCAAATTGGCTAATATGACAAAAGAGGAAAGTGATAGATGTTGGAGAAGATGTGGGAAAATTGGAGCACTAACACATTATTGGTGGAGTTGTGAACTGATCCACCATTCTGGAAAGCAATTTGGAACTATACCCAAAAAGCTATAAAACAGTACATCCTTTGATCCAGCAATACCACTACTAAGTCTGTATCCCAAAGAGATCATAAAAAAGTGGAAAAGACCCACATGTACAAAAATATTTATAGCAGCTCTTTTTGTGGTGGTAAAGAATTGAAATTGAGGGGATGTCCATCAATTATGAAATGGTTGGATAAGGTGTAACGGAACACTATTGTTCCATAAGAAATGATGAGCAGGTGGATTTCAGAAAAACCTGGAAAGACTTGCATGAACTGATGCTGAGTGAAGTGAGCAGAACCAGGAGAACATTGCACACCATAGCAGCAATGTTGTGCAATGACCAACTTTGTTGGACTTAGATCTTCTCGGCAATACAATGATAAAAGATAATTCCAAAAGGCTCATGATGATAAATGCTATCCATATTCAGAGAAAGCATGGAGTCCGAATGCAGATTGAAGCATACTGTTTTCTCTTTTTTTTCTTTCTCATGGTTTTTCTCTTTTGTTCTGATTCTTCTTTCACAACATGACTAATGTGGAAATATGTTTGATATAATTGTACATGTATAGCCTATATCAGATTGCACGCTATCTTGGGGAGAGGAGAGGGGAAGGAGGCGGAAATTTAGAAATCAAAATTCTTTAAAAGTGAATGGTGAAAACTAAAAATAAATAAAGAGATAAAAAGAATAAGGGACCTCTTCACAGCAAAAAATAACATTAAAATTCAGAACAAAAGGGAAGCTGAGGATTTATCCAGTCAAACCTTCTTATTTTGCAGATGAAGGAAACTGAGGCCCCAGAGAGAGAACACAGCTAATCAGTGGAAGAGCCTGAACTAGAACCACCTAGATCCTGACTCTCTATCCAATTGTCATTCTAATATTATACATTAAGGCAATCATCTTTGGCCTTAACAATTCCCATTTAATTCAACAAGTGTTTATGTAGCGATTTTTCTGCATCTTACACTTGGCTAAGCATGGCGTTAGATACCAAAAAAGTTCTAATAAAATTGAAGATATTCCTGCTCTTTGTGAGTTTATAATCTAGTTGGGAAAGCCAATCCTTCATGGAGGTAGCATGATGGAGTGAAATGACCTTGGCACCAGCAAAAGAGATCCAGATTTGAACCCTGCTCTCTCCCCCAGAATCTTATTAGCTATATAACTATAGGCCGATACTTTCACCTTGCTGAGCCCCAATTTCTTTGTCTATAAAATGGGGCTGATGATATTTGTTCTGCCTTTCACAGGATTGTTTTGAGTCTCAAACTAGAAGACACATGAGCAAAGTGTTTTGCAAACTTTAAAAGTACAAAATAAAAGCTGCCTTATTATTCTTTTTTTTGGAGGGGAGAAGGTAGGAATTGGGGTTAAGTGACTTGCCCAAGGTCATACAGCTAGTAAGTATCTGAGGTCAGATTTGAATTCAGTTCCTCCTGCCTCCAGGGCCAGTGCTCTACTCACTGCACCACTTAGCTGCCCCAAGTCTCAGTATTCCTTATCCTATGCTGCCTTACATCCAAGCTACAACCTGGTTCAAAGATCTGTAGGTCTCTGACATCCTGTCTTATTTTCTTAATGAATAATATTCCAGGGACATTCAAATTAAGAAACTCTGCAAGGAATTCTCAGGTCACACAACATATAAATTACAGGTAATATAAGTGACCTAACAGGGTGAGAAGGCTTCTTTGTGTTCAGTGGGAGAGTATCTAACAGGAAAAGCCAACAGTAGAAGTGCTTTATGCATAGACAGGTCTCCCAAACACTAATGATAGACCTCCAGGTAAACCAATAACTTCAGCAGTGATTTGCAGAGTCCACAGGATCTGAAATGTCAGCAGTGACTATATATTTCTCATTGGAGGATATCAATTCTCCATTTTCCTAATTGATTCCAGGAACACAGGACACCCTGAGTGCCATCTGCAGCTCACTGATTGCTAGGCAAACATTATCGAAGTGTCAATATTTGCTCTTTTCTGAGAACCATCACTATGTGGAAGGCCATCCTTCATTGGGGATGGCGTTCTCCTATGTTTTGTGGGCATGGAGAGCCAAAACAGACCAGATTCTGATTTCGTTGTTTTATTTCACCTGTTTGGAACATGATGGTAACTTAGTTTGGAACCTACTATATGCCGGGAAGGTGTATTTGGAGTTGAGGATGCAAGGTGGTACAATGGAAAGATCATTGAAATCAGAGCCTTGAATTTGGAATTACAGGACTCAAGTTCAGATGCTAACTTCACCACTTTCTGTAGCACTGAGACATTGGGTAAGTCACTTGACCTCTCTGTGGCTCAGTTTCCTTATCTGTAAGTAAACGGAAGGAGTTAGACTAAAGACCCTTTAAAGTTCCTATCAGGGGCAGCTAGGTGTTGCAGTGAATAGAGCACCGTCCCTGGCGTCAGGAGGATCTGAGTTCAAATCCAGCCTCAGACGCTTGACACACTAGCTGTGTGGCCTTGGGCAAGTCACTTAACCCCAATTGCCCTGCCTTCCCCTCTCTAAAAATAAAATAAAATAAAATAAAATAAAATAAAATTCCTTTCAGCTCTAAATCGTCGATCCCATAAGAGAAACACCAGTGAGAGTCCAAAGCCTGAAACATATCATTGTGACTTTGGCTACTGACAGTCCAGGTTACTAACTCCCTCTCTCCCAGGCTGTTTATAGAAACAGAGCAGATGATGGCAGGGAATTAAATTTAATAGCTTGAACACGTTGGCATTGTCCACTTGAATTGAGATGCAAATATCTAGACCTGCCTTAGGATGGAGAATCTTGTGGCTCTTGGCTTTCAACATTATGGAGATGGCTATCATCCCCGTAATGCAGAAAACATGAAAAAGGGTATTTGGTTTTTCTTTCTTTCAGAAGTCTGAGACAATGGAAAGAACAGTGGACTGGAGTCATAAGATTCAGATTTGAGTCCTGGTCCAGGCACTTATTAGCTGAGCCACCTTGGCCTAGTCACAACCACTTCCAACCTCAGACTCCCCCTAAGTAAAACAGAGACAATGAAACTCTCCCGGTCAATCTACCTGGAGAATTTTAGAGGGAAATGCATTGTAATCTGGTAAGTACTGCATAAATATAGGATATTATCGTCACTGTTTCTTCTATTCGATCCATCTAAAGAGTTGTTTTCTACTGTGGCTTTTGTCAAAGAAAGTGGAAGAGGGAGAGGGGTCCTCCTATTAGTCCCATGGAGGTGCTCTTCCATGCCATCCCATAGTTGTTGCCAGCAAACAGTATAATTTGATATTTTCCTTTGTGGAAAACCTAGTCCCTAACTATTCCCTAGGGCCTGCAAAATTGTGCCCTTACAATAGTAAGCAGGGAGCAAGCAATGGGGCCTGAAGCAGTACTGTATTCTTAGTCTACCTTTCGTCTTTGTTCCACAGTCCACGAGGGATCATAGATCTAAACCTGCAAAGGAACTAAGAAACCATGTCGTCCAATAGCCTCATTTTACAGATGAGAAAGCTGGCTCAAAAATTTTGAGGGACCACACATCTAGTGAGTATCAGAGGCAGGCCTTGAATCTGGGTCTTCTGGGACTTTACATCTAACACTCTAACCACTAAGCTATCTGCCTAGAACAAGACTAAATCATAGGAATTACATCATTCTGATGGGAAGGCAAACAAGCAAACAACTATATATCTGAAGGATGCATAAGTGTAAATGGGAGGGAATGCTAGAAGGAAGGTGCTGGCCTGAGGAGAAAGTCCTCCTGTAGAAATTTGGAACTGAACTGAGTTTCATCTTAAAGGAAGCTAGGATGTCAGGAAGAGACAAGGGAAAGGAGTCCAGGCAGGGGAGACAGCCAATTAGAGACTATAGAGAGAAGAGTCGCATGTAGGGGGATCCACAAGAAGGCCAAGGACTCTTCTGAGTTGCAGAGTATATAGGTCCCTATTAGTGAGAATAAAAAATTCCCAACTCATTTGCATTATTCAAACTTGTACTGCATATTTCCACCAGGAACCAGTGACCATGTTTTCCATAATTATAACTTCATATGGTGCAAATTCAAATACTTGTGACTACTTCCCAAAATTTATTATTCTCACTAATTAGAACCCAGCTACATAAGAAGATGGGAAAGGCAGGAAGAGTCTGGGTTGTGAACAGTTTGAAAAATCAAGAAAGTGTCTTGCCCAAGATCACATAATATCTATGGGACAAACTGTTAGGATTCAAATGTAGACAGGTCTCATGAATCCAGGACTAGTTTCCTTTCTCATACATTGCACAGGAGAAGCAGTGGTAAAAGTGTTAATAAATAACAATAGACGTTTCTATAGCACTTAAAAGGCTGAACAGTGCTTTACATAAATAAGCACATTTGAGCCTCACAATAGACCCCAAAGGTAGGTATGCATGTATTATTACCTTCATTTTACAGAGGAGAAAACTAAGGGTCAGAAAAGGTTAAGGCACTTGCCCAAGGTCACAAAGCTAATAGATGTCAGAGGCCATATTCAAAAGTAGATCTTTCCAAAGGAAGGCAGGAGGCAGTGATCAAAGTCATGACGTCAGATACTTGTGAACAAAGGTGCAACATGTGAGTTAATAAGCTAGAGAGCCTAATGGAAAAGAGGAGATTCTGACTCCAGAGATATCACTGAAGCTTGGTGGCATGATTGGAATGTGGCTCTGAAGGTAGATGATCCATGATAGATGGAAGCAGTGAGGAGAATATAGTATCACACATGAAAAAGACATACTATATGAGGAAATCCAAGAACCAGGGGGAAAGCGTATCAGAGAAAATCTGATTGATTAAAATCAATGGAGGGAGAAATAGAAATAACATTGTCATGGGAGTATGCTATAGTATAGACTAGGTGTCTGCAAACTCCTGGCTATGGACCAAACACAGCCTACCACTTGTTTTGCATAGTTCTCAAACTGTCAGTGGCTTGACCATCCAGAATGAGTGACTGGAAGGATAATAATGTACTCAATAGAAATACAAAAATTAGGAAAGGGAAGGATATTGATGCTCAGGAGAGAGACTAGGACTGGATATACACACACGGGAGTTATCTGCACAGAAATAACAGATGAATTCACAGGGATGGAAGAGAACAGCAAGAGAGAAAGTTTAGAAAGAAGAGCCAGGATAGAAGCCTGGTTTGTACCCCAACAAGAGGATGGAATACACAAAGAAGCCTGAGAAGGAGCAGCCTGACAGGTAGAAAGATAAGCAGTATGTGACTTTCCTAGGAAGAGAGGAGGCGGTCAAGAGTGTCAAATGCCATAGAGAGGTCAAGAAGAATGAGGCCTGAGCAGGGGCCATCAGAAACAGCAACGAAGAAATCAGTAACTTTGAAGAGAGAAGTTTCAGGTGAGCGATGGAATTGAAAGCCAGATGACAGTGGGTCTAGAAATAAATAGGAAGAGAGGAAGTGGCCATAATTAGTTTAGATGGCTTTTTCAAGGATTTTGGCTATGACATGGAGGAGAATTACTAACCTTTAGCATTTACAGAATAGTAGGTCAAGTGAAGGGGCTTTTTCCGTTTTAAGGTTGGAGTGGGCGGGGCTTGGGCATGCTTAAAAGCAGAAGGAAAGGAGCCAATAGATAAAGAGAGATTGAAGGCTAAAAAAGATAGGGGGTGGAAGGGACAAAGAGAGCTAACTCCCAGAGGAGACGGGAGTAAGGTTGCAAGTAGAGGGCTTGGCCTTGGCAAGGAAAAAAAGTAACATCTTTACGGACCAGAGAATTTTGAGAGTCCAAAGAGAATCAGAAAAGTGTTATGTTCTTGGGGTCAAGCAAGGAAAGAATATTCAGGAAAATGTTCTTAATAATATTAAAAACCACAGAAAGGCCAAGGAGCAGGATGCAGACTGAGAAAGGGCCATTGGAATTTTTTGATTCTGAGGTCATGAGTGACCTTTGAAAGAGCAGTTCCAGTAGAATGGTGGGAATGAAGCTAAATTGTAAAGGGTTGAGGAGAGAATATACTAGTAGAGAAGGCATATAATTATTTTTTTTAAGCAGTAAGGTGGCGCAGTGGATAAAGTTCTAAGCCTGGAGTCCGGAAGACTTATCTTCCTGAGTTCAAATCTGGTCTCAGATACTTACTGGCTATGTGACCCTGGGCAAGTCACTTAACTCAGTTTCCTCATCTGTAAAATGAGCTAGAGAAGGAAATGGCAAACAACTCTAGTATCTTTGTCAAGAAACAACTACCATCACCCTTTTTTTTTCAAGAAGTCTGGTAGTAAAGTAGAAGAAAGAGTTAGGAAGCTAGTTGGATGAGGTAGAATAGTGGAAGGAAGAGTTTTATTTAAGATTAGGAAAAGATGAGTGTATTTATAGGCAAATGAATGTTACTATCATGTAGATAGTGGTCAAGAAAGATTTTGGACCAAAATGTTTATGATAACACCTTTATTGCTTACAGAACCATTGGGTCATCTTGGATTATGAACCTTTTGGTAACTCCTTTCCAGCCTCATTTCTCCAAAGCACATTAGTGGTAGTTAGGATCCTTTAAAAACCTAGGACAGCTCATGATGATCCTGAGTAGTCTGGTGTGATAGGCTGGCCAGGATTTTTGATTAGTCACTGATCCCCCAGACTTTCAGTTTACTTCTAATTGTGTTTCAGATAATACAGCTCCCAGTTAGGCCGATGATCATAGTAATTTCTGGTAATGAAATGGCTAGGGAGCCTGTTCTATGCTGGGAAGGCAGCCAGACTAAGCACTTTATAAGAAACAAGTGTTAAGGTCTGGGACACAGAGATGAGCATGGTTGAACATTTAGTATGTTTTTCAAATGAGTCTAGAGATAAAGACCTCTCCTCTGCTTACAAATTTATGTTGTTTCCCCGCCCCCACCCCCCAAGGGGCCAATCCTTGATTGGAAACTACATCATGAGCAAAAATACTGTCTAAATTACCATCACACACACACACATACACACACACACACACACACACACACACACACACACACACCATACACGCATGCATGCACACTTGCAAAATAATCACCTGATTTCACATTCTGATACAAGAAGGAATTCCTAGTAGAAGGTGTTTTAATTTGTTTCTTGGTGATTCATCAGGTAGCTTCTCATTTCAGTTCTGAAATCTGTGTCTATTGAATCAGAAAACACTGATAGCTCGGCCCATTCATTTTCTTCCTCCAAGTGGTGGTTCCTGCTCCATCTTGGCTGGCCCCCACTATGACTCTAAATACATTCAACGACAGGCAGGATAAAATAACACATAACTTTCATGGGCCACATGACACCCATGTCATCTCTCCAAGAATTTTGCTGCCACCTAATGTCATGTCTCCAAGGCCCATTGGCTCCTGTATGTAATGAAGGGATCCACTAAGAATATTTTCCTCTAAGTAATGTTGTCTTTGGTTAAAGTAGGGGTGAGGCTCTCCCTCCCATTTAAATATTAGGGGTTATTCGGTCTGCTCAGGAGGTCAGGAGGAGGCATTAACTGAACATATTTCCTAATGCCAAGTACACAACAGGGAGAATCAATGCCAAAAGCCAAGGGCTGCTATTAATCTCTCTCAGCCCACTAGTGAGAGAAAGGGGGTGGGGAGGATAAAGCCTGCTGGCCGGGACGGCAGAGTGGGCTCCTGCTGGACAGCCCAGCTGTGGTGTTTGCTCTTTATGTGTGGTTCAGAGACTAGGCAAGGCTCATCCAGGCTTAAGGGCATGTGTTGAGGCTCTGATCTGTCTTCACCTTTGGGGCAGGCTGAGAGATAAGCTGTAGAGATGAAATTAATAAGAGTGAAAGAAGAAACAGCAGTGGGGGGCAGGGAGGGAGAGGGGGAGGGGATCTCAGCAAACAAAGGATGATTGTCTAAGAACCACGCTGTGTCCTTTGAGCTCTGGGGGAACACATTCCCCCCACCTCCCATTTTGGGGAGTTGTTATTTTACTCCAGGTTATCAAATGCCCCCTTCTTCAGTTTTTCTTCTTCCATGACTAAATATGGGGAACCGAATTAGCCAAACATTATCCTATTGTGAGTTGCTGATATGAATAACTGCGCAGCTTCAGCCCCCAGTTAGGAATTTGCCTTTCTGAATTATTTTGGCTACACTGAAGACATGGGGGGGCGGTGTGGAGGCGGGGACTCTCACTGCATCAATACTTGATTCAACGTGTGTTTGTGTACTTGCACACATGTGAGCATGTGCACAAATACATGTGAAGTCTATGTTCTTCTCTGGGTCTAATTTCAAGAAAAAAAAATTATCACTTACCAAATATTTAGTTTAATATGTCTATGCCAAATATCAGTACTCCGTCTCCCCTTCCCACTTACCCCCCAAGCAATAAATCCCTACAGCCCCACAAACATTACATATACAAAATATCCCTAATTCTTTAGACAAAAGGGGCTGCAGAAATAAGTGCCATGAACTTTCTTTAGCCCAGGTGACTTCTTCAGTCTATAGCTTATCCAGGTCTCTCTGTTTTCCTCTTTATTTAACTAGAAGATAACCTTTAGGCTTCTTTTTCTTCCTTTATTTCAGCCTCAGCCAACAGAGATGGCTAATAGGGAAGAATTTAATTTCTTAAAGGTCAGCTCTTTGCTTCTGAATTTTCATTTTTTTCCTCATGAAATTCAATAGAATAATTAAAAGTTTAGAGTAAAATTAAATCCGAAATTATTTTTATGATCACAGAAAAAAGTCAAGCCAACAATTTCCCCCCAGCGCTAATAAACACATTGGAAATCTTCAGTGTGACCCCCAAAGAAGAAATCCTTATGTCCAACCCCCTAAGTAAATTTGAAAAGATTATACACGTGTGTATGTGTGGGTTTCCGTATGCACACATCTATTTATGGCCAGAGCCATAGAGTCCAATAGCTTTAAAATAGCAACACAAAAAAAGATAAAGAAAATATACATTTTCAGTGGATATTTTAACATAAAAAGGAGGAAGGTGAGAGACTGAACAAGAAGATGAAATCCAAAGACAAGTCTTACTAGAGAAAATGGACCAGGGAAGAAATTTATTTTAATTCAAAAGAAAACAACATAGCAGATGGGGAAAACTGAAGAAAGCTAAATATGATGGGAAAGACAAAAGAAAAGAGAGACTAAATGGAACAAAACATTTTGGGGGGACAGAACTTCTAAACCCTGAGCTATTCACCTTAGATGGCAATATCCCTGAGATAGCCTGCCCTGACAAGGTGGGGCAAGGGTTGGTTTAATAGTTTTTTTTTTCATTTCTACTTCTTAAAGTTTCAGAATAACTAGCATCTACTATGACAATCACCATTTCCTCCAAACATTCCCTGCCTCCCCCATCCCTCATCCTTCATCCTCTCTCCCTCCCCCCTCCACAAACATGCAAGCCGTTTCTTTGTAGAAACAAAACCCCCATTGAGTCCTCAGGGGCTCTTCTTTCTCTGAATAAATCATAACCTTGAAAAGTCTGGCCTTAGGTGCTCCATGGGCTGCATGATGTAAATAGTAACAGAAAAGGCTGCCTTGAAGGAAAATCTCTTTCTCAGTATTGGGCTGTTCTCCAACACCACCTGAAATTAAAACATATTTTCCTTTCTCTGTGAGACAGTCAACAAAAGAACCAAACAAAGAGATGTATGCTGCTGGCTGGCATTTAGGGGCAGGAACCATCCACTCTGGAACATTCCTTAAGCACTTGGTTGCCAATACAGGTACACACTGCAGGTGCAGGATGGGACCTGGCCTAAGTCATGTGTTGGTGAGATAATCTATTGATGATTCCCATCCCCCTCACTTCCTGGTGAAAAGAAACATCCTCTATTGAGGCCTGAAATTCTACAATTAGTGATTAATTTGTGGTTTATTAAAAAGATGTTGTTCCTAACTGGCAAATTCTTATCCCTGGGGAAACCACAAACTTCTTATTTCTGCATCCCACCTCCCAGGCTGCTTCGTGTTATTGTTGTTCAGTTACTTCAGTTGTGTCTGACTCTTCCTGACCCTATTTGAGGTTTTCTTGGTAAAGATGCTGGAGTGGTTTGCCATTTCTTTCTCCAGCTCATTTTACAGATGAAGAAACGGAGGCAAACTGGGTTAAGTGACTTGCTTAGAGTCACACAACTAGAAAGTGTCTGAGGCCAGATTGGAACTCAGGAAGATGAGTCCTCCTCATTCTAAACCCAGTGCTGTATCCTAATCAACACCAAATAAAGTCAATTCCACCCACTATAGATTAATGGTACTTAACCTCAGCTGGTCCCTCCTTGCTGTATGTCAATCATTCTATACGATGTCCCTAAAGTCTGGACACATAGGCAAAAATGCAAATTTTGAAATATTTGGAATATTAACAGATCTTAGCCTCCTTGACTTCTTTTTTTGGGATATGCTAAAGGAGAAGGTGTGCTCAATGAAAATCACAGATGCAACACATTTGATTGAACGCATAAAGAGCGAATGTGCTAAAATTGACGGCAATGTGGAGTTATTGCATTGAGTTCACGTGAATCTTGCAAAGCATATCAACCTTTGCATCACAAATGATGGAAATCATACTGAAGATGTTATTTGTTAATATTCCAATTAAATAAAATGTTGTTGAAAATTTCATTCACTTCATTTCTTGAAAATAGGCATTTTTGCCTATGTGTCCAGACTTTAGGAACACCCTGTATTTGACTCATCTCCTAGCTTATTCCCTCCAGTGAATGTTTCAAACCTTTTCTTCCTTCCTCAAGTCTCCAGTTAATACTGCCCTCACCCTGAATTTAGAGTAGATGGCTTTGTCCCCTGCTTTGCTAAGATTAAATCTTATTCTACCTGAGCTCTTTAGACATAATACAGTGGGAAGAGAGTTGGCCTCAGAGTCGTAGGATCAGTCTGAAAGCTAAAAAGGATCTTAGAATTATACATCAAGTGCAACCCTCTCATTTTACAGATTAAGGAACCAGGTTACAGAGAGGTTAAACAATTTGTTCATGGCTACCCAGCTGGAAATCATCTAGATTTGAGGTAGCTTTCTTTCTGCTATACTACCTAGCTATCTCAAAGTCTGTGGAGCTGAGGTTAAATCCTGACTTTGCCGCTTACTAACTATTTGACCTTGGACAAGTAATTTTACTTCTCTAGGTCTCGTTATCCTGATCAGTAATCAATCAGCAAGTAGTTATTAAATGCCTACTATGTGCCAGGCAAAGTGCTTGGGATATATAGAAAAGCAAAAAAAATAAATAAATAAAAATAAAAAAAAACATGGTCACTGCCTTCAGGAATTTTAGAATCTTATATTCAAGGCAGCCTTTTCTGTCACTATTTACATCATGCAGCCCGTGGATGTATATTCTAATACATGTTAAAAACTACTTCTGTATAAGATACATACAGAGAAGTAGGTGGAAGGTAAACTACGGGAGTTGTACCACCTGCCATCTGAGGTCCCTTCTGGTGCTAAATCTATGATTCTAAGAATTTCCCCTCCTCCAATCCTCAAAACCTCTCAGCAGCAATAGCAGCATCTCTGCATCTGACCTCGTTGCTTTCTGTGTCAGAGGAACAAGTGTCCTCAGTAAGGCTCATTGTGTTCCCCTCTACTACCTGGGTGAAAGTGATCTCTCCCTCCTGTTTCCTAAAGCACTTTCTCAGACCTAACCTTTGCACTCATCTCACTCTCCCTTATGACCTAATTTCTTGCACCTTTTCTCCCTGTAAGATGGTGGGCTCCCTAATAGCAAAGTCTGTGTCTTATTTATATTTCTGTCTTTGTCCCATAACATGATGCTCAGTGAACATTTAATAAATTAATTAATCAATCAATTAAGAATTTAATTATTATTAATAACACTAAATTAATAATTGAATAATAATTAACCAAACATTAAATACTTATTGCGTACAAAGCATGTATGTTGAACTAAGGGATAAAAACCTGCAAAACACATTCACATGCTCAAACCTAAAAAAAAAAAAAGTTTTCCTTTTGCATTACTACTCACTACCACTATGATCTCATCTCTCTCCTCCTTTTAATGCAGAACTTCAAAAAAATTGGCTTACATCCCATTACTCTACTTTTTCATCCACCACTCTCTCTTCAACTGCTTATAGCCTGGCATCAGATAATAAAACCTTTGATTGCCAAGTCCATTGACCTTCCCCCCACCAATTTTCACACTTCTTGACCTTTCCACAGTATTCAGCTCTGTCTGCCACCCCCTTCTTCTTGACCCTCTCTTTCCTCTGCTTCTGTTCTTTCCTGGGTTTCCTTTTATCTGTCCAGTTGTCCCATTCGATGTCTTCTTTATTAGACCACCTTCTTCTACCAGCACCGTAGCATGACTGTCCCCCACGGTGTTATTCTTGGCCTTCTTTTCTTCTCCCTCTACAACTTCTCTTTTAACACTCTCATCTAATCCCAAAGCTTCAGTTATCGCCTCTATGCAGATGACTGCCAAAGCTATATATTTGGCCCCCATTCTCCATTGCTTTCCAGGCCTGATTTTCCAACTGCATGCTGGACATATCCATAGGGATGTTGCTCTGGCTTTTCAAATTCCACACATCCAAAAGGAAACTCATCAACTCCTCCACAGAACCTGTTCCTCCTTCCAACTTCTCGCCTTTTGGATTGTACAATTTTACTAAACATAAAAGAAATTCTGGAGTCATCCAAATCCATCTTTGATCCTTCCCTCTTCTTCATCCCCCACATCCAATCAGTTGCCATGTTCTGTCAGTTACACTTTAATAATATTTTTCACATCTGTTCAATCTCCATTCATTTTGCTACCATACTATTTCGGGCCCATGTTCCCTTTTGCCTACCCTATTGCAAAGACCTCTTACTTGGGCTTCTTGCCTCTAGTCTCTCTCCTCTCCAATCTACTTTTATACAGTTGGTAAAACAAACTTCCTAATACGCAGGTATAATCATGCCATTCCTTTGTGGGGAGGAGAGGTGGGAAATAACCTTCGGTGACTTGCTACTACTTATGGAATAAAATATAAACTCCTTAGGATGGGACATAAGACCCCCAACAACAATAACAATAATAATAATAACAGCCAGCATCATACAATGCTTCAAGGTTTACAATCTGGTTTAAACTCACCTTTCCAACTTTATTTCTTATCACTCTATTTTTTCAGCCAAACTGAATTATCCATTCTCCGATTTTGTCCTTTTGTTTCTATTCTTCCATTTGTACAGGCCACCCACTAGCGACTGGAATGTACTTCTTCCACATCTCTGTCTCTTGCAAACTTTCTCATTCTTCAAGGAGTGGCCCAGGTGCCCCCTCTTTAATAAAGGCCTCCCTGATCCTTCAAGCGGAAAGTAATTATTCATAATTTTCAGTGTTTGTGAATAACTAAAGCTATCTCCATAATTACTTTGTAAAATTTACTCGTGTTATCCAATAAAAAAAACCTACCCAAGTATTCTAAGGATTGTCATATGGAAAAGGCGTTGGGTTTACTCTGCTTGTCCCCAGATGGGAGAACTGAGAGTGAAAATTGCAAAGATGCAAATAAAAGGAAAAACTTCCAAATAATGAGACCTGTTCAAATGTGAAATAGACTTAGAAAGTAGTAGATTTTCTCTTCTTAGAGGTCTTCAAGTAAAGGCTGAGTGACCACTTGTAATATAGAGAGGATATTTTTCCAAGTATAGGTTGTGCCAGCTAGTTACTGAGGTCTCTAGATTCTGTGATTCTTCCAATTTTCTAGCAAAATTAGGTCTGCTCTTATCACATTCTATTGATATCATCATTATTTGTGTACCCGTTACATACATCCATAAAGATTGTAAGTTCATTGAGAGCAAGAATTGTATCTTAGCACAGAGCTTTGCACATAGATGCATAGAATATGCTGGTTGAATTGAATTAAATCTTCCCTCTATATTCTGCCTTTTTTGTCTTATCCCATTAAAGTACTTTTATTTACTTATCTTTGAGTCTTCCCATGTTTATGATTCCTTGATTACTATCAATTAAGGTCGTACCCAGCATCATTTTTACATGGAAAACTACAGGCTGTAGTCCCTATGCATGACTAATGTTTAAAGACAATAGAAAAGAAAGCACGATTACTTAAAAAACCAAAATTATGTAAGTAAAGACAATAATGCAAAGAAACTTCCCCCTTTCCCCTCTTGAACTGTCTCTTCCCCCTGTAGACTCTCAATGCTCTCTTCTCTCCCTATCTCAGAGCAAGAGGTCTCCTTCTTCCCTTTTAAGGTTAACAGTATCTGGCAGATGTAAATTCAATGAATTATTAATATCCAGTTTTACATTCTGCCAGGGTGGAAAGGAAATTTGTTGTAGTGGAAACAACATTGAATTTGGAGTTAGAAAACCTAGATTTGAATCCCAGCTCAGTCTAGAGGTCATGTATGTGAATTTTGACAACCATCTAACCTTTGTAGGCCCAAGTTTCTTCATCTTTAAACACAAAGGCATTAGACTAAGTGGCTTACAAGCTCCCTTTCAGATCTAAAACCCACCATCAAAAAATATCATTTTCTAATATCCTATAATGATTTCTGAAGTCCAAGAATTCATTCCTGTTGGCAGAGGCACCTAAATGTCTCAGAATTCAAGGTAAAACTCATCTATTTTCTAGATCCTTTCATGGGGGTGGGTGGAGACAGTCTAGACTCTAGAAGAAGGATGGTCCTGTCTAGAAGTGGAAAGAATTTTCTGACCAATTTTCTTATTTACAAAAAGAGGTACAAACTTTGCTTTACCCAAGGTGGGCATTTGTATAACTTCCAATATCAATAAGCAGTCTGTATGTTTCTTTGCATTTTATTCATCTGCTGTTCTAATGATATCACAGTAAAAACTATAGCTATTAAAAGCCATATGTAGCTAACACAAAGTGGAAATGAAGAGTTCTATTTTTTAAATGTTAGATAGAGAGGTATATATCCCTAGCAACATGAATTACTAGTTAACTGTGAGTCTTGTAATATGAATAGAATTCATCTATTAGGAGCCCTAAAAGCTGAAGTACAAATAGTTAGTTTCTTAGAGCTGCAGAAACTGTATTCTGCTCTCTCAGATCCAATCATCTCTTAACACCATCCCAATAATATTCTCAGTCCCTCTAGTACATCTAAGCTGGCACATCTGCTACCAGGTGCTCCAAGAGAAAAGAAGCATGTATTAGTGTACTCCAAGTGTCCTGAGGGAGGAATGCAGAGTGCAGGTACTTCTAAAAAGAACTTTGTTGTGGGTTATCTTCTACCTTCCGGAGGGTCAAGATCAAGATCCATTAATATTGGTCTCCATACCTCTCTCAAGACCAGGGCACTTTATCTCCCAAGTTCATTCGGATTCAGGGCTTACTATTTGTCCATTGGGTACTTAATCATATACTGACTCTCACCATCTCTTGTAAAGGATGTAGTTCAGCAAGAGAACATATCCTTTGCATGTATCAAGGCCCCCAGTGAGATACCAGGCATTTCCTGCTTACATCGTTATTCTTGCTTGTACACTATACATGTTTGCCCTCCCCAACTCATGAGCTATGTTTTTCATGCACTTCTCTGTATCTTCTGTAGCCCACCCTAATGCCATGCATCAAGTGGAAGGGGAATAGGGGTAGGGAGTGTGGATAGCACACAATAAATATTTGCCAAGTACAGAGAAGCATCTCAACATAACTAACTAGCTATAAGTGCTAAGGAAATTTTATTGTATCCAAAATCGTTAAAGCCAGAGCTAAGAATCTGAGAAGTATGATTTTTCCCAAAATGGCAGGAAGATGAGAGAGACGGCAATAATGCATTTTAGAGTACCCACTTGGAAGAGGCAGGAGAGAGACACAGAGAGAGACAGACATACAGAGAGAGAGACAGACAGACAGAGACAGAGAGATAAAGAGAGAGACAAAGAGGAGAGAGACAGAGACAGACAGAGAGACACAGAGACAGAGACAGAGAGGAAAGAGAGGGGGGGGAGAGGGAGAGAGAGAGAGAGAGACAAAGAAAAGGAAGAGACAGAGAGAAGGAGAGAAAGAGAAAGAGAGAGAGAGAGAGAGAGAGAGAGAGAGAGAGAGAGAAAGAGAGAGAGAATTCACTGAAGAAACAAATCATTCCATCGACAAATCACTGGGGAAATTTCTGTGGAATACACCCCTCTTCAGTTGCCTGAAGTTCCCCAAAAGACTGAAAATGTGTTTAGAGCAGGTTGAAAGACAACTGTCATCTTGGGCAGCTAATGAGATGGACCACTGATTTTGAGCTCCATTTGCTTGTTTTTTCAAGTCCAACTCAGATATAAGCCAAAGCCATCTTTTTCAAACACTTGAGGATAAACTCATACATAAGGAATCACTTGCTTGGTGCCCTTTTCATTTCTTTTCATTGTAGTTCACTGAGTTTTTTTTTCAGCAGTCATAGGTAAGAAAAAGATCTGGATGAAACATATAGGGAAAACAGGTAACCAAAAGGTTAGATTACTCCAAGATTGACCATTTTTTCCTTTAAGGGAAACCACTGCCTCAGGTGGCAGTGGTTCCCTGAATACCTTAGTAGTTAGTGCTCTACCAGCTTTTTCCTGGAAATTACTCTGTGTGTGTAAGTGTATATAAACATACAGACAGACAGACAGGGTGTATTTGTGTGTGTGAGTGTGTGTGTGTGCGTGTGTGCATGCATGCATGCATGCCTGTGTGTGTGTGTGTGTATGTGTAGAAAGAGAGAGAGAGAGAGAAAGATGTATGTATATATTTTATATTTACTTAGCTGTAAGTATGTTGTCTCCCCAAAGAGAATGTAAGCTTCTTAAGGTCAAAGACTGCTTCATTTTCATTTAAGATTATTTCATTTTCACTTTCGCATCTCCAGTGCCTGGCATTAAGCCTGCACACAGTAGGTACTGAATTGCTAACTTAAATTCAATTGAATAATCACCACTTTCAGTTCATCAAGCCAGATTTTTTTTCCCTTTGAAAAAGTATGTATATCGGAGAATCTACATAGCTGAATTTCACCTGACTAAAGTAGCATCTCATGGGTTTCCTCATAATGGGATAGTAGTAAACTGAGGATGGGAGAGAGATGAAGGTACTACTTTGGAATGGGAACTAGTGACACCCGAAAGACTTGGTCACGAAGAATAAGAGGTGGGAAATAAACGAAGGTATTTTGAGGATACAGCTCTTCATCTTGTCCCAATTCAGCCATCTATACTCAAACAAAGCTTCTATGACCATCAGTGGAAAATTTGTCCCTCTAAAGAACAGGACCAAAGGATTGAATGTTAATTATGAAGCTCTCATAGTGAATCCAGCAAAGTGAGTGATCACTTTAAAGGTATTAACAGACTTCTTTGGTATTTAATTGCATTATATTATTGAACCAACTATAATTAGATGATAATTTAAGTATATTTAATGTGTTATTTTAAAATTCCTAAGCATTGTGTTAAGAATAATGTTATTGTCAATTAAATTAGCATTCTTACCGATTTTGTTACAAATGACAATAACTTTTCAGACTTTCCCAGGCATCACCTAGGATTCTCGTAAGCATATCATGAACAAATACACAGTATGACTGCCCTCTAAATTAAATGGGTTAATAGCTGTCCCTATTGGTCCTCAATGCTTGTCATCAGCCTTCTTCTGGAAGTCATTTTTCCCCTCTTTTCTCCTCCATTTCTGCTCTCAGCTCTTGGGATTCTTTCCCAAATGGTTTTTCTTCTTGTGATCCCCTCCACCCCGCCTACCCCAATCTGTTCACTCTTCTTGATTTCAGATTCTTATTAAATGCTGCTCTTCAAACATTTTTCTAGCTATTCTAAATCACTTATTGCAGCTCTTCCTTTCTCACTGAGCCAGTTGTCCCTTATTGTTCTGGTCCTGTTGACCCTTCCATCTCCCCCTAACATTTTGCCTTCATCTCTCACTGAAGTTATCTTTACTTGTGGTCTAACTCTACTTTCCCACATTTGCCATCTCTACTGAGCACTCCCCCTTACCATCTCATCCTCATTCAGACACAAAAAAGTCCTAGTCTATTTTCTAGGGGATCCCTGGTGGAGTTGTTTTTTGTTTAAGAGCTCTCCATCTTTATTTAAAGAGAAAATGTAGTCATGATAGCATTGCAGAAACTTCCTGTGACAACAGAACTAACAATATCAGGAAAACTGTTTTGTTTTATTATGAGTTTTAATTTGTTTATTGATTTCCAAATTGCCCTCTCATCCAGCTGTTTTGCTTACTAAGAAATGGAACTTTTTTCAAAAAAGCTACCCAAAATGTTTTGATATAGATCATGCGAAGGTCTATGTCTTTGAAACAAGCAGCCTACTTGTTAGCTAAACATAATTCCCAGGGGGGAAATGCTTTCTTTGCAGTTCATCTAATGGGGCCATTTTTCCCCCTTGGTGATGCTGTCACCATTTGGGACACTTTTGCTTCATCACTAAATAAAGCACCTGTATCCGATGTCTATGGTTTGGATTGATTCAGGGGCAAGAAAAAGAAAAGGTCAGGATGAAATTAATGTTTTGTTCAAATTGGTTTATCTGATTAGCTGTTCTTCTAAATGTCCAGACACAAAAAATCCAAACTATTTTTCTGGTGTCAGTGTTTGTTTGGTTTTTCCCCCTCTAAGTTATATTGATGCCTTTTGATTTTTTTTATCATAGTCATATATCCAGTAAAAGGAGGGAGGTATGTTTCCTCATCTTTCCTATGAGATATTAGCGTCATTATTAGAATCCATTATGTAAATACAATTAGGCAGTACATACAGCTCATACAGCTAACACCCTAACTAGCATTTGATAGGTCAGGATGAACAAAAATCTAGAACTTAATGTTTCATTACATAAGACATATTTAAGAAAAGCTGTGTGTAAATTGAATTTCTGAAAATCAAATCATATTTCAAATGCAATTTAGAACAGCCCTGCAATAAATCCTCACGTTATATCAAAAGTTACCCCTAATCTGTCTGTTTGGTCATTTTTACTCTTCACATATCACATCTGCTACAGAGTTGCATCTGTAATAATAATAATCATAGAAACACAGAAAGAAATATTTTTAACTCAATTCCCTACATTCAGAGAAGGTCATAACAGTTACACAGAAGAATCTATTGTTCCTGAGATTCACAGTAATAGATTTAGAGCTCAAAGAGATCCCAAGGGCCATCAATGTTGACCTTTCCCCCCATTTTTATGAATGTGGAAACTGAGGCCCAGAGAGGTTAGATGACTTTCCCAGAATCAAATAGCTGGAATTTGAACTCCAATTCTCTGACTCCAAATGCAATGCTCTTTCTCAGGAAGGAGAGGTGGTTCACAAGCTCTCTTGGTAACCCATCAAACCTCGATTATCTTGTTGTTAACATGTAGAACTGCTTTAAAAGATGCCTAAATATTAACTATAATGAAAACCCTATAATATGATAGAAAGATAATTGGACTAGCAGTCAGGAGACCTGGATTCTAGTCCTGCATCTATCCCTAATTAGCTGTGTGACCTTGGGGAAGTCATTTGCCTTTTATTCATCTTTTTCTTCCTGTGTAAAATAGAAGAATATTTTAAGCATCAGATGAAATAATCTACATGAAAAACACCAAGTGCCACATGACTGAGACCTGATCACTGCCCCACAGACTCAATCTTACAAGGATGATTTGTGATTTTACATAAGTATCTCCCACTATGGGAATTCAATCCTGCAATATAAAGCTGACTTGGTAGATTAGTCCTGGAGAGTTGCCTGGGAGCATTGAAAAAGTTCATTGACCTGTCCAGAGTCACACATCTAACAAGTATCAGAGGAAAGATTTGATTTCAGGTCTTCCTGATTCCCAGCCCCTTCCTCTAGGCCAGAGGTTTGTAAACTTATTTGGCCTACTGCCAAATAGAAAAAAAGAAAAAAAAATTACTCAGTGCCTCCCCTTGGAAAACTACTTTCTTTAATCCTTTAATGGTTTTTTTTTTAAAATTCATATCATTTCAAAAAATACAAAACATATATTTTTTAAATGATATGTCTTAAATTTAATAATTTATTGTAAATTTGTGGGGTTTTTCCTGCAGCGAAATTTTGATTCTCATGCAATATATCATCATATAACTACACAGCATCATATTGTAAACAAGTCATTAAACACACATATTCCTACCAATGCATACTGGACTTCCTGACAACACAAGACACACTCATCTGCCAACACTGGCTTATTAAGACCTGTCAGCGAACTTGTCCACTAAGTAGTGATAGCTTGCATTTTGTGTGTTTATTGGAAAATAATGTAGTTACTATGACTTAGTTCTGCTACACGACAGATGAAATGTGAATGAATGGTTTTTCAAAATTCTCTTCTTTCCTTATGATTCCACTGCTCCTTTATTTTTATTCAATGTCCCCCAAATGCACCCAAGGCTACTATCGTCCCTCCATCATTCTAGTGCCTCCAGGAGGGGGCATTGCCCACTTTGGGAACCTCCTATGCCACAGGGACTCTAGAGTCAATAGTTTTTAAAGAGGGTTGGGGGTGGGGGGGATTTGGCCTTATCGTTTCATTGATATAGAAAATTCCCAGTGTGAAAATTCCCTCCACTGATGTAGCTCAATCCTTGTTACTGAAGGTCTTAGAGAATTGCCTGGGGTGGGTGGGGGAAGGTACTGAAAACTTAAGCAATTTTCCCAAGGTCATACAACTCATTCATGTCTGAGGCAAGACTCAAATTCCTTTGTCCTTTATGCCAGGCTGTCTCTCAGATTCAATCATAACATGAAGTTAAATTCCACATACACATGGTAGTATAGCGCATCTCTCTTATTGCTATCTTTGTGTCCTAATTCAAATGTTATAAAAATTTTACTGAACTGAACCAATAACCTCAGTTTTACAAGGGACCAAGTTTAATTAGCTTTTCTTAACTTTCAAAATATTAATAGCTACTTTTGCAACAGTGACGAATCATTGACCTTAGGAAATACCCTGTTATTAGCTTTATTATGTCCATCCCTATAAAATATCTTATTTAAATGGAGGGGGCAGTTAAAATCACAGGCATTACAAAGGAACGGAGTCTTGGACTTGCAGTAAGAAAACCTAATTTTGACTCACTGCTCTGATATCTACTAGCAAGTCACTTTAACCTGAGGAACTCATAACCTCTCTGACTTCAGTTTCCTCATCTATAAACTTGTGATGATGCCACCTGCATTCCCAACCTCATGGGATCATGGTGAGAAAAACAGTTGGTAAACTGTTAAGTGCCCCATCACATCAATGTGGTTTTGACTTTGTTTTAATATTTCTTGTTGCCTAATATAGTATAGGGCTTCTATCTGGTCCATTCCAATTTTCAAGGAGTTTGTTGCTTGGGCCAGGTTTTATAACTATTGTACCAAGCTGTTATTTCTCTTTCCAATTCTTTTCTCCATCGTTCTCATTTCTTTTCCAATTTTTCCCTGGAGCAGTTCTCATTCCATTAATAAAAAACATTTTAACTATTTTAATTAATGCTTCATCTCTTCAAGGCTCTGATTGAATTTTTGCCCAAACTATGTTTTTATCTGAAAAATTGCTTATGGATATTTTGGAGTTATTCTCTTCTTCTGTGTTTGTGTCTTGAGTGTCCCTGACATCATAATAGTTCATTGTGGTGGAATTCTTTTTGTTTGCCTATTCTTCTAGCCTACTTTCTAACTTTGTTGTTAGGACTGGGCTCGGGGCACTTCTGGAGAGATGGACTGGGCTGATCCTACTGCTGTTTTCTTGGGGTATTGAGTATTCTGTTATCTCAGGGACTAAGGGAACAGGCTGGGGACCTGCAAGGTCCAGTGCTCCTCAAACAGGCTGATCCAGGGCAGAGTCTGATCACTGCTCTCCAGTTCTGAGCTCTGCAAGTTCCTGACCTCAGCTTGGGTCTATGTGGGAGCAGACCGCTGCTGGTCTCTGCTCCTAAGAGCTAGCTAGAAAACTCCCCTTTGGTCTGGAATTCCCACCCTGGCTGTTGTTCTTCAGACTAGACTAGACGCTGGATGTGAGACCCTTGTTTTGTGCCTGAGGTCTGAACTGGACTGCTGCTGCTGCTGCTGCTGCCGGTTCCTGAACTTCCCCCTTCCTCCATACACCACCCAGGGCCTCCCTATCTAGCAAAGCCACTGCCCTTTGGACAGGCCCAGGTCCCCTTTTCACCCCACTTTGGATCTGTGACCTGGTGCTGAATTGTGAGTGACAGAGATGCCACAAACCTTTATGAAGCAACTTCCAAGTATAGAATGCAGGGCATGCAGGGCTGGGAGCTGGGAAGGATACAGAGTTTGGATAAGACAATTTTCTGAAACCCAAGCTGATGAGGTTCTAGTTAACATAGGTATGCAATGATATTTTATAAGTTTTTTATTATACGTATTTTTATATTTTATTTACATGATATTTTATAATGTTTTCCCATCCATCATTTCATTGGCTCTCCCCAACCCTATGAGATAGGCAAGGCAAGAATTGTCATCTCCATTTTAGAGATGGGAAAACTGAAACAGAGATTAGTTAGGGGCAGCTGGAGGATAGATGGCTGAGCCAGGAGTCAGGAAGACCTGAGTTCAAATCTGGCCTTATACACTTACTAGCTGTGTGACCCTGGGCAAGTCACTTAACCCCGTTTGCCTCGGTTTTCTTATCTGGAAAAGGAAATGGCAAAAGAATCTAGTATCTTTGTCAAGAAAACCCCAAATGAGGTCATGAAGAGTCATATGTGATGGAATAAAAACCAAAACAACTTATCCAATTTTACTAGGCTCTTACATATTAATAATAACTATAGACAGCATTTATATAGTTATTTAAGATTTGTAAAATACTTGACATACGCCATTTTATTCGGTCCTCACAATAGCCCTGTGTGGTAAGTGGGATTATTACGTCCGTTTTACCAATGAGGAAACTGAAGCAGACAGAGCTTATATAATGTGCCCAGATTCACCCAGCTAACTTGTCTGAGGCAGGATCCAAACTCAAATCTTCCTGACTTTATATCTAATGTTCTATTCACTCCACAGCCCAAGACAAAACTGCCTGATTTCAGTTCAGGATGATTTCCAGCGACCCCCTCTCCCTCCCTAAAATGGCCTCTGGTTTATCTTTGTATCTCCCTCTGCACAGGGACATCCACGGGCCATGCCAGGTGTTCCACGGATGTTTGTAAGAATGTTGAAATGTGACATGTTCATTAGGGTAACCTCAGCAGATGTTCAGGCGAATGCAGAGTATTTTCACTTTATGCTTAGAAAACGTCCTGAATGAAAGTCCAGAAGGTAATCAAGCCAACCCCCATATAGCTTCTTACTAACCAACAAGACTTCCAGCCTGGGATTGGTTCGTTAATAACAATGATATTAATAACATCTATATTTGTTGTTCAGACGAGTCCAACTCTTCATGACCCTATTTGGGGTTTTCTTGGCAAAGATACTGCAGGGGTTGGCCATTTCCTTCTCCAGCTCATTTTACAGATGAGGAAACTGAGGAAAAAGAAATTAAGTGACTTGCCCAGGGTCTCACAGCTAGTAAGTGTCTGAGGCCATATTTGAACTCAGGTCTTCCTAACTCCAGGCCTGGCACTCTATCCATTGCACCGCCTAATAAAACAGTCATTCTGTATTGTCTTAAATTTGAGATCTGTTCCCAATCCCATTTCTCTCTCTTTCTGTCTCTGTCTCTGTCTCTCTCTGTCTCTCTCTCTCTCGCTGTCTCTCTCTCTCTCTCTCTCTCTCTCTCTCTCTCTCTCTCTCTCGCTGTCTCTCTCTCTCTCCTCTCCTCTCCCTCTTTTTCTTTTCTCTTTCTCTTTCTTTCCCTTCTCTTTTCCTCTCCCTCTCCTTTTCTCCTCTATTCCTCCAGCTCTTTCTCTTTTCTCTTTCTTATTGTCTCTTCTCTCCCTCTTTTTTATCTCCCATTCTCTTCTTCTTTTGTCCTTGTCTCTCTCTCTTCTCTCTTTCTATCTCTCCTTTTCTTTCTTTGTCTCTCCCCTCTACCTTGTTTTTCCTCTTGTTTGCCCATTTCTTTTTCTTTGTTTCCACTTCCTTCTTTTTCTCTTCTCTTTCTCCTTCCTTCTCTCTTTTCCTTCTCTATATTCTCTTTTCTCCTTTCTCCCCTCTCTTCCTATCTTTCTGCCCCTCCCTCCCACTCTTAGATCTCTCTCTTCCCTTTCTGCTCCCCTCCCCTCCCCTCCTTTCTCTCACCTCTGAATGCTTCTTCGCTGTGATTACAATCTTCTATAATACTAATTCCTTCTACTTATGTGCTACTTTATTTTGAAGATTCTAATCCTTTAGAACCAAATGATGTTTTCTTTTTATGGCAAAAGAAAGAGCAGCAGAGAAACTGTAACTTGTCTAAAGCCCGATAATTTGTGAGGGACAGAGCTAAAAGGAAAAATATTGCATCCTTTAGGATACTATTAACAAAGACAATTTTCACTTAAGACAACAGCATCAGCAGTGAATGCAGGAAAACGTTAAAAAATACTTCCCGCAGTTGTGAAGGAAAAGGAAGGAAATGAGTGTGTTCTTAATCACTGCTCCCCTCTGGGTAGAGTTTCCTGACCCTTCTTCCTCCCTGTACTCTCCAAGAATTGCAGGAAATTAGGCCTCTAATATGGAAAAAATAACACTTAGCAAAGAAAATTGTAAACATTTCCACCGGGGTTCCGTTTTCTGAGAACACATCGATTAGCTTTTCGGGGATGAAATCTCTTGAGAAAAAGCAGAATTAAACCTATTAAACACAGAGCTCTCTAGATCCCTCTGGTTATTCCAGAATTAAGGAAGAGGAGGTTGTCCTCAAATCAGATTAAATGTGTGAATGCATTTTAAGCTAGCAAAAGGAATGGGTTGAAAGGAGACAGATTCCTTGGGCACCAGCTGAACTCGCATCTAACTTTCCCTGCTCCTACACCCAAATGGTTGTCACAAGCCACCAAGTAAACAAATGGTGAAATGATGGGCCCAATTTTCTGAAGATTATTCAGAATTGAGTCATTAGACCCCAGACTCAGGAAAACCCTTATGGGATGCTAAATGCAATCATAGAACCTGGGTTTCAATCCTGGCTCTGCCACTTATGACAAATGAGACTTTATAAAGTCTTAATTTTTCTCTGCCTCAGTTTCCTCATATGTATATTGAAAGGGTTGTACTAAATGATCTCTAAGGTCTCTTCCATCTCAATATCACCACTACTATGATCCTAAGTGTCTAAAAGAGGAAATGTTAGGAAAGTATATTTTTTTTCCTGGTATGGTCCATTTTCTCACCTCCCAGAGATCCTATAATATTCTTATTTGAACATAATGGTACTGCCTCACTGTGGTAGAATTAGCTCTGTCCTAGGAAACAGACATCTGGATTCCAGTGTTCCTTCCTAAACCCCACCTCCACCACTTACTAGAGATAGGACATTGGGCAAATAACCTAACTTCCCAGGGCTAAATTTGCCTCATCTGTCAAACATGAAAAAATGATGCCTAATCTGCCTGAAGACCAAAGGCCTGAACCAGATAGTGAGCTGAATTTTCTTCCAGCTCTGAGTTTTGTGAGTTTGACCACATCACCTGATAATGGAGTGGAAAGAATGCTAGATTTAGGGGTGGGAGCCCTGCGTTCAAAGTGTGGCCCCAACACTAGCTGTTTCATTGTGAACAAATCACTTTAGTTTTCTGAGCCCCAGTTTCTTCACTTACAAACTGTGGGTGATAATATTTTTATTATCTATATCACTGGCTTTCTAATAAATAAAATAATTGATAAACTTTAAAGCATCATAGAAATGTGAGCCATCATCATCATCGTCATTATTATTATTATTATTATTATTGAAAAGAACAATAAACAGGAGATTTTTATTTTGGCCCTGATTTCACTAGTAATTGAAAGAGTTTTGTGATAAGATTTTGGCCATGTAATTCATTTCTTCATCTTTAAAAGAAGGATACTCTCACCACAAGACATTACAAGGTGATAACTTACCTCCTCTGAGCCTCAGTTTCATCATTTATAAAATGAAGGGGTTGTACTAGATTATCTCTAAAGTACCTTCCAGCTCTAAATTTATATTCCTAAGATTGAAGACTATTTCTCAGGTTGGCAGGTCAGAGTACCCAAAGTTTGTGTTTAGACAAACCTGCCAATTTGGGAAATAATTTCTGCCAAGCTGGTCCAGGACCATGAATATTATAAACATCAATAAAAAGAAAAACTTATCTCAGTAGGATCTCTAAGAATATGAATTCCATTCATGAGATCATGCAGCATGCCCGAAATATTCTGATGCATTCGGAAGATGCTATATTATTAAAAAGAATTGAGTTTTTCTATGGAATCTATTAGAATCAAAGCCACTTATACATCTCAAAGTTCATATTTCTAGAGTGTGGTACAGCTTACAAAGTACTTTCTTCACAGAAATTCCTCATTTCTAGAAAAGGGTGCTTGGCATCAAGTAGTAAGCATATGACAGATAGTACACCTTAGAAAGGAAGGGACATTGATGTGCTGTCCCATGTCCTGAGAAAGTTGATCAGGACAATGAGGGGACTTGAAGCCACGCCACAGGTGGAATGGTTGAAAGAACTAGGGTTATTGGGCCCAGAGAAAATTAAGTGGGGAAATGATAGCTGGCTTCAATTACTTAAAGGATTTGTCATATGGAAAAGAGATTAGACTTATTTTTGCTAGGCCCTTGAGAACAGAATTACAAGATATTACAGGAAGGCAGATTTTTGGCTCAATATAAGAAAAAACTCTAAGAATCTAAGCTGCCTAAATATGGACTGTTACTAATGGGAAACATTGTCTTGCTCATTCAGAGGAAAGAATACTTGATATATAATCAGAAGACCAATTTCAATTCAGATTCTTCTATTTATCATCTGTGTGACCTTACCCTATTTGGGTCTCTTGTTCACCACCTATAAAATGAATTGGAATGGGCTAGATCAGAGGTTCCCAAAGTGGATGATACTACCCCCTTGGGTGCTAAAATGATTAAGGGGGGCGGTAGTTGCCTCAGGTGCAATTGGGGGGCATTGAATGAAAATAAGAGGGCCATGGAAACATAAGAAAAGAAGAGAACTTTGAAAAACTGTTCATACATGTTTCATCTGTTGTGCAACAGAGTTAAAGTCATAGTAACTACATTATTTTCCAAATAAACACACAAAATGCAAGTCATCATCAATCAGTGGTCAAGTCTGCTGACAGGTCTTAACAAGTGAGTGTTGACAGGTGAGCATATTGTACGTTGTCAGAAAGTCCAGCATGCATTGGCAGGAATATGTGTGTGTAATGACTGGTTTACAATGTGATATTATACGGTTACATGACACAATATTGCATCATCAAAATTTCAATGCAGAAAAAACCCACAAATTTAAAATAAATTATTAAATTTAAGATGCATCACTTTAAAAAATGTTTTTATATATTTTTGAAATTATGCAAATTTCAAAAGAACTGTTAAAGGGTTAAAGAAGGTAGTTTTGCAGGGGGAGGTGCTGCGTAGTTTTTGTTTTGTTTTGTAAAGGGGGCAGTAGATCAAATAAGTTTGGGAACTTCTGGGCTAGAAGATCTCTGGGGTTACCCAAATGGTGAATGGGAAATGGGAAGTAAGCTCCCTATCACTAAAAATGTTCAAGCAAAGGCTGGAAGTTTTGACCCTAGGTGATGAATTTTGTAGATGGAATTCACTATTTTGGCAGCAATCTGGACTAGATGACCTCTGAGTTCCTTACCAACTTTAAAATTTTATGATTTTTTTAAAAGTACAATGGTTGTTATCCCCATTCTACATATGAGGAATCTGAGGTTGGGAAGAATTAAATTATCTGTGCTTATTTGTATTCAGTCAGAGCCAGGATTTGGATCCTAGTGCTAAATCCAATTCTATTTCCAGTAAACCATACCATCTCCCAGGGTTATAAATAAGTGTTAAAAATAAGAGGCCCAAAAGGGTTAATCAGCTTGCCTAGAAATACCTAGTTAGCTAGTGGCAGAGCCAGGTCTAGAAGCTAGGTCTCTTGATTTCCCCATTCTCTACTCTTTCCACTAAACCAACTGCTCCATTAAGTAAGTGAGCCATTAACTGGGCTATGGTCATTTGTGTGTGAGTGTGAGTGTTTGTTCTTTTTGTTGTTATGAAGAGATGTTCTTTGTAATTTGTTATAATGGAATTTTGACTGCAAAACTGATATCTCTGCCTTCTCCTTTTGGTTTGGTTTTCATGAGTATCTTTAGGTATATGAATTAAACATATCTTCTAAAGTCTGTGAATGAGGAATTGAAGGAAGCTTGGATAAGTGATAACAACGAGCACGTACTTTACAGGCATACCTTGTTTTATTGCACTTTGCCCTATTGTGCTTCACGGGTATTACAGTATTTTTACAAATTGAAGGTTTGTGCCAACCCTGCATCAAGCAGGTCTATTGATGCCATTTTTCCAAAAGCTTGTGCTCATACTGTGTCTCTGTGTCACATTTTGTGCAATAGTTCAAACTTCTTCATTACCATTATGTCTGTGATGGTGATCTGTGGTCAGTGATCTTTGATGTTACCGCTGTAATTGTTTTGGGGTACCATGAATTTCACCCATATAAGATGGCAAACTTAATCTATAAATGTTTTGTGTGTTCTGACTGCTCCACTGACCAGCCATCCCTGTCTCTCTCCCTCTCCTCAGACCTCCCTATTCCTTGAGACACAACGATATTAAAATTAGGTCAATTAATAACCCTACAATGGTTCAAGTGAAAGGAAGAGTCTATTGATCTGGCAAACTTCATTGTTTTCTTGTTTTAAGGAATTGCCACAGTCACCTCAACCTTCAGCAACCACCACCCTGATCAGTCAGCAGCCATCAACGCTGATGCAAGACCCTCCAGCAGCAAAATAGATTACAGTTCTCTAAAGGCTCAGATGATGGTTAGCATTTTCTAATAATAAACTATTTTTAATTAAAGTACATATATTAATTTTTTAGATATAATACTATTACACCCTTAATACACTATATTATAGTGTAAATATAACTTTTATATGCACTGGGAAACCAAAAAATTCATGTGACTGGCTTTATTATGACATTTGCTTTATTGAGGGGGTCTGGAACTGAACCCACAATATTCTCTGAGGTGTGCCTGTGTCTCACGTAAGGCTCATAGGTAAGTATCATTCAAGGTAAATAAATGGGCATTATTATGGTAACTTAATAAATGAGAAAATGCAGGTTCAGAGAAGTAATCATGTTCTACCTGGAGTCAAATAACTAGTGAGTGACCCCAAATCCCATTCTGCATCTACAGCACAACCCAGTAGCCAGCCCTGGCTAGTGACTTCAGCGTGGTGTTGTGGTAAAAGGCATACGTTTGATATGGGTTTTAGGACACCATTGGCATGGTTATCTAAAACAATCTCTTCTGTGAGAAGCATGGCCCAGAGATGAAAGGGCTTAGATGATATGATTCCCTGGAGGAATGTGTATCTTCAAAGGAAGAGGGCAGACGGGCTATGCTCAACTTAAAATGGGCAGGTAAATTAAAGCCAGGGAAAGGAAGAAAATTATTTGTTGTATAGCCGTGGGAAAACAGAAGTACTTCCTAAGGAAATGGGAAAAGGGAGCAGAGGTGAATTAGAGCTGGAGTGAATATATAGTATTTTGCGGTTTACAAAGTCTTTCCCTCAACAACAACTCTGGAAGAGAGATAATGTAGGTATCATCCCCATTTTACAGATGAAGAAACTAAGACTGAGAGGGAGCTAAGGAGGTTTGACCACACAACGACTAAGTGGTAAAGTTGCGATCCAAAACCAAGTCTAACTGACTCCACTGCCTATGAGGAAGCATCACCACCCAAGGATTGAAGCAGAGAATTTCAGAATTTGTCTTGTACTCTTAACTGGAAATCAAGATTGCTCAGCAAAGAAAAAAAAACATGGAAGCACAGAGAGGTAAGGTGACAATGGCTGCCTTCCAGATACCCTTTTGGGTCAGTGCCCAAGCTGATTTGATTTCTACACCCAAGAAACTGATTGCCTCACACTGATTACATCAAAGAGAAGAAAGGTTGGGAAATGTCCAATCACACTGAGTATAAATCAGATTCCAGGCATTTAAGGCTGCACCTTCATTAAGAGTCAATTAACACACCTGTTTTGGTTTTAGGTCAAAGCAACATTTAAAAAAAGACATTTGCCTTATGTGTTTATACTTGGAGGGTTTTTTTCTCCCTAAATGGCTCAGTAATAAATCACCACTTCCTCTTTAGCCAACAATAGGGCAATTGAGTCACCATTTGCATTATAGTTCAATTTTCTTATTTTCTCAGCTTGCCTACCCCATGCCATTTTTAGAGCAGCGAGAAAATGGCAACTGGTATGTGTCCATCCCCTCCTTCATAGGGACTGAGCACTGGACTGAACTGCATGTAGGCTAGATATTTCCCTCTTTGTCAGGGATAATTAGGTGAGAAATAGAGAAGCAGTGAAATAGTGGTCCCAAATTTCTTCCCCACTTTAGAATTGGATTCTAGGCCTCTCTGTGTGCATTAAGAAGTGATGTCTTGGGAGCGATGCATTCGTTAGAGACTTTGGGAGGAAAAGTCAAAAGTCTCTAAAAGACCTCATCTCACCTCTATCAGACCTTGTTCATATGAGAGAAATAAATTCCAACAACATATTCAGTAAACATTTACCACAAAACAAGGCTTTGTTATATTGATTGCTGGATATCTGCTTCATCCTCCCCTTTCCAAATTAGCTCAGATTTACAGCACTTCTCTGCATATACCCTGAGCTAACTATATCATCCTTCTAGTGCTTCAGGGTCAAAGGAAGGAGAAAAGCAGAAATCTGTATCAGAGTATCTTGGAGGAAAGCTTTCACTATCATTTTGAAAATTTCTCTTTTATGCATTTTTTTTCCTCCTGGTCGGCTTTCCACAGACCTATTTTTAGAGCTCCTGTCTCAGAATATAGATGTGTCCATATTCTCCTGCTGTCTGACCTTTGTTCTATCTCCTGCTTTGGTTAGAATAAAATCTAAAGCTGAAAGTAGGGTTGGCCCAAGGCAAAACAGGCCAATACCATCATGATACCTTCCAGCTAACTTGCAAACCCTGGAAACCTCTGCTCACAAGCTAAGCTTCGATAGCAAAGCTATAATAAAGAAAGAAAACAGACAATTTAAAGAACAAATCCAACTGATGCCTAATAAATGATGTTATCAAGTTCTCAATATTAGGAAAGAGCACAGGAATAGAAAGCAGGAGTCCTAGGTTCAATACATGCCTTTGATACTTGTTGGCTGTGTAACTATGGGTGAGTCACTTAACCTCTAGGAGCCTTGGTTTCCTTATCTATAAAAAATGGAAATAATAATGCCCTTTAAAGTACCTAGGTCACAGAGTTATTGTGAGAGTCCCATGAGATAGGATAGGGACTGAACCTATGGCTTCATTGTCATGAGAAGCTCCTGGTGAGGAAACTCCTCCACCAATGTAGGTCTGTCTGTGCCTTTGCTTCAAGGCATAGTTTTGAAGAGTTGCCCCTAGAGCATGGAGAGGCCAAATCACTTGGCCAGGGTCACACACCAGGGTCACACATCCTTTATGCATCACAGGCAAGACTTTAACCCATATAAAGCCATTCTATCTACTGTTCCCCACCTCTTAGATGAAGTAACATAAGCAAGATCTTTTGCAAACCTTAAGAGTGTATGTGTATGTATTGGCACATGCATGTATTTTTGTCATTGTGCCTGACTTGTGCTTTCATCGGTGCAGTAAACACCTTCCACCAATGCAGATGAGCAACTCTCTGCAGCCATAGTCTTAGGAAATACCTGGGCCACTGAGTGGTTAAGTGACTTCTCCAGTAAGTATGTGTCAAAGGTTTAACTCGAACCTACATCTTCCTGACCCATAGAGTCAATTTTCCCATCCACTACATTTCTCTACCTCTCATATGTATTTGTGGGAAAGAATGTGTGTGAAAAATGTGGAAACGAAGGCAGGGGGAAAAGGACGTTGCATAAAAGTTGCATAATCCCCAGTGCTAAATATAATGAGGCTGATAATGATATTAAAAAAAAAAGCTCTTTAGCTAGCTATGTTGGAGGGAGGAGGAGGAGGATGAAAGAAGAGATGGAGGGGCTGATAAGAGATAGCTGAGTGAAAGCAAAACTACACAATTCTCATTTTAATTCCATTTTCTCTTCCAAAGGGAATGATCTTTGGACTGGGGAGAATATACTACTGAATTGACAAAAAGATGAGGGAGGAGAGTAGCTAAGAAAGCACCTAGCTGTTCTTGTTAACTTCAAGTCACCGTAGCCATACAATCTTAGGTTACGGAAAATGCTGGCAGATGTCATTTGTAAACCACTATTCAAGATCTTTTAAAAACCTGGAGAACAGGAGCGACTGCAGGATCAAAGCAAATGTTTTGATTTTCAAAAAAAGCAAGTAGATAGAATATCACACTATTGATCAGCGCAGTGATTTCATTCCTAGCAAAATTCTAGTGTAGCAGGGGTTCTTTGTGTGCCCTTCCTCCCCACACTACCCCCCTCCCTTTAAGATCATGCTTAGTCATCATTCTTGGTGACTACTTGGGAGCTTGCTGGGAAGGCTGGGAGGAAGGCAGCTTCTGACTCATTACTAGATCAAGCTTCATGATTGAAATCATCTCTAGGTAGGGTCCTCATAATTTGCTACTGATAGAAAACTCTTTGGATTTACTAAAGGAGCAACCCACTCTTTGGTCGTTTCTCTTCCTTCTGTCTTAAAAGTCCGAGGATGATTCTCTGAGGTGTCTGGACAGTAGCATTGTTAAATGCTCTTCTCTCTTACTCTCAACCTCAAGCCACAAACACATCCTGTTTAGGTAAACTTGTATCTGAGTTGAGGCCACCTCCTTTTATGCCTTCTTTTCTGGGTACAGGGCCTTGAGAAAACTCAAAGAACCAAGATGCCTGCAGTTACAGGGGCAGCTTCTCTCCCTGGTAAGGTGGCAGCAGTGACATCCCCCTTATATGTTGTTGTTTGTTGTTGTTGTTGTCTATCCTTCATTCTCAAAGAGGACCATGACATCAGGAAGATGATGCCGTGACTTGCAATTGAATTGTATTTAAGTGACAGAGGGCTGTGCAAAGTCATCAACCTCACTCTTTCCTCCAGAGCCATCTCCGTCCAGTGGCCAGATATAAATAATGATGACTGGAGATAGCCCCACACATCCCCCTGAAGGGGTAGTGACTGACAATAGAGGGGAATGACTGCCTTGGGCAGTTTGACTACCTGCAGGAGAGAATGGCTAAGGATCAGCTGGAGTGGGCTGGCTCCACAGGAGGAAGCAGCATTGCAAAGAGGCAAATCAAGTTTGACCCTTTGATCAGACAATGCCCCCCGAAGAGGTTAAATGTGAAGTGGCTAATGAGTGGATCTGGATGAATTATTCTATGTCTCGAGGAAGCTTGAATGTTGGCTTCCCAGATGACTGTGCTAGTGGTAATGCGTAAGCTACTGAATTCTGTTATGATCAGTCTGTATGGCACACTGTGACTCTCTTGTGCTTACCACAGCATTATTCAAGTGGCAATAAAGCACCTCCTCTATACAATTCATATTTGTACACTGAGTACGTCTTTTACTTTCCCCCTATTTGGGGAAACACTAGACTAAATTTAAAAATAGAATTGTCCCCAGTGTGGCTAAGGTGAGGGTGACAAGCCAATGAATATGAGAGCAGGGAGCCCGATCCCCCAAGGAGATCCCCCAAGCCTTTCCTAGAACTGAACCTAGGCAAACCACAAAGGCAGATTAAGGATAGGGAACGGCACATATTGCAAGCCCTGAAATCTCAGCTAAGGTGTTGCCTTTAGTCACTGTTAGACTAAAACCCAGTATTCAAATGGATGGTTTGTGAGAATTAAGAAAGGAAAATAGTGATCACTAAGGAAGGACCAATTTGGCTTTACCAAGAATGGCTTCCTAAACTCATTTCACTTTCTGACAGGATTATTGGATTGATAGATCAAGGGGATGCTGTAAATGAGGTATATATGTATTTCACTTAGTTATCTAGGAAACTCTAAAGGCTAGAGAAAAGGTGCTGCACTTCATTGGCAGAGGGTTCTCTATACCAATAAAACAACATTTCTAGTCCCTATTCCAATACTTAGATTTCAGTGAGACATTTGACCCAATCTCTCCTCCTTTGAGCAGGTTAGATAAGTTGGGTTAGATGACAGTAAAGTAAATTTAGAACTGGATGAACTGACTGACCCAAATAGTAGGCACTAATGGGTCAGTGTCACCTTGGGAAAAAATCTCCAGTGGCATTTACCAGAGAGCTGTCCTTGGCTCTATGCCCTTTGATATTTCATCAGTGAACTTAATGACATGTTTATCAAATCTACAATTTACACAAAGCAGGGAGGTTAATTCTTATATGATGAGACCTGACAGAAAGAAATGTCAAGTTCTATACTTAGGTTCAAAAAATCAATCTCACAAGTACAAAAAAGAAATATGATTAGACAACAGTTCATGAGGATAAAAAAAAATCTTATGTTTTTACTCACTTGCAAGGCATTTGCAAAAGTGTAAAATAGTAGCCAATCATGACCTGAACAACGGAGTTGATATTCTCCCTATACAGCATGTGCTCCTTTAGGCCATATTGACAGTACTGTGTTTATTTTGAGGTGCCATATTTTTGGAAGCACATTGACAAATTGGAGTATATTCAAAGGAGGAGAACTAGAATAGAGAATGGACTGAAGACAACTCCATCTAAGAATCTGTCAAAGGAACTAAGGATATTTATCTTGTACCAGGGAAGCTCAGGGGGGTCATAATAGCTATCTTTAAGTCATTTAGAAGAAGGTTAACATTTTTTTATTATCCCAGAAGGCAGAACTAGAAGAGTTTTTTAATAATAGAGAACTGTTCCAAAGGAGAATGCACTCCTTCAGAAGGCATTGAGATGCCCCTCCCATAGGTTTTCAATAACAGGGTGAGTGGCCATTTGTTTGAGATGCTATAGAGGGAAGTCCTATTCAGATACAGGTCCCTTTCAACTCTACATTTTTGTAAACAACAAAAGAAAAAGACTAAAAATTTTTCCTCTATAACTTGTAAAATGTGATTTGTTTTGGGAGAGGGGAAAGAAACAGGACCTATGATCCCATTGGTATGTGGAACTCCCAATTGAATCGACTCTTTCTACCACTGCAGGTTGGTATTTCCCTGCAACTTAGAGTCTTACAGAGTTTCCCAGACCACTGAGGTTAAATGACTTGTCCAAGATCACCCACTTATTATATGTTAAAGGTAGACCTTGAGCTCAGCTTCTTCTTGACCTTGAGGCCAGCTCTCAACCCATCGTGCCATATTGCTTCTCATGATGTGTTTTAGACATAACATTACAGAAACATCTATTTTGCAAAGGAAGGTTAACCTCTAGGTGTAGTGAATGAATTGTATTGTATTGTATGTATACCTGTTTGGGGAATTATCTAAGTGTTTTTCCTCTCATAGCCTTTCCTAGTTCCCAGTATGCAAATAGTTATTCTTTGCAAGCGTGCGCAGTAGTTGCTTGTTAAGGAGCCAGATGTGTGTGTGAAAAGCTAAGGTGGCTTCATGACACACTGGAGCTTTCAATCATGCCTCTAAATGATAAGAGTGTCAGCTTGTGCCTAAGAGTCTGAGGAAACCAATAAAAAGCAACCATTACTCAGCGTTTCCAATCTTAAATGTATTTGGAAGCAGATAGGTCAAAACTGGAATCAAGAGACATACATAGTGACCTCCCACCTCTGAGGAGTATGTGGAGAGAGAGAAAGTGAGATGGACAGACAGAATAACAGAGACAGATGATGACAGAGAGATGGAGACAGAAACAGACCTGGAGAAAGACACAGAAACAGAGAGAAGAGAGAAAAGGGGGAAGTGGAAATACAGAGATGGACACTCGAAGAGAAAGTGGGTAAATGGATGCTAGATTGAAGAGTAGGCCAAACTAGTCTAGGAACTACTGTTCAAGCAGGGAAATGGCGAAATGAGAAAATAAATGGGAAGGACAGAAAGGGAGAACAGGTGGGGGAAGGAAAGGCGTAGGTAGTAAATACATAAATGACATATTTATGCAAAATTTCCAGGGGCCAAAATATGTGGTATTCATTTTCTAACTGGAGGATTTTGGATGATATTGTGAGTCATTAGCAACAACATGGCATACTGTAAACATAATGGCATAAAATAGATGTTTCTGATGTGTAAAATAATTTTGCAACAAAGTTCACAAGCCCATTTGGTACCTGCGACAAATTTCTTGGTATATTTACAAGAGTCCAACATCATTTAATAGTAACATTAGTTTATCAATGTTAGCTATGACGTCCCATAAACCTAAGTAAGCAATTGTAGGCCCCTAGGTAGGGAGGCAGGGAGAAGGGAATCTGTGAATACATACCTTCTAAGTTGAAAAAAATATGCCACAGGAGATAGTAGCTCCAGAGGAGAATTTATGAGTGCCCATGTTCTGAGACCTTAAACATGCACTGAGCCTAAAACCAAATGCAGACTGCCTCCTGGGCTGTTGGGCTTCAGGAAAATGACAAACTTCAAAGATAGCTCCATCGGGGCACCCTTCTTGACACGATTTAGTACACTGGAAAAGATGTCACAAATGTCCCCCAGTGACTCAGACGAGTGAATGTACCTACCGTCATAAAGAGACAATTTGTTCCCTGCTTACTGGTAACATTAGGGCCCAAGAAATTATTGCATTACACACAGAATTAGACTGAGTCACCATGGATCTGCCATCGATCCATTGATCTGTCATTGACCTGCTTGTCAGCATCTCGCATAACTAGAGGCCATCCATTAAGGCTAGTGACTGTTTTCCCTATGGCAGTCTTGCAGAATCAGGCTATCATCCTTTTGATCATGCAGATGACTTTGTTTGCATTCAATACAAAATGCTGTTTTAAATCATGTTCTTCAGGAAGTTCACTGAATTGTCTGGTAACTGAGCAGTGGAGCCAGAACTAGTGGAGATCAAAGTTCTTTCCTAACATTCTATGATTCACTGAGTCTAATTGCCCTAACCTCTCACAGGCAGAGTTACAATGTCAGAAAAGACACCAGCAATCCTTGCCTCACCACTGTCTCCAGGCTCCAAGAAAACTGTGACTATCCAAGGCACGATCATGGAATGAAGAGGTTTGTTACCCCTTCCTCCTATCTGTGTCGTTCCTTCCAAGTATTTTCTTCTCCAAGTTCCTTCCACCTTCCCACTTACATTCAGAAAAAGAGGTGATAATCTCATCCGTGAGTGGTGGTTTAAGGAGTGGGCCAAAGACCTGACTTCCGAGTCAGGAAGTAAGGAAAATTGGTTCCAGTCTCCACCACACATTGCGTAAATCTTGGGCAGATCACCTAACCTTTCACTGTAAAATTTTAAGTTGTAAAAGAGGTAAAAGGAAATTCTTCACTAGGAGCTCCCAATTCTGATGAAATTCCTGGTCTAGTTAAAAAAGTCAAATTCATGTTAAAGGGTCAGTGACTGATAAGACATACGTTTTATAGTAGTATTTACCTTTTAATAGGAAAGGGAAAAGGAGGTCAAAGGAATTGATTCTTACTGGTATAATTTTAAGAATAAGAAAGGCTTGTTGGGTTTGGGGTTTCGGTTTTGGTGTGTTTTTTTCTTTGCCTGTTAGTTTTGGTGACTAAAACCACACCTCATAGATAAGCACCTACTCTTGAAGATAGTCCTATAAGTCCTTTATGTATGGGAGTAGTATTACTTAGTGATTTTGAGAGAGAGGCAGTAAAATGGATAGAGTACCAGACATGGAGTCAGGAAGACTCATCTTCCTGAATTAAACTCTGGCCTCAGACACTTACTAGCTGTGTGACCTTGGGCAAGTCACTTAACCCTGTTTGACTCAATTTCCTTATCTGGGAGCTAGAAAAGAAAACAGAATCTTTGCCAAGAAAACCCCAAAAGGAGTCACAAAGAGTGTGAAATTACTGAAAGCAACTGAACAACAAGAAAAATAAAAAATCATATTAATATCTTCAATACCTAATCTCAATAGTTTATGCCCAATGCTCTGTTTACCCTGGTGCTGGGTAGTTATAACCATCCATGGATAGTTCACTCCCTTAGGGGTGAATGTGTCCATTGGAAAGGGCAAAACAGAGACAAAAACTGTACACTTACTCCTATTAAATGCAATATTATCTCTCCTTGTGCCAAGAGTGTTCTGATACCTTTGAGTAACCTTCACAAAAATCAAATTAGCATTTATTAAATCTTTAGGTGGATATGACAAGAAGTACCCAATCTGAAACACAGAACAACCTTTTTTTCCCCCAATGTAAGTTCCAAGGAAAATTCTGTAGACTAAAAGTAAACATGAAGGCCTACATAGAAATGTCAGACCCATTGAAAGCCTGATGTGGTATAGGTGTTGGAGGGCATAAATAAAAGTCTTCTCATGGGATATCTGCTGTGACCAATTGGGGAAATGATGGGAAAGATGAGTGGAGAGACATGATATAATCCAGGAGATTGTTTATTATGACATGTTTATATATATGGAAAAGTATAGAGTCCTGGGCTTCTTAAACTTTTTTAACTCTCCGCCCCTTTTCACTTTTTGGCAGCACTCCTTGGCATTGTGTGGCCTGAGGGCATGCGCAATGCAAAAGGCACATGCTTCACATTCAGAACCCTGGGTGCAGTAAAGTTGTAAGATGCAATATGGGTAAGCGCTGCCAGAAACACCTTGGATTCATTACGAGTTTGATTTTTAATTAATTTTTGGTCGTTGCACATTCAGAAAACTTTTACTGTTGCTCCTTTTTTCAAGACCCCCATATGGGGTCTTGACCCACAGTTTAAGAAGCACTGAGTCAACTCTTAATGATCTAGTATGATTTCCAATCCGATTGGATATCTAAAGATATCCAGTATCTTTAGCTTCTTCTGGGTGCCTTCCTTCTGGTTATTTCCTTACTCATGAAGACCATAGCAGGAAAAAATAGATTATGCTCAAATCAGTCTTTCCTTTTCTTTCTATTTGCTACTAACTCTGGGAAAAGCTTAAGTTATAGTACATAACCTCAACTGGTCCTTGCTATACCTCAACGTCACTTGGACTCTACCCATCTTGAAATCCTCCCTGATCATTTCCAAATAGGGGCCAGCTTTTAATTTTTTCTTCTCTTCCCTTTTCCCCAGTTCTACCCCCAACTCTCACATTTTCATATAAAATTTTAAATTAAAAAAAATAAATTCCTCCCCCATACTTAACAGCAAAACACTTTGCCTCCATCTACACTGAGGAGATAGAGGTCATCAAACCTTATCTCCTTCAGTCTCCCTTTCTCAAAGTTTCTTAGCATCATCAGCCATGGTTTCTTACTTTCTTCTTGTCATAAAAGAGGTATTCCTTCATCTCACTATATATAATTCCTCTACTACAACCTCATTTATTCTGCTGGGAGGATATTGTAGCAATCAAGCTTCTTTTTTTTAGGAACATTTCGTCTCTTCCCTGCCTACTAGTGCCTTCCCATCTGCCTACTGAAAAATTCAGGTCTTCTCAAGTCTTAAAAAAAAAAAAATTCCTTAACCAGTCAACACCTTCTAGTTACTGCCTCATCTGTCTCCATCTTGTTTCTCCTCATCACTGTTAAATTTGTTCAAAAAGGTCGTGGAAGCAGTGAATAGAACTCTGGGTCTGGAGTCAGGAAGATCTGAATTCAAATACAGCCTTAGAAATTTACTAGATCTGTGACCCCGGATAAATCACTTAACCTCTGTCTGCCTCTATTTTCTCAACCATAAAATGGGGATGATACAGCCTGCCCCCATTTTCTCTGCCATAAAATGGGGATGATACAACCCTCACATGTTTGTTCTAAGGATCATCTAAGTGCTTAGGACAATTCCTGACCCAGAGGAAACGCTTAATAAATGCTTGTTCTGTTCCCTCTTTAGGAAATCTGAAGTCAACCCTGACTTAGGGTTTACTAGCAGAATGAGCCCTAGTAAGGCAAGTGCCTAACTTCTTCCAACTTCCGGGTCCTCATCTATAAAATGACTACAATGATAAGACCTACTTCAGATGGTTATTGTGAAGATCAAATAAAATACTATATGTAAAGCACACTGAAATTTTAGAATGCCATATAAGTCTTAGCTGTCATACATGATTCCCAAACTTCCTATCCTTGCAATCTGGCATCCACCTCTCTCCCCACCCCCCTCCATTGCTCTACTTAAAATGTTTTCTCCAAGGTCACCAGATAATCTTTAATGACCACATCCAATGGCCTTTTTTACTCTTCTTATGCTCTTTGACCTTTCTCCACATTATTATACTATTGGCTTACCTCCTCTCCCCCTACACTCATCCCCCTTTTTAAATTAGATTTTCTCCCTTAATTTCAGAGACCCTAAACCCTTCTTTTCCTTCCTAATTTCTCTCCCTCTTTCTCTACTCCCCTCACTCTTTTATCCCTTTCTTCTCACCCTCTTCTTGTGTTCTCCTCGAAACCTTGACATATCCCCAAGAGTCTGTCCTTGGCTCTCTTCTCTTCTTTATACAAATATCGCCCCTTGGATAATCTCACTCACTCACAGTGATGGATGACAGGATTTAGAGCCCGAAGGAACCTTAGAGATCATCTTGCCCGACCCTTCCATTTAAAGACGAGGAAACTGTGGCTCAGGGAGATATGACTTACCCACAGTCATACAATTTTCAGATCACACAGGAGTAGAACTGAGATTCAAACGGAAGTAATTTGACTTCCAAACCAATGCTTCTTTCCACTATACCAGTCGTTTTCCAAGTGAAGTCTGAGGACCTCTAGAAGTCCCCATGAGGTCGAAACATCATAATATTAAGATTTTTTAATTTCTAATATGATAAATATCAATAATTATAACTCGCATGAACAGAAGATCTTTGGGGGAGGTGTCTTCAATCATTTCAGTATAAAAGGGTCTGGAGACCAAAAACTTTGAGAATCATTGCCCTGCTTCATTTCCTTCAGGGAAATGGGAGCCCCCTTCAGAGTGGGGTCAATTCACTTAGAAGGTGGTAGAAAATTGAACTTGCTGACTCAACAAACTTGGTTATCCCTTCACAAATGTCCTTTGTTAAATAGGAAGGGGTAAGAGCTGCTTAGAGTTGATGCACTAAGAAGTTATAGCTGACAGTGAGGAAAATAGAGATCCAAACCAGCCTAGGGTCATTCAGTGCTGGCAAAAACAGCTCCACACCCTTCAATAAACGCTAAGATCTTCACTATAAAACAGTATAGTTTAACAAGTGATCTTTATAATAATGACCTTGAGTCACACAAAAATTAATCAATTGTGTTCATATTCTCAGTTCATTAAAACAGGCAAACTTTAGGGGAAAACTGAAAAAAGTTTTGGTCTTTAAAAACCAAAATTTCAGTAAACTGAAGCTTTTTTTTTTAAAAAAATATAAAACATTTCATTCTTTGATGCCAGAGAAACAAAACACATACCAAGGGTGAGGAACCTGCGGTCTCGAGGCCTCAAGTGCAACCCTTTGACTAAATAGGACTGCACTTGAGGACCTAGAGGGCCACATGTGGCCTTGAAGCTGAAGGTTCCCCACCCCTAAATACTGTCTTTCACCTCCTTCCGTCAATTCAAGTATGGACAAGTATCCCCATGCTTCAATCAGTTTATAAAATTAGCTTATAAATTAATGCTATGATTTTAAAAAATAAGCTTATAGTTTATAAGTAAATTCTGATAAAATTACTCCATTACTATGACTTTTCAAAATTTATAGCAAACGCTTGGTCTTCCATTTGTGGCTCTTCAATATGACAACTTAGCTTTATAAGATTCAAAAATAGAGGTGGAAAGGGATCTCAGAGGTGATGTACTCCAACCCTCTCATTTTGTAACTAAGGTCCATTGAGATTAAATGTCTTACCCAAGATCATATACTTAGATACCCTAACTCCAAATGTAGCTTCCTTCCATTCTACTGCACTGCCTCTAAAGGATTGCTTCATTCTATCCAATTCTAGGCAAGAGTCTTTCCATTTATCAGAAAAGTTAAATGACTTACCCAGTGTCCTACAGCTATTTAGGGGAAGCAAAGCACAAACCCCATGTTTCTGACTCCTAGTTAGGGCAAGCTTTCCCATACATAGTTCATTTGTGTCTTTACTTGCAATACTTTCATCTCACATGTTTAGTTACCTTCAGAAGATATTTCAGGTGAAATTAATTTTTTTTTCAGAAACAACTTCTTCCCAGGTTTGGCTTTGTCTGTTCACTAAGGACAAAGCTTTGGGATCAGAAGATTGTCACTCCAATTCTTTTCTAGAACTATTTTCCTACCAGGCTTCCTTACCTGAGAATGGAGTGTAGCTTCTGACACCACCCTTGTAATTACAGCTTTTCATACAATCCTATCCAACTTCCCTTCTTTCAGGGTACTCCCTTGATTATGAATCAAAGTCCAAGGCTTCAGCCCCTTTAGTCATCTGCCTCTGATTCAGTTCTTCCTCATGAGCCCAGCAGGTCATGTTGCCTTCCTCATGGCAAACAATATATTTCAGATTTAAGTGAAAGTAGGATACTACCTGTCTTGGTGAAGCAAGCATTGTGGAAATGGTGCAGAGAATTAAACTGTACACTCCATACTTTTTCTTAATTTAACACTCCCTTGAAACTACTGGACTAACAGGATAATTTAAGTTTTGTTCTAATCCTCAAATTTGTTTCAGGTCCTCATCTTCCCCTAGTCTATAGTCTTCCACTCCCAACACCTACTAGTTTTTTCGCCTCCCTTTATTTCTGAGGTTGCTGCCTATCTTCATATCCCTATTTTATTGCAATGAGTCTTAAGGGGCTGCCACCTCTGATAGACTCTCTCCTTCCCCCTTCATAACAAGCCATTTTCTATAAACTTTTTTTCCCACCTAATCAAGCTACCTTTTTTAACCGTACCTTCCTCCTCTTCCCCATCATAAAAAGTATCAGTTAATCCCTTCCAAAGAGTCTGCCTCCTTTAACCACCTCCAGAGCAAATAGCCTCCTACCTCCCACACCTAAAAGGAACTGCTTCCAACAAGCCTCCCCTATTTCCTCAAATAACTAACTTTTTATAATCTGACTCAGTCTAAAACATTGCCTTTCAAAACTTCCATTTACTCTTCCTTCCCTCAAAGGCATGAACTTTCTCCTACCCTTCTTATCTGAGCTTTGAATGATCTCATTGGAAATGATAATTTTTTTTTTTTTACTCTCAAACTAAAAAGGCCTGATCTGACGTAACCTCTGCTGGTCCCTTTCTGTTCTGGAGAAAAAGTTATAGAATGAAGTATATAATGTCTGACTTGTGCTTCTGTGATTGTTTTTCCTCTAATAAAATGAGAAGGAGGATACACTGAGCCATTCCCAGGCCAAACACATTCTACTGTTTATTACACATATTACATTCTTAAATAAAAATGCGTCACATAACATTTTTTGCATAGATATCTTACAATATACCAATTTAAAAAAGAATTATGAAACAGACCAGTAACAAAAATAAATTTTTTTCTTCATTAATAATTTTGTAACATTAACATACCACCATCATATAATACAAATAATATTTTTAAATCTTAAGACTTTTGTACAGCAAAAAAACTTGACAAAGTAATATATTTATATATATATAAAAAGCTTAAAAAAAATAAAATGTCAAAAAAAGGCAGAACTGAGGGCTATAAGACTAGGTACTTCTGTGATATATTATAAATACCAGAGAAGGCCTGAGAGAATGTGACTGTGGGGTTGAGGGGTGGGTCTCTCCAAACACACTTGTTAGACACATCTGGCAAAAGAAATGATATAGTGCAAAAAACAAATTCCTTCAAGCGGTATCATTAAGGAAAAAAAAAGAAGAATTAGATGTAATTTAAAAGCAAATAAGTTTGTGCGTGGAGGATTGTGGGAGTGAGAGAGGAACTTTGGGAGTAGTTTTAATGGTGAAGAAGAAAGGGCTAGGAAAATCACTAAACATTTATTTTGCCTTAAAGTGTTGATAGGGGAGATCTTGGTGATAATAAGTGGTTGTTCTTTTGTTTTGACCCCTTCTTGGTCATGAAATATAAATGCAGAGTTAAAGAAAAAGAAAAAAAAACTCAGGGTTGAGACTGTATTCAGATAGCAAATGCATGCTAGAAAAAAAAAAATCCAAGTCAAGGACCAGCCCATAAGCCAGAAAGCCTTTCTGGGTCTATGCATTTGCGATTATTCTACCTCGAGCCCAAAGGCATCACAGTTAAAATGTCCCCTCATTGTGTTCTCCTCCCAGCGTTGACTAGTTTTGATATACTGGCAACTGTAAGCATGCTTTCCCTCCAAAGAAGGTAATAGGCACTGGTGGCTACTCCACTTAGAATATTTGCAGCCCAACTGATTTCCTTCGGTGAAAGTAATACACACACATATGTGTGTGAATACTACCCTCAGAATTTTGATGTGGGGCTCATTTTATGGCAGTATACAAAAGCTGGAGTGAAATAAATTGAAGATTTCCAAGCTTACAGTTGAAAAAACTTGTAAAAACAATCCCAATAAAGAATGCATCCACCTTCCTTTACAGTCACTGAGAAGCCCTGTTTGGGGAGTGGGGTGGGGGACAAAAAAGCCCCAAAATAACGAAGTCTCTGGTTTGGGATAGTGGGGGGATTGAGGACTTTAAGCGATTCCTCTGTTTGTGGACACCTGCTTCCCATGCACCACATCTAGATCTAGCAGTATTAGGATTTGAAGGATGAATATAGTCAATGATAACTTTTCTGCGATCTTCCAGGAGATCCAGCAAGGGAGATTTGAGAGAGAGTGTATTTAAAAGTAAGAGAAAACCCTGGAGCCTTAGGCTGTTAGCCACATGGTATTTACAAGCAGTTATTTTTAATGTTGTTGCTGTTGTTTACTCTGACACTTTTTGTTGCTTCCTCAGCTCCAGGGGTCATGAAGACCCTTGAAGATGGGACCCAAGAGGTCAGTCTAGTCTCTATTCCCAAGTATTTTAAAGTTCAAAATAAGGTATCCCACCACATCTGTCCAAGTGAATCACGATCTCCCAGAACTGCTCTCCTGTTTCCCATGCATAACTGTCAGACCTAGGAAAAGGACCCAAGAGGTCAAGCTAGCCTCCATTTGCAACATTTCAAGATTCAAAATAAGTTATTCTGCCACATCTATCCAAGTGAATCACAACCTCCCAGAACTGCTCTCTTGTTCCCCATGCATAGCTGTCAGACCTAGGAAAAGGACCCAAGACATTTTGAGGTTCAAAATAAAGTATCCCACCACATCTATCCATGTGAATCCCAACCTTCCAAAACTTGCTCTCCTACCCCTATGCATGACAGCCAGTTACTTCTGGGAAATGCAAGCTGGAAAGCTTCAGCTGGTGCATTTCAATCAGGTTCTAATTTCTGAAATTTTATTTTATTTTGGCAAAGATCTGGGGGCAGGATAACAGCCAGAAAAGCTGGCTGTCACAGAACAGACTTTTTTTTTAATGCGTCTGATTTTCCGGATGGTATAATTAAAAGCTTTGTATCCCTATACCTTTTATCCTTCCTTCTTCTCCCTCCTCCCAAAGGGCAAATAGTGGGAAATGGAAATGGTAAATATTACCCATATCATGAATTTTTAAGGAGTGACTTCCACAGAGGGGAAAATTTTTCAAAAATATATTTGAGCCATTAAAAGCAGTTCTCTTGTTTAAATGACATTGGATTAATATCCTTCCTTTAAGCTTAGCTTATGCAGTGACATAGCAATATTGATGTCCTTAATATATTGAATACACACATCTGAAGGTCCAATTTATTTCCCCCCTTTGGTGCACAAACTCCACATGGCTATCCTGGAAGTCGAGCCAAAGTGAAATCCTTCTTTTAAAATCTCCTTTGCCTTCTAGGCTTGTAGAGAATTTTAGAAAGAGGAATCAGTGCAATTAAACATGTATATGAATTTCCTTTTATCTCCTCAGAATGAAGCCATCCAAAAAGAGGGAGGAGAAGATGGCAGAGAGGGAGTGAAAGGCGGGGGTGGAGGGGGCAGTCTCTAGGAGAATCAGGATGAAGTGATGAAATGGGGAAGATTTGTTATGATCTTTGCTGGGGAAAGCACATCGGGGGAAAAAAAAAGGAAAGAATTGGTTTATGAGATTCATTCTGAGTCTGGGAATATTTTATAAGATGCTGCTTTGTCATGGAATTCAAACATCTATTTTTCTGGACATAATACCCTTCACTAGCCAGCCAATGGACTGTGCCAATTAGTCATTCAAGGGGCAGGAGGCTCTGTGGGATTTGTACACAATGACTGAGAGGCTGGTAGCCATGAGCAGCATTATGATTTAGGGGTACCTTGTCTTTGACTTATATTCAAATGGCCAGGGAAAAAGACACATACGCAGAAGAGAGAAAGAATCATCAGTATTTTCCACTTTGCAAAGTTAATTCTGGGCCCCAGAGCAAAGTATGTTTGAAAGGTCTGTTACATGAAATAACATGCTGACACTCTCCTTGCATAATTGGGATTTCCCAGCATGTTAGAAGATACTAATTTAAGTGAAGAGGGGGAAGAAATTGTTGTTCCAATGGGAACAACTCAGAAAATACTGCTCTAAATATCCAATCTTATTTAATTTCCTTCCCTCTCTCATTTAAATGTATATATGAGCATGTATACATATATGCACACACATGTACATATAAGCATATATATGCACCAGATCTTCATATATGTGAGTGTGTATACACATATGTATGCACTAAGATCAGTTCCTTAAGTAGGCCCTTACAAACGTCCTTGTACCTTCTCACCAGCTGGTAAGAAAGGCATTTTCAGTGGATATTTGGTCTCAATTGTTTCTCCCAAACAATAGCATCTAGTTCCTGTGCCAATTGGGGCTGGTTGTAATTCACAGAAGAGACTTCAGCTTAAAGGAACACCGCTTTAAAGTAACATACATAGCAACTATCAAGTCCTTCAGCAATTCTAACGTTCCAACAAATGAATCAGGAGTAAGAGAGTGCCACCACCAAGTATCAATGAGCCCAGCTCTGGGAGAGGTCAAAAACAAATTAACAAAGGGTCTCACTGGTACAAGGAAAGATAGAGGAATTACCAAAACATTCCAGACATTCCGATGAGTACCAAAGGGCCCTTGTTCTGCCACATTTAAATGAGAACCTGACAAGACCACAAATGACAATAGGAAGTAAATAATTAATGATTACTCCTTATAAAAAAAAAAAGGTTATGGGTGTTATTTTTTTTAAGAGCCTTGCATTGAGTTGTCAGTTTAAAATTTAAGTTGTCTTGTAGACCCTTAATAATAGTAGCATTTCAAGAGGCAAGAGCAGCTATTGCTCAGGAGAGGACCCTTATGGATGTTGGCAGCCCAAGGCCTATTGACCGCGAGTGATGTGATGTGTCCATGCACTCATGCTGAAGGCCGCAAACAAAAATGAGATTCTAGGGTGTCTACATTTTCATCTAACGCACTGGCTGGATGTGCTGCAGAGGAATACAGCTGAGGTTCAAGTACACTCACACTCCCAGCTATCACCCGGAAAGAATGCTCCACACATTCAAATGCAATCCCACGGAACTCCGGATGGAATGGCCAAAAAAGTATTCAAATGTAGAAGTAGAGAACTACAAGATTGTCAGCAAGCAGTGCTCCAGGAATTGTTTCTAACTTGTGTTAAGTTTTACATCTTTGGAATAAAATTAATTTTTTTTTCTTAAAAAATACCCTCCGACTAATGTTTCTATCATTGCCTCCAGCAGATGGGGAGAATTTCTGTGTGTGTGTTTTGATGTCGTTGGTTGTTGTTGTTGAGTTTTTGTTTTGGTCCACGTCTCAAAAGAAATTCTATGGGCCAGACCTCGAAATCCCTCCCCCCCCACCCCGCAAACGTCCAAGTGGCAAGCCCACAGCATTTGGCTAAAGAGGCTCATGTACTCACAGTGGAGGAATTTCAACCTTTCAATGAAATCAAAAGTTACAGAAAGCTGAGGAAAATCAAGTGCCAAAGATCTTGATGCCTACTCATGTTGTTTATGTTTAATCATCATTATTATTATTATTATTATTATCTTAAAGAGAGTTCAGTTTTGCATCCCAAATATGTCTGGGGTAACATTTTAACAGTCAATGAGTCAAAACAGTCAAAAGGAGGGCAGGAGGGTAGCCGGCTGGTATGAAGGAACCGTGACCATTGGTGGACCAAATGACATTTTTGTTTTCTAGATGTGTCTTGACGGGATGGTCCGAGAATATACAAAATATACAACCTGTCCTAGTGACCACCCCACCTGCTTGCATAGGCCATTTAATGGCCCTAAAGGCAGTCTTTGGAGTTGAGGCCAGTGCCAACTAGCTAGAGATACAGGTATGTAGATATCAATTTTTACGTGTGTGATGGAAAAGTGAGGAATCTAAATCTCCTTTGAGCTCCAAAGGTCAAATTTAGCAATGGGCAGGATTAAGCTTGGAGAATAATTTAGGGGCCTCTGCTAGTCCTGGATGCTCTAAGTCACAGGCCATGCCGGGCCCACTGCCTGAAATGAGCAATACTTCTCTCCCTTAGACAGAAAAACCTCAACACTTTGCATAAATGCCAGCCCTTCATTCCCACAACGGACTCTTAAAGTGTATTTTTTTTTCTCCCTTTTTAACAAGCAGGATAATGTGAGCTCAGTGGAAATGAGAAAGAAGAATTGACTGATGCTGTGTGAAGCCTCTGGACTTGGGAGGCATCCTCATTTTCCCTCCACTCCTGCACGGAGGGGTATTTTTGGCTTTTTTTTGACAGGTCATAACCCAAAGTTAGGTCAAAGACACAGATGCCCATTGAGGCTAGAGACATCTATGCTGTAACTGGTTAGTAGGAACGCAAAAATAACACACAACACAATTTGTTGATCACCATGGGCTGAGGCCAGCACGCCCCCAAGGAGGATATGAGAAGTGTGATGTCACATCTGATTGGCCACTCCGAGATTCGGGCATCCAGGTGACGAGATAGTCCTAGAGGTTTTAGTCCATGGAGAAAAGATAAAACATTTAAGCTTCCAAATAAGCTTTTCAAGTTTTCATTAGCAAAATCAGAGAGATTAAAAAGAAAAAATCTAGCTATGGCAATAAGGTGAGGCCAAAGGTATACACTGTGATTTTTTTTTTCAAGGGTTTTATTCTCTTGGCCACTTTGTAGTCATGCTAGAAGTTTCCAGAATCCCTAGTGCATATGGTGTGCAAAAAGTAAGAAAAGAAAATTCCTCCTTCACGAAGTCTACACGAACGCAGGCCAGAAAGTGTAAGGTGTCATTCCACAGTCTACTGCCGTTAAGGCCATTGGTACGGACTTGAAAAGATCTCAATAGCTCAGTCCTATGAAGAACCAAAACAGGTCAAAAGGTCTGTGAGGAAGTCTGACGCTTTGAATATTGGGATTTTTCTGACACAAAGGACAAATGAACCAAGAGGTTAATTTTGGCTACCAAACTGGGATTTGGTTTTCTAGGTCATTTTTTCCCCCAACCATTTAAAAAGAAGACAAGTTAGTGCTACAAGTATGCAACTTTAAGACGATGTATTCTCCCATCAAGTTGCACTGAGAAGCAAGTTAAATAAGCCCCTCTTACTGCTGCCATCCACCTGCAGAGAAGCCACATCCATTTTCTTTGAATTCCGTTGCCAACAGCGGGATGCAATTCTGATAGCGCTGAAGAAGGCAGCCTTTCTGCCTTGCTGAGAGTTCACCCGGTTTCTTCATCATCTTCTACCATCTGGCTAGGGCAAGGCATAAAGAACAGATGTAGATATCTTGAGTATAGTTGAGTGCATGACTCTGTGTGTGTGTGTGTGTGTGTATGTGTATGTGTGCATGTGTACACAGAGGCTTATATGTAAGAACTCTCTCTCTTTCTCTCTTCTGCAAGGCAGCAAAGTTCTGACCAAATTCCAGCCGCCTGTCTAAAGATCCTTCCTTTAGACAACGGCCAGTGCCATGGAGCTACTCTGGTCATTAGGTTATTTAGATATGTCTCTTCATATGGAGGGCGAGGTGGTCAGACCTGGAAAAACACCTAAGAAAATAAGAAACAACACAAAATTAGTGTACTGTGTGAAAATGGAGGCCTCCTTGTATCCAGAAGGCAAGGATCACCCTCATCTAACAGGAAATAATCTGTGTGAGCTCTGATTTGGTCCCATGAAGAATCTTGGAGATCACCAAGAATCAATATTAGCAATAATTCTGATGATGATAATAGCTCACACTGAATACATCATCTCATTGGATCCTCCTAACATCCCTGTGAGTTACGTGTTATTATTACCCCTCACTGGACAGATGAGGGTGAGAGAGGTTAAATCACTTGCCCAGGGTCACACAGATAATATGATTTGAGAAGATATTCCAGACTCCAAGGACAGTACTCTGTGTACGCTCTAACTACTTTTACAAATGATGGGACTGAGGCCCAGAAAATTTAAATGACTTGCCCAAAGTGGTAAGTACAAGAGTGAGGACACAAACCTAAGTCATCTTTCTACTACGCCAAGACTCCATTATTTTATTTTACTTTGAAAATATATTTCGAATACATTAACTTTTTGGTTTTTGTTTTAATTTTTATTTATTTTATTTTTAATTTTTGGAATAAGACAATAATTTCCATAATATAACATGTCACTAACATAACATAGAAATGCTTGCTTTATTCCATAAATTAAAAATATAATAAATAAAAATTTAGAAAAAAACTCCAAAAATTCAATTTTTAAAATATATTTCAAATGTATTAATTTTTTTTCAAATAATTCATCCCCCTAACATCACTAGGCTACCATAGGCACTATAAACACAGGATCCACCATTGCTATCTTAAAAAGCCACAGAATATATGCCTGATTTTTCTCATTCTGATCAACTGTAAAGTAAGCTCTTTCTGCCTCTTTTTCTGCAATTCATAATCAGGGGCTGAAGAGTTTCACTAGAGTCAGACTGCTAGAATGGAAAACTATCACAATGTCTGGCATGAGTAGTTTCCTATTCTCCCATTTGGCTTCCTTTTTTTTTAAGCTTGATAGCTCTCCTGCCTTTGAGAACACTCCCCAAGGCTTTTCTTATCCTGAAGAAGCCCCCCATAGTCAGAAGCATTTAAAAATATGCTAAGAAGATATTTACAAATTTTCTCTTTGGGCTGGGGCTTCTCTCCATTTGTGCACACTCTCACATTCTTCCCATTTTCTCTTGTCATGCACACAATCACAACAATATAGAAATTAAGGTATGACTATATCCTATAGATAGCAGATTTAGATTAATAGCTATACTAACTCCTAAACCTACTTGTCAGTGCAGGTATGTTTTTAGACAGAGATTTCTTCTTTAATTGAGTAACCGTGGGGTTGGTGAGGAAAAATAAAAAGGTTTACCTCCCTTAATGGGACCACAATGAAATGAAAGGGTGCAAAATCATGGTAGACTAAGAGCCTTTTTAAGCTAGTCTACTGTCACCTGGCAGGGAACTCACTTATCTACTCTAAACCAACATGTCTTGTTCCTAAATAGATACAAAGCTGGCAATAACCAGTAAAAATAAGGACCGTCACATCCTAGATTTTGAGTTGAAAGGGATCTTAAAGGTCTCATTATATCCTAATGAGGAATCTGAGACCCCAGAGAGATTATATAATTTATCTAGAGTGACACATATGAGCTGGGACCTCTGACCCCAAATCAAGCACTCTCCCCAATGTACCATGTTGTCTCTCCAGATGAAGACAAATAAGAATAACCATAAATTGAGTATAAGGGATCATAAAATGAGCATAGATCAAAACCTGTGGAAAACAGGACCCTACAAAGTCTCTGTAAAACTAAGATTCACATGTCCCAAGCCAATATCTGTCACTATTTCAAGCAATAGTTGAATAAATTCTTTATTAAGGTCCTACTCTAATGACTCATTATGTCATAAAAGAATCACTGGGTGATCAAAGGGCTAAGCCAATACCAGTAGTTTCTATTAGGCCGGAAGGACTTGGAAGACAAGCCTTGTCTACAGACTGTGTCAGTCAATATTGGGAGCTACATCTCTAGGTGATATTTTTGACTTTGGCACTTACTGGAAGAATGGAGGGGATGAAACCTACATTAATAGATGGAATAACCATAATAATGGAATCATAGATTTGAAGAACAGAAGTAACAACTAAGGAATTTGGACAATCCCCTTAGAGTTATTGATAAAGATATCTGACCTGCTTACAAGTCAGCAGAGTAGTATCTCTTTCCAAGTGAGCATAATATTAGGGTGCATAAAAAACAGTATAGAATGGCAAGGGTATCACGTCATAGGTAGCGAGGTGGCACAATGGATAGATCTCTGCACCTAGAGTTAAGAAGATCTGCGTTCAAATCCAGACTGGGGTTCAACAGCTAGGTATTGCCTTGTAGCCCACCCATTTCCTCCTTTTGTTCTATTCTTTATTTCTTCTTCCTATCATCCTTGAAAAAGGGAGTTGTATCCTAAAAGTTGTTAAAAATCACATATCACCTTAAAGGTTGAAAGCAGAAGGAAGATGTTGGGTTTCCAGGGGTGGGGAACCTGCAGCCTCAAGGCTACATGTGGCCTTATAGGTATTTGGGTGTGGCCTTTTGACAGAGTCCAAGTTTTCTAGAACAAATCCTTTTTTTCAAGGGAATTTGTTCTGTCAAGTTTGGATTCAGTCAAAGGGCTGCACTTGAGGACCTAGAGGGCCACATGTGGCCTTGAGGCCACAGGTTCCCCACCTGGAAGCAGATGGCTAGGTCCCAGAATCAAAACTCTGAATAAGAAACATCCTGGAGACCAAAATGAGGAGCTGGGGGCAAGGTGAGAGGCCAAGAAACATATAAGATGAACTAAAACAGTGGAGTAAAAAAAGGGATTTTAATGGATTATTTCCATTAACACGAAAGTCCAGGCCTGTCAGGAAAAGGCTATGAAAGGTAGGAAGATGTAGGAAGCAAGAGTCCAGTAGTTTTAGCAGAGGGCAAAAAATTTTCTCTAACTGTGCAGTAGAAACCAATCAGGAAATAAGATTCAATATACAGAAGTTTGCTTTAATATTCACTTTTCAGAAATGTGTTTACTTTTCATGTTTAGGCATTCATTCAACAAGAATATATGGAATGCGCCTAGCACTGTGTATTGACATATATCTGTACAAAAGCTGTGGTTGTGCTAAAGACATGGAAAGTTCCAGTAAAAAAAGGAATCAATGTAAATCAAACCAAAAGAAAAAAGTCTAAAGCATTGGTAGTAGCTTTAATGAAATTTATCTTGTCGGCCAGAGCTATTTATCATTGTAACTTGATCAAATTATAAACACTGTACATGAAGGGTTAGACTGGGTCCCTACCCATTGAACCTACTATTCAATAGAGCATTAACATACTTAACCATTCTTAACTAGGATCTACTGAACTACATCAGTGAAATGGATAGTCCCAGGCCCTGACGCTATCTCCATTCCTATTTATTAAACACAGATGCAATCACAGCTCCAGACCAAAATAGAACCTAAACACTCATCAGGAGTAATACATGATCCTAGGTGAGTATGGAATCCAGAGACAGAAAATCCAGTCATTCAAAAAGGCTGAGAAATGTATACAGCTGCCAGGAGACTGAGCTGGGAGACATGCGCTCAAGTCCTACTTTCAACCTCTAATAGCTAGGTGAGCGCGGACAAGTCACTGATTTTCTCTGAGTCTCACTTCTGTAAATGTAAAATGAAGGTGAAAATCCTTGAGCCGCTGCCTACCTCATGGGGACGTTAGAAGGAAAATGCTTTGTAAACTTTAAAAATGCTACATAAGTGTGAGATGTTTGTTAATAATGGTAAGATATCATAATTATAACATGTTATATATGCAATATATAATTATATGATATATAATTATAATATATAAAATATAATTTTATACATAGATATATGTGTGTGTGAATATGTGTACACACATACACATATACATGCACACATATATGTGTATAGATGTAGACGTAGACGTAGATCAAAACTAGTCAGGAACAGAAAACCAGCCAAACTCTGAAATTGTCATTGCTGGGAGTCACACAGTTATGAAAGACATATGGCTGACAAAACAAATAGCCATCGTAATGAGCACCAAAGGAACACACACGAGCTGGCACTTCTACCTAGCACTAGGTTGGGCTGAGAACTCCAAAGGTCCACTTCTTTCCTCCCAATGCCCTGATCACTTCTTGCATTCACTGTGCCAGAAGCAGGCTTCCTGGACTCTTGCTAGCCTGCTGAGTCAGTGGTACAGTAACACTGGCTATTAGTGCTAATGGGAACAAAGCACTGTTTCCTATCAGCAGCGTCATGCTATGTGAGAGCATTTCTGTAAACAAAGAAGCCTGGTGCCTCCCTCTAGCTCTTCCCTCTTGCAGCTGGTGCGAGTGGGAAACATCCCCGTCAAACAGTGAGGAGGTTATCAGTTAGAGGCCCAAGCAAACAACATGGCCTTCTTCCGCCAGACCATGGCAAAACCAGAGAATGTTAAGAAATCAATGAGACATCAGAGATGATCAAATCCATCCTCACACATGGCAGTCGAGATACCACCACCACAATTTCTATCAAAGAAAACCTCAGTCCTAGCTAGTAACTCAAGAGTATGGCATTGCTAAACTGAATACCGGATTAAAAGCAAGAGAAGGCTCAGATTCCCATTTGTTCACATTCTGGTAAGACTGCTGCACTGTGCTGGCATGGGGTGTTATAACTGTCTTAAAGGTGAGACTCACTGTGGGAGGTCAGGAGTGGTAATCATCTAGTCGCCCAGGGCTTTTCTCTCCCACATCTTTGTGCCATGTCAGCTCTCCCTGTCTCTCTCTCTCTCTCTGGTTCCCCATGCCACATCCCAAATAAATGCTATTCTTAGCACATAAATGCTGATTGAAAAAGAAGGTGGCTTGCCAATTCAAACTAACCCTGGCATTTGTGTGTCCTGAATCTTCAGCATAAACCTCAACCCCTGGATTCAAGGCTACCTATTGTTTGTCTGTCACATTTACTTTTCCATTTGGGAATTTGATGTTTTTATACTTTTCCAAAACACCAAGAGAAAAGCAGTTCACATTATCCAACTAGTTACCTGCAAATTTCTAGGTCCAGAAATTAAAATACGTTGAAAACAAAGACACAAAATGCAATAGACTACTGATATATTGATCCTCCTCTCCACTTCCACAAACATGATTGCAGTGGTTTGATCCATCTTTCCTCGATGAATGAATGGACACATTAGGTCCTGACACATTCATCATGAGAAAATTGCAAATTCCCCAATATGTCAGGTGATGGAAGTTAGAAATATTGCATATAGCGATAATCCAAAAGTGCTTCCTTCTCTTCCAAGTACTACATCAACCAATGTGGCCATTCCCACACTATCTCTAATTTAGAGTCAGCACTGCTCTTCCAAAGTTGGTCAGCTTTCTATTGGGACTTGACTACCCCCTAACTAAAAATATCTGGAAGCTCCCAAAGAATTTGTCTTCCTGGGGTACAGAAGGAGTTTGCATGACGTACACAGAGGTGGCTAAAGATTCCAGTCCCCCTACAAGAAACACTTCAGTTAACCAAGAGGGAAGATTTAGCTAGTCTAGAGATGGGAATGAGACATTAGACAGTAGGATATAACGAGCCCAAAGGACCCTCAGTAGGAAAGCAAAGCTTGGCTGATGTCAACTGCACATAAGGGGAAAAGAGTAGCCCCTCCTAATGTAAGAAGGGCAGATTCTTGGAGAATGAGCAACAACAGCTTTAGCTACTATGCTTCCTTACGTCCTGGTATGGGGAAGTTTAATTCTTCGGCTTTTGGAGGAAAGGTTTTTACTTCATTCTTAAAGAATGATGATAAGATGGGAAATAGCCCCTTTTCAAAGAGGAAGAAAGGTGGGGGAAGGGAAGGGGCTGCCAAAAACAAAGAAACATGATTTCTCTCTTATAAATATCTAGAGAACGAGGAAAAAGTCTCCCCTTGCAGCCACAGACCTGGCTTATCCTGTGTTTCATTTGAAACAAACAAAAACTAAACCAGGGATAGCAGGCAGAGAGGAAGCCCTGGTGAAAGGAGACCGGAGTGGGACACCAGGGCTTGGGAAGACAGGATGCGAAACTGATCACATTTCCTTCCTTATGAAAGCTGGGCCTTTGTTTACATCCTGTCCACCCCCTCCTGCCATTCTACATGCTCTCAGCCAACTCAGAGAGCCCAGAGGCTTTCAGTTAGCCTTTATTGTATTATAAGCATTTTTCTTATCACAACCGAGACCCTTAGTATTGCATTAAAAAGACAGTTAATTTTCTTAAGCTTCTTTTTTAATACAGAAATAGGATTAGAAGGATAACACGCTCAGATGCAAGCACGTTATTTGATTATGTCTAAACCTAATCCTGGCTTCACCTTGGTCTGCACAGTCTCCAGTTTGGGGGTTTTATTGGTTGATAATGTCAGCGCTGTCAGATATTATTACTTGGGCAGTGTCTGCTGTTACTCGTCCTTTCCTCCACTCCAAATTCTAAAGACTTGAAATTAAATTTTAGGATAATTCTTTGAAACCTCTCCATCTTGCAACTCTTGGACCTTTCTCTCTTATTTCATAAGATCGATAAATAGATCGAGAGCCGGAAGGGACCTCAGAGGCCAGCTAATACAACCCCTTCATTTTAAGACTTGGGACTTGCCCTGTCACGTAGGTAGTTTATCCAAGGTGGGATTTGAACTTGGGTCCTCTGACTCTAAAGGCTCTGACCCTTTGTTCTGAAAGAACAGGAATATCCTCAGAAAATACAAACCTGACTTCACAAGAGGCAGGAAGACAGAGCAAGAATCGGAAATCCCACTTATTCAGGCTTTAAGGTCCAGTTGAAGTTTTTCACCTCTTTCATGAATACCAGATGTGATACCTTCCTCTTTGAGTTTTCATAGTCTCAAGTGTCCCAAAAGTCTTAGTGCCATCGCAAGCTATTCCAGCTTAAAACATCACAAAGACTTTGGGACGCCCTTTACTTTGTTTGCATTTCTGTTGTGCATTTTCATACTGTACTATGTGTTAAACATTTTTGAGTGCTTGCTTGGCTAAAAACTTCTACATTGCAAGCTTCTTGAGATCTGAGATCCTGTCCTATTCATCAATTTTAACCTCATAGGTCCTAACACTGACTTCCACATAACAGGCACTTAATAAAAGCTTATTAAATCAAATTTGGGGTTTGTTTTTTCTGTATCCCCAGTGCCTGGCTTATCATAGGTACTTAATAAATACTTACTGAGTGGAATTATTAAGAAGTTGTTTTTAGAGGAAATCATTTTGTATTTATAATTCTATCTCTAAGAGAAAGAATATAAGATTATAAGAACCTCATGACTAAGAGAAAGCAGAGAGGGGAGAGAGCGGTATATCAAACCAAGGACTTGTTTCCTTCCTTAGCATAAGACAGAGTGACTAGGGAACTCATAGCTGGCAGAGTAAAATTAAAATCCCAAACCATGCTTTCAGTTTTCCTATTTAAAACTTCCTTGGGAGAGCACCTCTATGGTCCCAATTCTCTTAATGGAAAAGCCGAAGATAAACATGCTTTGGAAAAGACTTGCATTCAATCCTCCAGGCTGATCAATCCACACTCTTCTCCCCTCCATCAATCCCCCAAATCATCTCATAAACCATTTTACCTGTCGCAGTGGTTGCATTTAAAGGGCTTTGCACCCGTGTGTTTCCTGTAGTGCCTTGTAAGCTCGTCACTTCGTGCAAAACGCCACTCACACCCTTCCCATGAACACTTATAAGGCTTCTCACCTGCAGGGAGAGATGAAATGAGGCCTGTTAGCAAATGGCAGCACACTTCACTACCTCGATGGCCAGTATCTTGGAAAGAGCTACTTTAAAGGGTAAAACTCCCTGGCTGCACAGGTGGCAGAAATTGAGAGATTCAAATGGACCTCAATAGTGTACTTACAAGGTCCCTGCATCTGGAAATCCTATTTTGGTTCCCAAAGTTAGGGCATTTCCTTCAACTTGTAAAGCAGTCATTTCTTCTCCCAGGAGGATGCTCACCCCCACTGCCTGAGCAGGAAGGAAATGTGCTATTTTCATTAGAACCACAAATGCTTCTAATTCTATTTTCCACCAGAACCTACGGTAATTCGCCATTTCTGGCTTCTTGGTCTCCCCCTCCTCCTCTCTTTTTTCCCTATCACCACAAACTGTAGGCTTGTGGCTGATTTATAAGGACAGCAACTCACGACTCCAAGAGTGACTTTTCCTTCCAATAAATGCAAGTGAATAAAGAGGCAAGAGAAAGAGCCACAATTTTAGGGAGGAGAAGGCAAACAAAAGCTATGAAAGGTCTCAGGTGTCTGTATTACCTTCAGCCGTAAAAATTCTGCTTAGCAAAGCTGAGAGCATGATTCCAAGCTGTGACGTATTCTGCCACCAGAGCTTTCGAGCCAATTTGGGAGGCATGTTTTCGCCAAAATGGAGCCCTTACATCAGTAAGTCTGAAATTATAGCATTTAGGATTCCCTGAAGGACCTTTCCATAGAGTGACTACAGATTAAGAAACATAGGACAGGCAAGAGGAGGATTTTTCTTTAAAGCCTTCTTACTCATCATGTCTATTCCCAAACATGACACACATTTACACTTTTCACCCTATGGATGGACAGTTTCAAGAAAAATCCCCATAATATAACGGTTGTAGGCATTGATTTACTACTAATAATAGCTGACATTTATACAGCACTCTAAGGCTTTCATAGAGTTTTACATTCCTTATCACATCCGAGTCTAACAACAACCAGATGAGGTGCTTACTATGAGTATTTTCACTGTCTTTCTCACCCCTCCCATCTCCCACCATGGGGTAGTGAAGTATAGTCCAGATCTATCATTTCACCAATACATCAAATTTGTGGTGTGGAAACTCTCTCTACTGATACAGCGTATCAACTCATTTTATAATTCCCCCATTAGATTGTGAGCTTTTTGAGGGCAGGCACTGTCTTTTGCCCCTTTTGGTATCCCCAGCGCTTACCTTAGCACAGTGCGTGGTACACAGTAGGTATTTAATAAATGTTTATTGATCGACTGACAGTCTCAGAGAGTTACCTGAAGATACTTGAGTGGTTAAGCGATTTATCCATGGTCACACAGCTAGTATGAGTCAAAAACAACTTGAATCTAGGTCTTCCTAATTCCAAAGCTAGCCCTTTCTCCGCTACATTATGTTTCCTCTCATCATACTGCTGAAGAAACTCAGAGTCAGAGTGTTTCAGTAACATGTCCGGTCATTCATATAACTTGCAAGCATTGGAGGTAGGATTAAAACCCAGGTTTGGGTTGTCTTTTTTTTTTTTTAACTCCAAAGCCAACACTCTCAAAATGTTAAATCTTGGGAATTCAGAAGGTTTAGAGGATAAATGCTTATTACCATTGAGATCCAGTTGGTTGTCCGATAATTTCTACTTTGACAAACTAAACCTGCCCTTCACTTTGAAACATTAGAAGATATTCACTGTCCAGGCATACCACTTGATTCACTTTCTTCTCCCCAACTTTTCCCTCCTCTTTAAAATGTGATTATGAAAGAGATAGTTCTTTTTCAGTCTAGTTAACACTAAAACTAAATCTGAAGGTCTTTTTTTTTCTTCATGTAACACTGTGAACAAAAATCCTAACTACAGATATTTTCTTCTAAACACTTTAAGAGCTTGTGAACAAGGATTAGAGGTATAGGAGAAACCAGGAATCAGCATAAAAATCAGGAAAAACATATTTCACTGATTACTATCATGAGGCTAAATTTGGAGACTTAAGTCAAAATTTCAGAAAAGATACAATAATGCTGTATAATGAACCTTTTGTAAACACTTAACCACTCTGCTAGTGGAAACACAATATTTAAATAGACCAGGTTATCTGGCCTCAAGGAGCTTATGGTCTAGTGTGGAGATAAAATGCTAACACAGATAGCTATCTCCTTTGTCCTTTTGTTAACTGCTAAATAAACAAATCTCAGGTAAAAGGGAAGCATCAGGCCTCTCCCTTCCTGTCTCACTTGTTTAGTCATTTTTTTTCCAGTTGTGAACCCTTTTGGGGTTTTCTTAGCAATGAAAACTAGTTCATTTTACAGATGAGGAAACTGAGACAAACAGGGTTGTGACTTGCCCAGTGTTGCACAGCAGCAGCAGCAATCCCAGATAAAATACAAGCATCATGCCTTGCCTTTCCTGTCTTACTATCCACCCCCTGAATCTGTTCAAGTGATATTTACACTCAGGCCACCAAAGAAAACATTTATTGTTCTATGTTCTATAGCCTTCTGCTAACTTTGTTCCCAGGAAATGCAAGGTTTCTGTAAGGTTTCTGCATTTGCTCCTAGTATATTAAACGGAAGCGTGGGCTTGCACTTATAGAACTGAATGTTTGAGGGGAATAAGTAAGAGCCCTGTCCAAGAGAGGAGAGAGACAGGAGGAAAGCGCTTTATCTTGGCAGCCCCTGCCGTCTACCAATGTTATTGATCATCAGAGAGATTTCAAAATAGAAAACTGGCTCCAAATAGGGAAAGGATACCACTGCACTTCAGAAATTCAAAATGCCCTGTCCTTCCAAAGACCTTTAAAAGCAAATAAGAAACTCTCGGGACCAAATAAAATTCAAAACCCAGCAATAAGGCATAGAGGAAATCCCATGAAAGACTGCAGTAGTGAACCCAGAAAGTCAGGTCCCAGAAATCAATCCATCTGTCTAGCTGATTGGCCTATCATAGGCTAACTGTTCTGAAGGACAAAAGAAGGGGAAGGGGAAAAAGGAAAGCTGAGGAAGTTATTCTTTAATTCAAAGCAAACATTCCCACCCCCACTCCCTGTAGCTAGATTTGGTTATTTATTAAATAAGTTTTTTCCTTGATGCACAATGAAACCTGCCAGTGCTCTCATGGCAGATAATACATGCACTGAGTTACTCACCCAGCAGGAATCCCCCACCCACTTTTCCAGGTCTCTCTGGGCTGTTCTAATATATACTGTCTCAGAGTACTACTATACTGACTTCTAGCTAGACAGCAACTTCAGGCAGCCCGATTATTATTTATGAATGTTATCATTTTATAAGCCTTAACTGCTCTCAGTGTGGAAGGTGCTGTCTAGAATATTTAAGCACAGCCCCTTTGGGCCTCGATGGTATCTAGCCTGGTTACATCTTACAGTTTCATAAAGATGTCTTCCCCATCCCTCTAATTGGTTTGCTTATACCATGTCATGCCTGATGGAACTATCAAAATGAAATGAAAACAGCTGAAATCCAAAGACTCTCATCCAAACAAGAGTGGCTTGTGTACCATAATCAACCTTGTCCCAAACCATGCTGGCTCTAGACATCAGGAAGAAATACAGGATTGTCTTGTTTAAATTGGTAGAAAAGGCCCACAGACAGTGAGGGGGGAGAGCAGAGGGAGTTCTTTTAGAATTCTCTATCCATTTTCCAGCCACCCAATAACTACCCAAGAGTGGAAGAAAGGAGAATCTTCTGTCAATGTGTTTAAGGTCATACCTGTGGTTCACCAAATAATTGCATGGTTGACCTGAAAAGAAAAGCCTTTGATGTATTTGTTTTCATCCTGGAGTTTTTTTTTGTTTGTTATTTTAGTAAAATGCTTATTTTGCAAGAGGCTATGTCCCTCCCCCCCTCCAAGAAACCAGTCAGTTAGATCACAGCTGAAGCAGACTTTATGCATAATCAGAGCTGCCTCATGGTGCTGTGGACTAAGTGCGGGACCTAGAGGCAGAAAATCTGGGTTCAAGACCTGACTCTGCTGTGAGAGCTCTAAATCAGTGGGCATTTAACCTAAGCATCTATTTCCTTATTTGTAAAACAGGAATAAGAATCCTTGTGCCATCAATTCTTTAATTCTCTTCTCTCAGAATTTTTGTTAAGAAAACACTTCACAAACTATAAATAAACAGGTGTGAGTTCGATCTATTCTCATGGTACAAAGGCAACAATGGCCATTTGGAACAACTTCCTTCAATGCCTGTATCTCCTATTGTCCCACCATTCTATTTCCTCTCCATGGAGAGGGCTATTCCCCTGGGTGATGCAAATGAAACTAGAGTGGGGATAAATCTGGAGAAACACATAAACTTGTCATTGCAACTTTAGGCAAGTCTGTTTCCTTATCTCTAAAATGGTGTGTTTAGACTCAAAGGATCTGGAAAGTCCTGTGATTGATTCCAGTTCCAAATTACTATGATGACATAGTCTTCTCCCCTCAAGAGACTCTGGAAGCTAGCAAAGGTCCATAGAAAAGGGAAACTAAATTCACCAAAAGAGATCTACTTGTATGGAGGGGAAAAGGTGATAAAGGAGATGAATCCCCAAGAAACATGTTTTCATCTGGAAAGAAGATCAAAGTTTGTAAAAAACACAAAAGTATGAACAGAATGATAGTATTACTGTTCACCATGTCTCAGAAGACAAACTAGGCATTATGCTCCCTTGTAACATGTTGGCAGTTGCTTGAAATAAATTAAAAAACTGGATCATTGACCTAGAGAGGGAAGAGGCCTTAGAGGTTATCTAGTCCTTTGTTTTGCAGATGAGGAAACTGAGTTCCAGAAATATTAAGGGACTTGCATGAAGTCACTACACAGGTAGGGAGTGTAGAATTTGAACTCAGACCCTAGGACTCCTTTGAGTTCATTCAGCATTTCAAATTCACAACTCATATCTCTATCTCATTTGTGGCCTCTTACATGGTCATCGGAAAAGGCTGAACCCCAGAAGATGGTATAGATAATATAGGTTTATGTTATACTGACCCATAAAAGGTTATTAAAGGAAGTTTGTGGTACAGGCCTAATTGGGGTGGGGGAAAGGGACAGGGAACAGGAAGGTTAAATCATAGACAGAAGTCATTCTCTAACACAAAAAATGTTGTTGGTAGAATGACATAGAACACAGAACTGGGCAGACTGTGGCCAAGTCAGTGATGTATCTCTTAGACTTTTCTAGATCCAAGAGAATACAGACTACTTGACTGGTTGTGGGAAGAATGGAAATTACTCTGATTAGCAATGCCACTCTACAAAACTGCTAGATCTGCCCAGATTATTTTCCCCCAGTGTAATACAGTTTTACCATAACAAGAAAAGAAAATGCTTAGTTTTGAACCTGACACACTGCTTTGCCTTCCCCAAGTACCTCGTGAGAGTCTCTTGACAATGGCCCTCCTACATCCTCACTCCCAGAAATCACAGACTCCTCCATTGCCCCCCAGCCTAGACAATGAACACCCTTACATTTCCCTTAAGACTCTGAGCTTGTACCCGATACCACAGTTCTCTTGGGCGTCACTCCACAGGGACAGCAAGTGCGTCATTTTACGAAACTCGTCAGTGCAGCTGCTTTCCACTGATTGGACTTGGAGAATGTGTATGTGTCATTCCAAATATATTGTGTTTTCGATTTTCCCCAACAGGAATTGTCTTCTTCAGTCTAATATTACATAGATAGTGATATGTAGCAGGGATGTAATTATCATAGCATCTCCCACTCAAGAAACGTCATTTTTACTATTACTTAAATCATCATTAATAGTACTGATCCCAATTCACAGACAAGAAACTGCCCTTAGAAAAGGCTCAAGTTTTTGGTCCTGCCTGCTGAACAAGTTGCTTAGAAAACTATAGAACTTCCCTACCACAATCTTGAAGAGGCTCTAGATACTGCCATCATGCATGTCCTAGAGTAAGAAAGATCTGAGTTCAAATCCAGACTCAGATGCTTACTAACTGTGTGACCCTGGACAAATCACTTAACCTTGTTTCCCTCAATTTCCTCAAATGTAAAATGAGGATAAAAATAGCACCTGCCTCTCAAGATTGTAAGAATCAAATGAGAAAATATTTGTAAAGTGCTTAATACAGCGCCTGACTATATAGATATTAGTTACAAATGTTAGCTGTTATTATTATTATAAATATGCCACATTTCTGCTTATCGAAAAATAAAATTTTAAGCAACGATAAGCTCAAAAACAATGGAAAAGTAACAATAAACTTGAGGCATATTGGTTTATCCTGAAAATGTGTGCATAGCTAATAATACTGAAAAAAACATTCTCTTTCCTCCATATTATCCTTACAGAGACACATATTTGATAAGACACATTGGGGAGAAGAAGGTGCAGGAAAGTAATCAATTGATAGCTAGCATTTGGATATATATAGTTTTCCAGTTTGCAAATCGCTGTATACCTGGTACCTTTTTTGATCTTCTCTGCTGTAGAGACAGTGGTTGTGCCTGTATTGCACATAATAAGCTAAAGCAGGAAATGATCAGCATCTTAGAATATCATTCCAAGGTTGTGCCCGTTGAGAGTTCAACTTTATCACAAAAGATTATCTTTTGTTGTGAGGTGGGAGAAAGAAGAGGAAGAGCATTTGAAGAAAGAGGATTGCTTAATCATTCACTAATTTGTTCAAACATTCTTTAAATTTAAGAGGGTGCCCGGCATTGAACACCCCAAATTTGCTCAGCACTATATAGAATACATAAACTCACAGTTGCTGCCCCTTGAATTTAGAACATTTACTCAATAAAACATTTTTTGGGGGTATTAAAAATAAAACTGCCAAAAGGATAAATGGTTCAAAAAAACTCTTCTCAAACTAGAGTGCAGCCCATCATGGATACAGGGGTGAAATCAGAGATGAATTGCTTGCATGTGTGTGAATTATACAATAAGTCACTTCTTAAAATTATTGAAATTTTAGTCAACATCCAAAGTTCCTAGCCAAGGGGAGATGATGGGGGGCTACTGCTGAAGATTTTTGCATTAATTCTCAGAGCCAAGAAGACGGGGGTCCTATCTACTCAAACATACTGGCTGTGTGCCTCCACATAAATAAACTCCCAGTACTGCAGATAATTTTAAGACCAGGAGTGTTAGGGAAAGTATTGATCAGCAATGGCAGAGGTAATATCCTCATCAAGGACTTACCTAGACCAGTAAAATCACAGATTCAGTGCCTATCACTGTCTCCTATAAAACCTTACTTCCAGCTGCTCTGAAGGCTGCCCCAGATCCTTAGCAGAAATTGAGCTGTAGGGATTTAAGAGGTTTTGTCACACTCAACCAGTGAATTCCAACCGTAATTTTGAGATATAGCAGGGTATTTGCAATTATCTCGAGACATGCCACAAAAATTTTAAAATTCCATTTATTTTCATTTGCCTTCATTTTAAAAATGAATAGTAGTCAAACATTACTCAGGTGTCTAGATGGGGTGTGGAAAAAATTACAGTAATGCAATTCTGAAAAAAGGGAATTAGTACTAAACGCAACATTAGCAAACTTCTCTTTTCTTGGTTATAGTCGTTCATAACCAGTTAATATTCACTGCTATGAAACTGGTGAGCATAGGAAAGGCTGTGTCTTTGGAAAGGAATAGAGCAGGGGGAGTGTTTTGCTGGCCCCAAGATTATTTGATTCTACTTTCTCTCTTGTTTTACTTTACTAGAGTTAAATCTGTAACGAATTTAATGCCCTTTCTCATTTCAGTTAAAATAATTGTATTTTTCATTAGCCCTCAGAAATAAAAAGGATGATGATGAGGGCATGCTATGACACAGGAACTCTTCTAGTTTTCAGGAGTGAGGAGGTACAGTATTTTTTAAAGAGTATGCAATTAATATATGTTTTCCTTTTTGTTTTAAAAAAAGCAGTCTGTGTTACTAGTTCATTCGATAGTGATTTTCACAAGTTTATTTTAGCCAATAAGAAAGGTCTGACCTCGGGCCAGTTCTAAGTACACCATAATAATGTGGGAACTTGAAACTCGAGAAATAGAACAACCTGATCCCAAGTCTAACCTTAATTCTCAACACTCAAAACCCACAAGAGTAACATATATCATATCGAGTTTCACGACTATATATTGCATAACAATGCATAGAACATATGTGGGGACATTAGCTATTCACTGTGGATGGTGAACAAAAGTTCATTTTCCTTTTACATCAATTTTAAGTATTTAACAAAAAGCGATAAATGTTGGCAGAATTTCTATTCTATTTCTAAATGATATGTAATCATAATGGTTAATTTCTATTATGACCAAGTAGCTCTGATACATAGCAATCTTGTCTTTTACTTAAGCTGATGACTGCCATCCACATCTGGTGATTCAGATGAGCCACAATGATGCTGCCAGAAGCAATCTGGAAAGTATTGCTAAAGATTATGACATCTTAAGCAAGAAACTGAAGACCTTAGGGACATAGGCGGTGCCTTTGTGACGGATGCTGAAGAAAAGTGCTTCAGGAAAAATGGCAGATTTGAGCTGGTTAAGAAGATAATGTATGAAAATGGGATTTATATTTGGAGCTCATAGCTTAAAAGCTGAGATAATAGGCTCTTGGCCAGGGATGGAGTATACCTAACAAGTGCTAGGGGAAAAAATGCACCTTCCTGGGGTCCTACAAATCTAATCAAAAGATTAGAAAACTGAAAAGAAAGGCAGGAGAAAATTGCCTACATATATCCACCAAACTAGGTATCAGAAAGAATAGTTATAGCATAGGAAAAAGGAGTAGAGATATCCAAAAATGTGAATTTTGTTCTCTCAGAAGACAAAATCTAAATTTTTTTTAAAAATACCTAACAAGTAACACATACTACTTAGGATTTCAGATGCCCATATAGAAATGCGTAATGTATGAGTAACAAATAATTAAGTTTAGAAATCCTAATATAAGGAAGAAAATTTGACCTCATCAATATCACTGCAACTTGGTGGCATGAGATCCATGCTTAGAAATTGGCTCTTAGAGAGTAGATCTATTTGAAGGACAGGCAAAAGGGAATTTGACTTACACTGCACATTAAGAAGATAAACTCATGAGACTAATTCCAGGAAATCAGGAAGGGGAAGATTGGGGTGAGGTTAGCAGAATGAAAAACATTTGGGAGAAAATCGGAAGAGCAGAAACATAAGAAATATCACCAGAATCTACTACAGACCACCTAGGGAGGAAGAGAAAATAGATGAAAAATTCACACAAGCTTGGCATTAAGACAGAGATAGAAGATTTTCAATTATCCAGACAAACACTGGAGCCTTTTCTCACTCTGCCAAAAGCAAAGTTGTTAATAAATTTCTTAGCTTGGTTTACTGATAATATTACCTTTTGGAAGAGGGAAATTTCTATTCTGGACATGATTCTCACCAACAAGGTGAAACTAGCAGCTGAGGTAGAAATAATATGAATGTTTTGGGAAGCAACTAATCCATTCTAGAATTCATGTTCTTCACTTGACGATATTCTATCTCCCATCTCCATGACTTTGTATGTGCCATCTCTCATGCATGGAATGGATGCCCTTCTTACCTCCAACTCCAAGAGTTCCTCTTCTCCTTTAAAATACCATCTTCTACATAAAGACATTCCCTAATCTCTCCCAAATGTTAGTGCCCTTTCTCCTGTAGTACCTTGTAATTACCTACTTTGCATACATTTGTGTATGTGTATTTATTAACATTACATTTGTATTCTGCATATTTTTATATGTACTAGTCTTCCCCCATTAGGATGTAAGCTCAATATAAGGAGGGATAATGTCATTTTTTCTGCTTATATCCATAGCACCTAAATAGTGCCTGGCACAAAGTAGGTGCTTACTAAATACTGGGTGAACTTCTAGGGAATCATAAAAATGGGAAAAGGACCCACATGTACAAAAATATTTATAGCAGCTCTTTTTGTGGTGACAAAGAATTAGAAATTGAGGGGATGACCATCAGTTGGGGAATGGCTAAACAAGTCATGATATATGAATGTAATTGTGTTATAAGAAATAATGAACAGGCAGACTTCAGAAAAATCTGGAAAGACTTATATGAACTGATACTGAGTGAAGTGAGTAGAACCAGGAGAACATCGTACACAGTAACAGCTACAGTGTGCGATAACTGACTTTGATAAACTTAGCTCTTCTCAGCAATACAAAGACCTAAAACAATTCCAAAAGACTCATAATGGAAAATGCCATCCACATGCAGAAAAAGAAATATGGGGTCTGAATGCAGTTCAAAGCAGACTATTTTCTTTTTTTGTTTTGTTTTGTTGTTTATGTTTCTATTTCTCATGTTACTCCCATTCATTCTAATTCTTCTATACAACATGACTAATGTGAAAATATGTTTAATAGGAATGTATATAAAGAGCCTATGTTGGATTGCAGGCCATCTTGAGGAAGGGAGGAGATGGAGGGGGAGAAAATTTAAAACTTATGGAAGTATATGTTGAAAACAAAAATAAATAAACTTATTAAAAATAAAATAAATACTGGTTGATTGATTGAATTATGAATGATAGAGAAAAAAAAGAAAGCTGGACATAGTCTGATCTGTGCTCTATATCTTGAGAGAGTAGATTTCAAAAAGTTCAGAGAAAGGATAGGATTAAATACCACATATTAAAATTCTACAGGGGGAAGCCTTCCCAATAGGAATAGGAAGCTCTCCAGAATGAAAATCTGAAGACATAATGAAAAACAATTTTGGCAAGGAGAAAAGGGGAAGTTGCCTAGAGACAGTAATATGGATGCACAGCACACTTACCAACCAGCTTAGATTTTCAGAAGATATATACAGAAGCTTCTCCCTGAATGAAAGGCCCATCTTTAAAATAATAATAATGATGATAATAATAATATTCTAGCGATACTACATGACTACAACTCACAGAATGGCACAGTCCCTAAAGAATAAGAGTGAAAGGTCAACAAGAAGCAATGGGGAAGAGCATAGCGGTGGTGGGTTGGCCACAACGTATTTTGGCCAACAATTACACTTAGGAAGATGTGTAAAGATTGCATGAGAGAGATCTATAAGTGTAGAAAAAGGTGGGTTGGTCATGCAGCAAAATTAAGGAAGAACTTATAGCTTACCCATATGTTCTACTGGTATCCAGGCAATCTCAAGAGAACTAGAGGAGGCCTCGAGCATGTTGAGTGGGCTCCCTAAGGATTGGGGGGTGGACAGCATCATCATCATCATCGCTAATAATCATAATCATCGCTAATGCTATGTGCCAAGCACTGTGCTAGCACTTTACAATTGTCTCGCAGGATCCTCACAACAATCCTGGGAGGTGGGTGCTATTATTAACTCCATTTTAGGAGTGGGGAATAGGATGAGGAAACTGAGGCAAATGGAGGTTAACGGACTTGCCCAGGGTCATACAGTTAGTGTCTGAGGCCATATTTGAACTCAGGTCTTCCTGACTCTAGACCCGGTTCTCTATCCACTGTGTCACTTAGCTGCCCCATGGACAAAAATTATAAATTAGCCAAGATGAAAGGACTTGGGTAGGCTGTAGTTTACACTGTTGAGGAGGGATCCTCATTGATGAGATCATATATCTAATCAAGGATAATATATGCTAGAGGCAGGTAGGTGGTACAGTGGCTAGAACACCGAACCTTGACGCAGGAACACCTATGCTCATATCTGGTTGTTGATTTTTTAGACACTTTTATGAGCCACATGACCCTGGGAAAGTTAGTCACTTAACATCTCCGAGTCTCAGTTTCTTCATCTGCAAAATGGGAATAATACCTCACAGGACTGTAGTTATCATATGAAACAATTTATATAAAGCCTTTTGCCATCCTTAAATTGCTACTTGAATGTCAATGATGTTGATAATAATGTAATTACTGAGACCTGTCTGATGCTTGAGAAATCTTAGAAGCAAAAAACAGGTTTAGACCAGCATGTGATACTACATAGCAGGATAAGTTCCAAATAGATATTTGATTTAAGTATAAAAGGTCATGTCATTTAAAAAATTCAAGAACAATGGATGGAGGCATCTTTCAGAACTATGGCTAAAGGGAAAATTCTTAATCACACAAGGCATAGAGGAGATCACAAAATAAAGACACTTTTAGTTACCTAAAACAAAGTTGCAGGGGTTTTTTGTTTGTTTTTTGCTTGAACAAAATCAACAGAGATAGGCTAAGAAGGGAAACTGTTGACTGAGGAAAAAATCTTTACATCAAAAACCTATTATCAAGATTTGATATCCATGATGTAGGAAAATGGAAAAAATATATGACATGAGCCATTCCCCAATGGATATGGAAAAAGAATTGCAAATTAAAAAAAAGATATAGAGAATGACTGCAAATCACTAATGACGAGAGAAATCTACATTAAAACATCCAAAAAATGGTCAAAGATGGCAAAAATGGACACAGTCCGTGTTGGAGGGATAATAAGAGCTATGGGTTTCTATTCCCTGACCATATACCAATTGATGAGAGGGAGGATGTGCCTCAAGAGAATGTGGTGCAGCAAGAGAAAGTTTACCTTGGATTAAAAATCAACTCCTGACAATTCACAAGAGAGTTAATCTTCACATGGCTAGTTGAAAGCTGACTATAAGAATAAAGGCCAAAAATAGCTTGGGATCAGACATCATATGAGTTCAACAGACATGATATTTCTGACCTCCGGAAGCTTTTCTCCAAGCCCCAAGCGATAACAGTCCTCCACCTTTACCCTGCCAAAGGGCAATTATTGAACAAGACAAGCACCTCATCACAAACCTTAAAACATAGTAGAATTAAAGTTAACAAACACACAGTTTGAAAATGATCAAATTGCCTTTTGGCATATGGAATTTCCCCTTAATCTGAAGGCATATACTTAAGCCATCTGACCCAAGTTCACCACCTAATGCATGAGAGACAATGTGATCCACTGTGGGGTTGGAGGGAAACACTGGTCCAAGAGTAAAAACATCTGGATTCAGATCTCAGTTTCAACACCTACTAAGTGCGTAACTGTAGGCAAACCATGCAATCCCTTTGAACTTCAATTTCCTCTTCTGTAAAAGAAAGACACAGTAATACCTGCACTACCTGCCTCATAGGTTTGTTGTATGGAAGGTGTTTTGTAAATTTAAAGGTACCCTAGAAGTGCGAGGTAGAGTTATAAAGAATCTTGTCAGAAAATTTCAATCTCTCATTTTGACAAATGATAAATCTTACGTGGGTAGGCTCTAGCTAACAGAATCCATGCAGTAAAGACCTACCTATGTTTCCCTCTTCATCTCTCCTGTTGACTTACCTCTCCAATTCAACTGGTCTACTTTCTTACTCCAACCACGAAATGTGCTTCCCAATCCTCTCTGCCTATGTGAAACCCAGCTCAAATCCTATACTTCTCATGAAATCTAGACTCACATTCCAGCCTAAAGTTGGCTGCTTTCTCTGAGCTGCTTGAGAGTAGACAGTCTCTTGGCTTTTTCTATTTGTATCCCCCAAGCACAGCACTTGACACATAATGGTAAGCACTTTATGAAAGCTTTGTTTAAAAATTCATTCATAGTACACACTAAATATATCTGTCACTTTGTTCCATTTTTGTTAATTATTTTGCTAATAATTTTGCTTTTCATCTTGAATAACGTTAATTTTTGTTAACATTCCTGACTTAACATTTTATCAATCATCTTTTTATAGGGACAGATCTTATTCTTTTTACCTAGAATATAACCTTCTCGAGGATGGGGATTGCTTCTTCAATTTCTTTGCATTCCCCTTAGCAGGGTGCCTTACACTAAGAAGGTCCTCAATAAATATCTGACTGATCAATAGATAACAGGTTAACTAAAGCCCATAAGACTATTCAATCTTCGTAACTTTCAGTCGTCTGAACCCTAGTGCATTTCAGTTCACTGATACACAGTTGAGCGTAAGTATCTGTACCCCATTAATTTTTTTAAATATAACTTTTATTTTATATACTTATTTCATTTAAAAAGCACTAATTTTCTCACCCTTTTGCCTCTCCTTTAATGGGGAAAGAAACAAATAACATAATAAGCCTTTTAATAAACATGGATATCCAAACAAAAATAGGTTTGTATTGGTCATGTTCCAAAATATATGTCTCATTTAGCACCCAGAGTCCATTGCCCCTCTCTCAGCAGGGGAGTAGCATGCTTCACCACCAGTCCCTGGAATCATGGCTGGTCATTGCATGGATTAGTTTTTAAGTCTTTCAAAGTTGTTTTTCTCTACAATGTTACTGTGCCTGACACTGTTTTAAGATTACTTGATTTGTTCTATTCACTTAAAATAAACTGGAACTACTCTATACTAGAAGACTTTGCATTTCCACTTCCAAACACTCTTGCAGAGGGCATCCTCGGCTCTTCAGAGCAGCACAATCTCCCAGCAAGCTCGGCTGTGCCACGGTTGTTACAGCCCCCAGTTAGAGCAAGACCTTCAATAGCACTCTGGTCAGCTCATCTCCACCTCATCTCCACATGCAAAATGGATTTCATCCACCAGAAAACCTACAGGCAGACTTGAATGCATGCCTTCTTCTTCTTTCTCCAAATCCTTCTGTCATTTTACACTCCCACAGCTTCCCCTATCATTCCATGCTAGGAATACTAATAATGGGAAACAATACAATACAAGCCACCCATGGAGTAGACATCTAGATTCCATACACACACACCAACCCACACAGAAACACACCCCCTTCCCCCTTCCCCCTCCCAAGTTAAAGATCTGCCAACAATTTGGCTCAAACATCCTGGCACCCACATATGTAGCTACACCCCCACACAGCCTGTCAGTATATAGACTCCTAACCTCAAATACTCAACATATCTGCACCAAGCCAAATAACCCCAAAATGATTTCTTTTAGTTGCTCTAATAAAAAATACACGTACCTGAATCCCTCCCTCAACAGATACACACACAATGCAACAATAAAATAAAGCAACTACCCTATACGAGGAGATCCTCGGAGAAAAACATTAATGCAATACAAGTTTATACTCTAAAAAGACAAAGTGTCATGATATGCACAATCATGGTTAACCTGTATTAGATATTTGTTCACAAAATCATCAATTACCCATTCAAATAACACAGTATTTTGAGTAAACACAAATTTCACATTCTTTCATTCCATCATTAACTAAACTTTGCCTAATCAGTCCTCTCTCATCTATTGCCTGACTGTGCCCTCTCTTAGCTTACCTCCCAAACTTATCTTCTGGTTTTCTAACCTCAGTCTTCTAGAACTATGTCCTAGGTCCCAGTATGCATGTTTTCTATTTTCCCTCAGCCTCTCATACCCTCATCCCTAGCATCCAACTCAACTCTTCATGAGCCCATTCCATTCTTTTCTGTTCCTACTTCCAGTCCTCTAAGATATGCACTCCATTTTCAACAAACACCTACTTCCATGAAGGCTACTTCTCCATCCTTTAATTAGTTGTAATAAATCCCCATAAAAACACTGCATCCTGAGCAACCCTTTGACAATAAAGATTCTTCCTTTTTCTCATTTAGGAAGCATTTATTAAATTCCTATTACACACAAGACACTGTGCTTTGTTCTAGTGCTGTAAAGGGAAAAAATTAAATGGTACCTAACCTCATGGAGGTTACAATCTGCTGGGGACACAGATAAGTTAATTCAAGATGATTTGAGGATGGAGAAGGCACTGGCAAGTGGGAAAATAAGAAAGGCTTCATGGAGGAGGTGACAGCTGACCTGTGCCTTGAAAGAGGCTAAGGAATTGAAGAGGTAGAATTGAGAAGATAGTCCATTTTAAGCTTGGGGACTTGTATATGAAAAGGTACAAAGGTGAGAAAATAAATGTTAACTTTGGGGAACAAGTAGACCAGTTTTATTGGGACATATAGTTTATAAAGGGGAATAATGCAAAAATAACTCTGTAAAAGTAGGCTGGTGCCAGACTGTAAGGGGCTTTAAATTCCAAGGTGAGGAGGAGTTTGAGTTTGAGAAGCACTGAAAGTGTTTGAGCTTGGAAGTGGCATGGCCACTCATTTATCAGCTCCTTGCAAAATGGCTCCATTCCCAATCACCAAAAACTGCTATCTCAAAAGTCAGTAATGAGCTCCTAGTTGTCATTTCTTAACCCTCAAACTCCTTTATCAAAGTCTCTATAGTATATGACATTGTTTACAACTGACTTCTTGAGCTATCTTGAGTAGTGAGCTAGTACAAACTCCCCTAGCCCACTCTGTCTAGCCAGTACCAGACCAGATTTTGTATTCCATCTAGCCATCTTGCCATCTACCCTGTTGCCTGTTCATATATTCCCCTACATCTTACCACCTACACCCTATGCTTTTCATCTCTGGCTCTTGGCACAATAGTCAAATCAACAGTGCTTCCGCTAGAGCATGTCAATTGGCTCTCCTATGCATCACCAATCTGGTGATTTTCCTAAAGCACAGATCTAAACACATTACCTCCATACTCAATAAACTCCAGTGGCTCCCTATTACCTCCAGGATCAAATATCAAAACCTCTGTCTGGTGTTCTAAGACGTTTCTTAACCTCTACCACCACCCCAACCTTTCTAGTCTTCTTACACTTTACAATCTCCCCCTCACAAACACACTCTTTGATCCATTGACACTGACCTTGTGCTTTCAAAAGCAAATTGTTCCATCTCTTGGCTCCAGACACTTTCTCTGGTTGTTCCCCATGCCTGGAATGCTCCCCCTTCTCATCTTTGCTTTCTAACTGCCCTGGCTTCCTTCAAACTCAAACTGAAATCTTACCTTCAAAAGGAAGCCTCTTCCAACCACCCCCTTAATTCTAGTATCTTCCCTGTTCATTATTTTCAATTTATCCTGCATATAGCTTGTTTGTGTATGTAATTATATATATTACATATATATTTATATGTGTGTTACATATATATACAAATATATATATATTTGTACATATATACATACATATATGTGTGTGTGTGTGTGTGTGTGTATATATATATAATACACACGCATATATAATATATGCTTGTCTCCCCCATTAGATTGTGAGCTCCTTGAAGGTAGGGACTGTCTCTGGCCTTTTGTACCCTCTGGCATTTAGTACAGTGTCTAGTGCATCGTAGGCATTAATAAATGCTTGTTGACCTTGGGAAATAAGATATACAGGCAATGGGGTATAGAAATCTATCTTGCCCTACAAGAAAGTAGGGGGAAGGGGAATGGGGGGAGGGGGTGATAGAAGAGAGGACTGACTGGGGAAAGAGGCAATCAGAATACATGCTACCTTGGGCTGGGGAGGAGGGTAGAGATGAGAAAATGTGTAACTCAAAATCCTGTGGAAATAAATATTGAAAAGTAAAAATAAATTTAAAAAAATAACAATAAATGCTTGTTGACTAACAGACTGATGCGTATGACTGCCTGGATCAGTTCTCTTTCCTGGCCACCATTCCCCCATAGTTCCTTTCCCTATTAGAACGTAAGATACTTGAGGGCAGTCACATTCTTCCATTTGTAGTTCTTTTTTATTCATTCTCGATGATTTCTCCTTCCTCATCTTCTACATTACAGTTTCCTAGTTCTCCTTCCTCTGTCTTTTACCGGTTCCTCAGCATTCATCCTGCTCTCTAAATGTAAGAAGTTTTCCAAGGTTCTGTTTTTAGTCATCCTCTCTCTCTATGCTTTCTCCCCTGGATATCTCATTTACGCTCTCAGCTTCAACCACCACTTCTCAATAAATGTATCTCAGATCTATATTTCTAAATTTAACTTTTCCCTAGAGCTGTAGAAATTGCCACTTAGATGTCTAGTAGGTACCTTAAACTCAACCTGTCTAGAATTGACCTCATTATCTTTGCTAAAAACGTGCAGTCTTCCTTCTAACTTTGCTCTTATTATGATCATCAATACCTATTCTCCCAGTTGAAACTTTGGAATTATCTTTGACTCCTCCCTCACCCAGTTACTAAATCCCATTTAGTCTAGTCTATCATCACAATCTTTCCTATGTATCTCTTCCTTTTTATTCCCAAAGCCTCACAGTCTAGGCTCTTATCACCTTCTACATGGACTACTTCAATACCTCTTAATTAGTTCCCTAATTTTCAGTCTCTCCCATTTCCAACACATCCTGCAAAATAATTATTCTGACATGCAGACCTAACCATGACACTCTACAGCTCAAAAATTTTCTGGGTTTCCACACCGTTGAATAAAAGGTAGATTCCTTAGCCAGGCATGAAAGACCCTCCCCAATCTGGTTCCACTCTACCTTTTCCAACTTGTTCTGATGTTATCCCCTTTCATGTTCTCTACAGAAGATATCCCAAAAGTCTTAGTGCTTAAAAATGCACTAAGATTTTTGGGACATTCTGTATTCTAGCCATGTCCTATGTGTGTATGTATATATGTGTGTGTATATATATATATATATGTATGTATGTATATATATATATATATATATATATATATATATATATATATATATATATACACACATACACACACACACACACGTCAAGCTTTCTTACTTTTAGTCCTTTGTCCATGACGTTCCCTAGGGATTGCCTTTGCCTCCCTACTTCCTTGTCTCCTTCAAGGAGGTGTCCTTTAAAAGCCCAGCTCAAAGGCTACCTGACTAAAAAGCTGTCTCTAATCAAATCCCCTCAGCTGAAAGTGATCTCACCTTCCTCTGAACTGTGAGTTATATTTTATGTACTGATCATCTTATATTTTGTATCATAGTTATTGCTATAAATGCTTATTTTTATGCCTCACTAGATTTCAAGCTTATTGAGGGTAAAATCCATTTCATATCAAGTTGTGGGTTTCCCACCACCCTGCTTTCTCAGTGGATACCACAGTAAGAATATAGAGCAGGAGCTTAATAAATATTTCTTGAATTATCTACCTCAATTCAGAAATTTTAGGCATCCCATAGAAATCCAGAGTTTACATGCCTGTTTTAGTTTTATGAAATCCCAGCAGATCACATTGAAATACACCAAGATTTGTGCTTACCAGCATGACAAATTTAGAAATTCAGAACTTAAGGATATCACAGTAAAATTTTGCAGCACAGGTTAATATAGATCCATACTTAAGGCCAAAGGTCTGAATGGACTTGGCAAAATGAAAAAGGAAAACTTAGATGCCACTAATGCTGGGTCAAAAACTTGTAATATAAAATCATCTTACACCTTATGGGAAAAGAATTTTATAGCTATGTAGGATCTTATTGCTTATTTAGCTCAGCCAGGGTAAAGTGACTATGTATGGTTGGTTGAAGAAAGTATGTGATTGGTTGAAGGTCACACAGTGAATCAATGGCAAGACCAGGACTAGAACCCAGGTTTCCTGATTCCCAGAGCAATCAACGCTCTTCCAACTACAGACACTTAAATACTTTTCTTTATGAGCTGCTACTGTACCTGGAAAGGGTACCTCAAGAAACTGTTCACAACAATGAGGCCATATACAACACTGTCCATATGAATAGTCAGTTAGTGACAAACACATTATCTAGTCTACATCCGGTGAACTTGATTAGCTAAAATATAGAGCTCATATAAGCCAAGATGGTGGGCTGGCTCCCTGTGTCAACTCTGATTTAATCAACACAGAGATTATTCACCTAACCCCAGCTTGCTGCATCACAAAATGTTCCCCTAGTTATAAGAATACAGGTGCAAAATATACTAGAAAGGGTACTGCCCATGGAGCCAGAAGATCTGCATTCAAATCTTTTCCGTGTTTCTTTTGTGATCTTGAACAAATAATTCCACCTTGGGCGGTCTCAGTTTCCTCATTTGGAAAAAATGAAAGGGTTGCATTAGATAAACTCCAAAGTCCTTTCCAGATTTAAGTTTAGGGTCCTTGTCTTTTATGACTTTTAAGGCCTTCTTAAACTCTAAAATCCAATAATAAGGTATTTAGATCACCAGTATTAATTAGAAGAAAAAAAAACAAGCCACAGTCTATTTCTATTTTTAATAGCCAGTTGATGGAAATCAAAACCCTGGTTAACTGAATGACTTGCCTCAGGTTATGTAAGCCTGATATACACTAACAAGCCAACTGTGGGGAAGAGGACAAAATTTTTCAAACGAGAAAGATTTATTGCAAGTTTATCCTTAAAAAGATGGTGTTGTGAATGATCCTAAAGGGCCAAGATTTGTGGACCAATTCCACCTAACCACCCACTTCCACTGTATAGAGTGTTTGAAAGCCCTAAACAGACGCTCATTTCAGCATGAACAATTAAAATACAAGAAATGCTTCTACCCACTTTGGAAATATTTGCTGGTGAAACAAATGTTTCAACTGGAAAGAATGTCTGGGGCATTCAGATGCACCCAAGTATAGATGTGCTTATTGTTAATTTAAAACATATTTGCCTACCTAGACTGTAACTCAAAGCTTATAATTTCCAGTCCAGTGTCTACTCGACTTTGCCTCAGCAGAATTCAGAGGTGACTCTGCCATACAATATTAGGTTTATTATTCTAACAAACTCTCTTCCTTAAAAGAGAAGATTAGATCTTCCCCACTTCTCAATCCTAACAGAATGTCCCAACTCATCAAGGTAAATGTTAACCATTGCTCTGCTTTTTCTCCTCCCTTCCCCAAATCAGTTCTGTGTCTCTATCCACCACCTTCGGAGCCACCCAAAATAGAGAGGCTCCCAAAACCATGGACATGATCATCATGAAGACAAACAGGAAAAAAGAACAAGGCACAAGACCAAACTAGTTCCTTTGATGTGGACAGTATATTTTTATGAAAAGGTCATTGGAAAAGTGCTGGAAAATTGGCAAAGATGACAAAAGACAAAATAGTGTATGTTGGAGGGGCTATAGAAAGACACTAATACACTGTTGGTGGAGCTGTGAATTGGTTGAACCATTCTGGAAAATAATTTGAAACTATGTTCAAAAACTATGTGTGGATAAATAATAATCATAAAAGTAACTGACATTAGAAAATCATACTTTGAGATTTGTGAAACATTTTATGTATATTATTTCACTTGAGCCTCATAATAATCCTGTGAAGGATTACTTTATGTATTATTACCCCATTTGGCAGATGAGGAACCTGAGGAACCTCAGAGAGATTAAATGACTTACTAACTGGATGAATGTTGGCCAGTGTGAGAAGTAGACATTGAATTTAAATCATTCCTGACTCTCAGCCCAGTACTCTATTCACTACGCTATGCTAACTTTTTTTATTCCTTTAATAATTTTTGACTCAGAGATGTAACTACTGATTTTATATCTCAAGGAGTCTAAACACAAAGAAACATCCCACATATAGCAAAATATTAACAGCAGTACTTTCCATGGCAGCAAAAGCCTGGAGGCAAAGTGAATGTCCACTGATTGAAGGAATAGCTGAACAAATTGTGGTATAAAAATGCAATGGAATATCATTGTACCATAATAACAAATATGAAGGGTTCAGAAAAACTTTGGAAGACTTTTATGAATTGATGCCAAGTAAATTAAGCAGGGGACAGCTAGGTGGTACAGTAGATAAGAGTGCCAGGCCCGAAGTTTGGAAGACTCCTTTTCCTGAGTTCAAATCTGTCCTCAGACACTTACTAGCTGTGTGACCCTGGACAAGTCACTTAACCTTGTTTGCCTCAGTTTCCTTAACTGTAGAATGAGCTGGAGAAGGAAATGGCAAACCACTCCAGTATCTTTGCCAAGAAAACCCCAAATGGGGTCACAAACAGTTGGACATGGCTAAAACAACTGATGAACAACAGCAAAAATTTAGCAGGATTAAGAGAACAAAACCCAAAATTACTAAAATAATGTCAAAGCTGAAAGGACAACAGAACTCCTATCAGTGTAATTCTTGATTCCAGAGAACTGATGAAAAAATATACTTCCTTTCTCTTAGGAAATAGGTGACGAACTATTAATGTGAACTGGGTATACATTGTTAGACAAGGTCAAAGTGTTGGTTTCTTTGTAACAGAGCTTTTGGCAGAGATTAGTGGGAAGGGACCATGTGAAAAAGTAATAAAACTTTTTTTTAGGGTTCTGGATTTAGAGTCAGTATAAGTTACCCTTCAAGTATATAAGCGAGATGCTAACTACATTAATGTGCTTAATCAAGGCCACCGTCTTAGAGGTAGATATCATAGTGCATCGGGAATTGGCCTTGACAACAGAAGGACCTGTGTTCAGGTACTGCCTCTAATACCTATGGGCTGTGTGACCCTGGGAAGGTCCATTAATCACTCAGGGCTCAAGACCACTCTCTGAGACTATAATTTGCAGAGAAGATGCAGAGCTGTTTTGGTACAGGGATTTTCCTCATCTGGGAGTTCTCTATATTACTGAAATCACTGTCACAATTCCCCATCCCTTTCTGTGTCATCATGTGCAAATACTATGGCCTAAAAGACACAAAGAAGACATAGTCTTTTCTGTGCCTTGAACATAACAATAACTGCTACTTGTTTGAGGCCATAACCATTAATTTCACAGAGCTCTAGTATTTTAGATCATCTTCAAAGCTAAGTGCTATTTGCAACTGTCACTTCACCTCAGTCCATTTAATTTCATTGGAACAGGCTTTTATGGAATGCAGGAAATTAGAATAGAAAAATGAAAAAGAAACACATAAAAAAGAGACTTCTTTTTCTGAGGATGTTATAAGGCAGCAGTGGTCAGGAGGCCCAAGTAGAAATAGGTAGGGCTAAGAGAAAGGCACCACTTCACTGTAGAGCCTACTGCCGTCACTTAGATCTCTCAGTTCTCACTACTTCTACATTTTGACTGGTATGGATGATATATATGGCATAGTTATCAATTTTCCAATGACAAAATGGCAGAAGGGATAACTGAGCTAATGGACAGCAGAATCAATACCCAGAATGATCTCAGCAGGGTGAACCTTCTGGGTTCAATTTCAAGAGACAGGATGACATGGTAGAAAAGACTGCCAGATTTGAATTCAGAGAATCTGAGTTCAAAACCCAGCTCAGCCACCTTCCTACCTTGGGCAAATCACTGGGCCTCTCTGGGGCTCTGCTCCTTCATCTATAAAATTAGGAGATTTAAACTACATGTTCTTTAAGGTCTCTGCCAGCTCTGAAGATATGAGATGAAATTGAATAGGGAATAAATAAATAATTGTAAAGTCTTACCCTTGGGTACAAAAAATAATCATCCTAAGTATAAGGCAGAAGTATAACTAGACAGCAGTTTGTTTGAAAAAGAGCCAGGGGCTTTAGTGAATTGAAAGTTTGATATGAGTTAATATATTGTGATAGGCAGCTTAAAAGAAAGTTAATCTGATTTTAGGCTGTATTAAGAGAAGCTGCTAGGCAGCGCAGTGGATAGAGAGCTGGGCTTGGAATCAGGAAGACTCTTCTGGAGTTCAAATCTGGCCTCAGGCACTTCCTAGCTGTGTGACCCTGGGTGAGTCACTTAACCCTGTTTTGCCTCAGTTTGCTCATCTGCAAAATGAGCTGGAGAAGGAAATGGCAAACCACTCTAGTATCTTTGCCAAGAAACCCCAAAATGGGGTTGTGAAGAGTCAGACATGACTGAAACAACAAGAGAAGTAACAGTTGTCTCACGGTTCTCTGCCCTAGTTAGATAGCATCTGGAGAATTCTGTCCAGATTCAAAGTGCCCCCCTTTTAGGAAGAAAATCAATAAGCTAGAGAGGGAGTAGGATGGTGAAAGCCTTAAATCCCTGTTTTATGGAATCAGTTGAAAAAACTGAGCATTCTTAGCCTACAAGAAAAGACCTAGCAGAGAGATAGATATTTAATATATATTTAAGGTTGTGAAAGAGAGAAGTTCTGCTTAGCCCCAAAGGGCAGAACTGGGACCAACAGGGGAAGTAGTGGAAGTACCAGATTTAGGCTCAATGTAAGGAAAAACCTGGGTTACTTTGGGAAGTAGTAAGTGCCCCCTCCCTAAAAATTTTCTTTTTCTTTCTTTTTTTTTTTTTGAGGCGATCAGAGTTAAGCGACTTGCCCAGGGTCACACAGCTAGTAAGTGTCTGAGTTTGGATTTGAACTCAGGTCTTCCTGACTCCAAGGCTGGTGCTCTATCCACCTGGCTGCTCCATTCAAGATTTTTAGGCAGGGTGGGGAACACTTAATGGGTATGCTAAAGAGAGGATCCTTATCAAGAACAGGTTGAACTAGATGTTCTCTCTGATCCCTTTTGACTTGGAGATTCTTTGACTCTGTGACATTTCAACTTCTGAACTCTACTATAACCTGTGTGACCTTGGGCAATCGATCAATTCATCAAGCACCTCCAGGACAGGTGGCATACTGTCTAACTTTTCTGGGCTTTGTTTCCTCATTTTAAAAGTGAGGAAGCTGGAGCAGATGAACTTGCAAGTCTCCCCTATCTCTAAGACCCTATAAACTCTCATAACTGTACAAGCATACGGCAGCATTGTTATTAGGCTTCATGGTTTATATCGGTTTCCTTGGCTAAAATTTCATTTCCAGAGTATCTCTAGTGTCTATAGAGAATTTCAAAGGGAGAAATATTTTGCAATGATTTTATATTATTCTATACCGTATGCCTAGAAGGATATTCAGCATCTCCATTTTATAGGAATCTACCTTTCCTCCACAGCTACCAAGAAGATAGATAACATCCTATATTGCTCTGGGGCATGGCTATAGAGAACATATACATCACCCAAGGCCTCTGCCATCTGAGCAACAGAAGCCTTGTGAGGGGTTCCGTTTCCTAACCTCACACTAAGAAGAACTGGCAAGCCTAATAAAGTAGAAGAGACTAAGGAAGAGCTACCATGTATTTGAGGGCCTTCTTCTCAGTGGTAATATGATGTCTTCACTCTTCTCCAACCCCTCTTTCCCAAAGACCTAATCAGGGATGGGGAACATGGACAGTGCTTTGTACACTTTTAGAGCACACAGTAAAAGGATATTTTGAAATGTCATACACAAAGATCCTCAGTGTCAAATTTCAAGACATGTGGATACTTCAGGCTCAAAGCACTGTGGACCATCAGTTCAACCATTCAGGGGAAGAAAAGCTCTCTAGAACAGCTATATCTAGGCCAACAGCTTTTTGAGAATAGGACAGTAGAATAGGGCAGCTAGGTGGCACGATGGATAGGGCATTGGGCTTGGAGTCAGGAAGACTCATTTTCAGGAATTCAAACCTGGCCTCAGACAGCTGTGTGACCCTGGGCAAGTCACTTAACCCAGTTTGCCTCAGTTTCCTCATCTGTTAAGTGAGCTGGGGAAAGAAATGGCAAACCACTCCAGTATCTTTGCCAAGAAAGTCATGAAGTGTTGGACACAACTGAAACAACTGAATAACAACACAGAATAATAGCTTGGGACTCAGAAGACTCAGACAGAGAGAATATCACTGCCACTGTGACTCTGGACAAGTGATCTAACCTCAATGGCCTTCAGTCTCTTTACTTGTGAAATGGGGGTCACAGATTTTAGAAATGGAAGAGTCTTCAAAGACCTTCTAGTCCCATCTCCTTATTTACAAGTGAAGAAACTGAGATCCAGAGGTTAAGTACTTGCCCATGATCACACAGCTAACAAGGAGATCCAGGATTCAAACACTTGTCCTCCAATTCCCAATCTAGCACTCTACCTACTACACTATAAGGCCATTCTTCCTATCGGCCTCACAGGGTTTTGTCATGTTGCAATGAGATGACAGATGTGAAAAGGAAAACTGGAAAGCACCGTACAAAGAATAACAGGCACTAACATTTTACCCAGGGCTTTAAGGAACACAGAGCACTTTGCTTCAAAATGCAAACTCTTATTATCTTCCACTCTAGAAGGAATGGATGTGTATAAACGTGCTATCAAGTTTTCTCAGCATCTTATTAACTTCTAAGTATGAAACTTGCATGCAAGAACCACAAACCATGGGAGCTTTGTAACCTTAAGGAGAAAAAACAGCAGAATAAGTCTGTCCCAAAGTGTCTCTCCTTCTGAATGCTCCCCAAATATTCTGCTGTATCAGAAGCATTCTTTGTTCATTTATTTTGATAAGCTTAGTTTGGTTTTACTTAACTAAGCATAAAATTGAGGCAAGACACTTCATAAAGTTGTTAATAATAATGGTGGCAAGCTGATCCAAGACAAGCACATAGGTCACATGGAAAAGGTCTTCTTTCTCTTTGTTGGCCTTTGCTTCTCTCCTCCCTAAGGAAAAACTGGTATTCTTAAATGTCTTTCCCCAGCTTCTGCCTGGGAGATGTAGAATTCATCTTAAAAGCACCTGCCCACACACCTCAGTCAGTGGTGACAGGTGCTAAGGGAAATCAACATTTCTCACCTTTCGAATCTGAAAGCGTGGCAGATCTTATGAAAAAATTAACCAGTATGCAGCAACCTTAGAACTTCTTCTGCTTTACAACACACACTCACACAGACCATTTGCCTAGTTAAACAGGAGGCGTTATCATGAATAATTAAAACTAAACTATGCTTATCAAAATAAATGAACAAAGAATGAGTCTGATATAGCAGCAGCCTTAAAAAAAATTTTTTTAATCATTTTCCCCCAGTTACTGCTCTACACAATTGGATAATCTTCAGTGGGCCTCCCTATCAATTTGGGTAAATTAGCTAGATTCTATTTGATATCAAGCTAAGGCAGTAAATCATATATATGAGTGTGTGTAAAATTATATAGTATAGGCCCAGTGTAATAAAAAACACATTTATATTTTATAACGGCTGTTTTCTCAACATTCAAGCAATTTTGTTGCAAGTGCTCCAGAGATTTTTCTGAAGTACTCCCGATTTGCTGCTGTAACTGAGTCTGGCTTTGTCTGCAGATTCCTTCCTTCTCCATCATAAACCGTTATCTGCCAAATGTCAGACAGGGTCTCTTTGTGCTGCCAGGAATCGTGCCCGCTTTCAGTACTCCGGGTAGCATTAATGCAGAAGCAAATGAGCAGGTGACCTTTCAAGCCGTGTCAAAAGAGATCCTTGACCCAGAGACCTCAAAACTTAACTGGTTTGGCTTCCTAAATCACCCGACTGGAAAGCACCATGTTTGCAGACAGGGATTGTGTTTACATAAAGATTTAACGCCTCAATAGAGCAAAAGCTGCCCTAACTGTTCATTTTAATTATAGCTTTATTCACCCTACAATGAGTGAATAATATTTTAAAAAATCTCTTGGTAATTGAGCCCACAAGTTGCCCATGGTGGTGCTAGCTCACTTAATGACAGTAGTGGAAATAACTTTACAAAAGGTTTTTCTCAACAGAAAGGATTATTTCCAGATCCTCCTATGCTCATTACGCAAGAGAACCATATAACACTTCAAGGTTGGACTGGATATGGGGGGGGGGGCAAGAAGAAAAAATAAAACCTCACACAGGTGTATGAGACACTCTTCCGAATGCTTATTCACTGTTGTCAAGATTGCTACAAGTAGAAAAAAGGCTAAAGTTGAGGAATGCAGCCATTCTTTAATTAGGATTATGTCTTCACAGTTAGAATGCAACAAGAATAAAGCTAGGTTTCAAGAGTGGAGTCATACACACTGAAACAAAGAAAATCCCGGAATCAGACCCTTAAGACTGCAAAGCTTTCATGGATCATGTGGTCTACTCCTCCTTACTTACCTGGCAGTACAGAATGACTCCAGATAACATGGTTAGCACTGCAACCTTCTAAATCTACAGATCTGTCAAAAAACAATGAAAGCTACCACCACTGGGAGCCCCATGGAGAGAGTACCATTGGGCAAGATGGGATCTTGGCTTGCATACATGCACAGTAGCCTTTGCTGTCCTTATTTCCTTACATTTCAAAATAGCCACATGACCTACTCAGGTTTTGTGTTGTGGTACTTTAACAAGTTGATAATATCTATATTTATAAGGCATTTTAAATAAAGGCATATAATTCAACCATTAAGATCCTCACAAGGTAGGGAAGGGATAGAGAAAGTAGTATAAACCTTATCTCCATTTTTCATATTAAGAGAACTGAAAGTACTAAAATAAACTGTCATATTCACCTAATAAAACTAGAGGTAGGAATTCACAACATACACCACTGCCTTTTATCTATAAAAATATTGATATTTCTAAGGGTTTTTTTTCTTAAAATAATTTTTTCCGGGGGGCGGAGCCAAGATGGCGGCCAGGTAAGCAGGGACTAGAGTGAGCTCCGTTACCGAGTCCCTCCAAAAACCTACAAAAAATGGCTCTGAACCAATTCTAGAACGGCAGAACCCACAGAACAGCAGAGGGAAGCAGGGCTCCAGCCCAGGACAGCCTGGATGGTCTCTGGGTGAGGTCTATTCCAGACGGAGCTGGGAGCTGGGAACGGAGTGTAGCAGAGCACAGTCTGAGCAGCGTGGACCATCCAGACCAGAAGCCGGGCGGAGGGGGCCCTAGCGCCCTGATTCAGTGAGCTGCAGCAGTTACGAGACTTCTCAACCCACAAACACCAAAGACTGCGGAGAAGGTTAGTGGGAAAACCTGCGGGAGTGGAAGGAGTTCGCGGTTCGGCTTCCAGCCCCAGGGGCAGCGGAGGTGGGGCGGCTACAGCTGTTGTTACTTCCGGCTCCAGGCCCACCTGGTGGGAGGAATTAAGTGGCGGATCAGAGCAGGGGTGCACAGCCTGCTGAAGATCTAAGCCCAGTTCAGGTTGGGGGTTTTTGGGGAAGGAGCAGTGCAGGCCTGACAGAGCTGGCACCTCCCCCCCAAACGTGGAACATAGAACTCGTTAGTCTACAAGCAGTCATACCCCACTGAAAAACTCAAGGGTCAAGTTAGTTGGTTGGGAATATGGCCAGGCAGCGAAAACGTGCCCAGATTCAGTCTCAGGCTTTGGATTCTTTCTTTGGTGACAAAGAAGACCAAAACATACAGCCTAAAGAAGACAACAAAGTCATAGAGCCTACAACAAAAGCCTCCAAAAAAACATGAACTGGCCCCAGGCCATAGAAGAACTCAAAAAGGATTTGGAAAAGCAAGTTAGAGAAGTAGAGGAAAAATTGGGAAGAGAAATGAGAAGGATGCGAGAAAACCATGAAAAACAAGTCAATGACTTGCTAAAGGAGACCCAAAAAAATACTGAAAAATACACTGAAGAAAACAACACCTTAAAAAACAGACTAACTCAAATGGCAAAAGAGCTCCAAAAAGCCAATGAGGAGAAGAATGCCTTGAAAGGCAGAATTAGCCAAATGGAAAAGGAGGTCCAAAAGACCACTGAAGAAAAATACTACTTTAAAAATTAGATTGGAGCAAGTGGAAGCTAGTGACTTTATGAGAAATCAGGATATTATAAAACACAACCAAAGGAATGAAAAAATGGAAGACAATGTGAAATATCTCCTTGGAAAAACCACTGACCTGGAAAATAGATCCAGGAGAGATAATTTAAAAATTATTGGACTACCTGAAAGCCATGATCAAAAAAAGAGCCTAGATACCATCTTTCAAAAAATTATCAAGGAGAACTGCCCTGATATTCTAGAGCCACAGGGCAAAATAGAAATTGAAAGAATCCATCGATCGCCTCCTCAAATAGACCCCAAAAAGAAATCTCCTAGGAATATTGTTGCCAAATTCCAGAGCTCCCAGATCAAGGAGAAAATACTGCAAGCAGCCAGAAAGAAACAATTTGAGTATTGTGGAAACCCAATCAGAATAACCCAAGATCTGGCAGCTTCTACATTAAGAGATCGAAGGGCTTGGAATGTGATATTCCGAAGGTCAATGGAGCTAGGATTAAAACCTAGAATCACCTACCCAGCAAAACTGAGTATCATGTTCCAAGGCAAAATATGGATTTTCAATAAAATAGAGGACTTTCAAGCTTTCTCAGTGAAAAGACCAGAACTGAATAGAAAATTTGACTTTCAAACACAAGAATCAAGAGAAGCATGAAAAGGTAATCAAGAAACGGAAATTGCAAGGGACTTACTAAAGTTGAACTGTTTTGTTTACATTCCTACACAGAAAGATGATGTGTATGATTCATGAGACCTCAGTATTAGGGTAGTTGAAGGGAATATGCATATATATACGTATATGTTTATGTATATATATAAGTGAATGTATATGTATGTATATACCTATGTGTATGTGTATGTATGTGTATATATATATATGTCTGTTTATATATGTATATATATATGTATGTGTGTATATATATATGTATATGTAAAAGAGAGAGGGCAGACACAGGGTGAGTTGAAGATGAAGGGAAGATACCTAAAAGAAATAAAATGAAATTAAGGGATGAGAGAGCAACATGCTGAGAGAGGGAGATAGGGAGAGATAGAATGGGGTGGATTATCTTGCATAAAGGTGGCAAGAGGAAGCAGTTCTGTGGGAGGAGGGGAAAGGGCAGGTGAGGGGGGAATGAGTGAACCTTGCTCTCATCAGATTTGGCCTGAGGGGGAATACCATACATACTCAGTTGGGTATCTTACCCCACAGGAAAGAAGAGGGAGGAAGATAAAAAAAAGTAAAAGGGGGGAGATGATGGAGGGGAGGGCAGATGGGGGTACAGGTAATCAAAACAAACACTTTGGAAAGGGGACAGGGTCAAGGGAGAAAATTCAATAAAGCGGGATGGGTTGAAAAGGAGCAAAATGTAGTTAGCCTTTCACAACATGAGTATTGTGGAAGGGTTATACATAATGATACATGTGTGACCTAGGTTAAATTGCTCGACTTCTTAGGGAGGGTGGGTGAGAAGGGAAGAGGGGAGAGAATTTGCAACTCAAAGTTTTAAAATCAGATGTTCAAAAAAAAAAGTTTTTGCATGCAACTAAAAAAATAAGATACACAGGCAATGGGGCATAGAAGCTTATCTTGCCCTACAAGAAAGGAAGGGAAAAGGGGATGAGAGGGGAGGGGGGTGATAGATGGGAGGGTTGACTGGGGAACAGGGCAACCAGAATATAAGCCATCTTGGAGTGGGGGGGAGGGTATAAATGGGGAGAAAATTTGTAATTCAAACTGTTGTGAAAATCAATACTGAAAACCAAATATGTTAAATAAATAAATTTAAATTAAATTTAAAAAAAAATAATAATTTTTTCCTAGGACATGTTCAGCTGTATTTTCAGATTTTCTTGTCATAGTAAAATCTCCACAAGCTAATTATTTAAATTATAACTTCTAACTAAATTTCTCAGAGGATTTAATGCTCCAAACTTCTATATAGATGAAGAAAGTGAGTCCCAAAGAGTTTGTCACTTGACAAAAGTCACTCAAAACCAAGCCCTCTCACTCTAATCCAAATCCTAACCCCTATAGTGCTATACCCACTACCTAGTCCATGATAGCATAACCATTCCCAAAGAATACTACAAAACATTGGCACATTACTTCAAGAACCAACAACAAAGATCTCATTCCTTTTCAAGTTCATTTTTTAAAATGAAAAAGTTCCTAGAGGTGAAAACAAGTAAATGGAATTAGTCTAGAAAATATGGCATTACTTGGCTGTTTTCCTAACAATTTTGAATTCGTTGTCATGATGGCCATGTTGGGGACTGACTCCGGAATAACTTGGTGTATATGTAACATTGTAAATATTAAGTATTTTTCCCTGAAACAAAATACCACTTTTAATTTCTGTAAGTTAGGCTCAACAGAGAAGGAGATAGCATTGAACATCAATCACAGTGTCCTGATGCTTAACACTGTCCCCAGCACACTGAAGGTGTTTAATAAATGCTTGTTCAATTAAAATGAATACTTGAAGAAGAACCTAGATTGCCAAATCGGACTGTAAGAAGTACATAAGCATGGATGTACTCAGCCATTTTTAGAGTACACATTGGAATTACTCAGACAATCACAATGGCTGAGTGTCATTTTAACTTCTCTTTAGTTCATCTTTTCTAAGAAGTATATCTAATGGAATCTTTCAGCCCTAGGGCAGTGGGATGAAAATGACTACCCACCACACTGTTCCAAAAATTAAGATACTAGAAACAAGTGCCATTACAAATATGCTATCAACCCTGAATCCATAAGGCTAATTCACTACTATTAGTCCCTGCAAGTTGTAAAAGATAGACTAATCAAAGTGAGATTCATAGATTATATCCATCTGTCCCCAAGGCCACATCCATTCATTCATTTCTTCAACATCCAATCAACAAGCATTTATTAAGTGTCTACTTAAGGGATGGTATTAGAGATACAAAGATGAAATAAGGGAGACCCTACTTTCTAGGCATTTATACTGCAGTGGGGGTAGGGAGGGAGGAACAGGAATACAAATAATTATGATACGATGATAAGTACAAAGAAAGTGCCATGTGAAATTTAAGGAGGGAGAGGGATTGCTTCACGTAGCGATAATTAGGGATGGCTTCACTGAGGATAAAAAATTACGTCCAATGGATAGGGAGTGGGGTGACATATTAGATACTGACTCAAAAAAAATGTGGGGAACTGACAACATGGAGATGGGGAGAATAGAATGAAATTAACAAAAGAACAAAAGTCCAAGGAGTAACCTGATCAGAATAGAACGTACGCAAGATATAATGTCAGCAGCATTATCTCTGAATACTAAAGCCAACGTGACACACACTCATTACTGACCTTGCAATGCATTATCGACCTTTGTGTCCAGAGATGGAACTCTTGACCGTGTTGCTTCCTATTCATGTTAATGTAGAAGAAAAGACCAATACCTAACTAGAATGGACTAGTGCTATGAAGAGAATGTCTGTTATCAGGTTCCTAGTGTATGCATAGGCACTAGAAGTAATACAAAGACAAGAGGTTTACCCTTCTGGATTAAGGGTAGAAGTCCCATGACTTTTAGGTTTCTAGTTCTGATTTTCCTCTTGGATTGCTTTACGGTCACAAGATTATTTATCTAAAGCCAGAAGGGGCCTGAGAGAACATGAAGGCACGGAAAAGCACTCAATCTCAATATTGCCAGGATATAACTCACTTTGTTGTATCTTTTATTTGGCTCACACAAATGCCATGAGAAAACTACTGCAGGACGTGTGCAGTACTTTGAGTTCTTAAGGAAGAAAATGTTGAATATGGGAAGGATTTTCAATAAGCTGCAGGGGCTCCCTATTTCTTCTAGAATCAAATAGAAACTCTTGTTGGCTCACAACCTGGCCCTATCTACCCTTCTAGCCTTATTGTGCATTATCTACCTTCATTTGGTCAGTAATCTCATCAGACTTGGCTTCTGGCAGCATTTCATTTCCCAACTCCATCTCTTTGCATGAGTTGTCCCTCCTTCTCTCATCTGGACCCCTTAGAATTCCTGGTCTCCTTCAAGACTTGGCTCATGTGCTACCTTCTGCTTAAGACCTTTTCTTGTCTCCCCCTCTGCAGTTGCTAATTCCTTCCCCTGCAAAACTGCCTTGAATCTTTTAATATACTTGTACATATATGTACATGTTATCTCCTTTGAGGCCAGGGATTTTTTCAGTTTTGTTTTCATCTTGCTGGTGCCTATGACAAGCCCTGATGTTTTCAGCTTAAAAAAAAAACAAGTTATCCTTGCAGAAGGACACAAGGCCATGGGTTTAGTTTCTCTACTTTGAAGATACTAGGTGAGGCCAGAGGTCAGTACTGAGTAGATAATTAACATTCTAAGCTCATCTTTCCCTTCCATCTTCATTCACTGATCTATCTGAGGGTCTCTCTCATTTGAGGACAAATAACCCAATTTGTTTTACTGGTTTTCCAACCCAAAGATCATCAAGAGGGAAAAGATGCAAGTGTTTCTGTTGGTGTTGCATGGTGCCTCTTCAAAGTTCCAAAGAACTCATAAACACACACACACACACACACACACACCCCACTCCAGGGCTTTATAGATCAAAAGGATGAAAAAAAAAACAAAACTAAAAGCTGCCCTCCAAGAATAACAATAAAGGAAAGAGGTGTGTACAAGGGTTTATTTATAGCAGAGGTTCCTAACCATTGCTACTTCAGGCACTAGGATACCTATCCTGGAAGCCCATTCCTCTGTGTCTAACATAATGCACCAAACATTATTGCCTTTAACTAACAGTCTAGTATCTCTGAAAAGACCTTCGAGCATGATCACACAGGTCAGAGAACAGTTTCTAATGGGTGTGAAGACAGTTTGCTGGATAACTTATTTTTTCCTATTTCATTAGTATATAAATTCTCCCTGGGTCTTAGTTTTCTCATTTGCATAATGAGGGAGGTGAACTAACAAATCTCAAAGGACCCATCTAGCTTTACCATTCTATGAATCCATGGGCCCTGCTTGAGTATAATGGAAATCATCTCTACCTCAAATAGGAAGTTGCCATTTTGACACCTGGGTATGAATTTGGATGACCTAGATTCCGATCCCACCTCTGACACTTACTAACTGGGTGGCCTCGGCCAAGACATGCAAACTCCTTGGGCCTTACTTTCTTCATCTGTAAAATGAGAGTATTGAACTAGAGTCTTTCCCAGCACTAGATCTATGATCCTAATTTGATTGAAGGGAGAAGAACAAACAAAACTTGTCAAGTGTGGGAGATAACCAAGATAAAAACAAAAAGCCTACTGCTCCATTTAACCAACACAGAAACAGGGATATACTCAATTCTGAGTGGTTTTTTTTTTATTTGAGATTCAATTTCACTCTCTAAATGACAAGGAACCATTGAATAATTCATTTTCCTAAAATCTTACAGCCAAGTTGCTGGAGTTGTGCCTAAATTTGGGTCTCTGAGTGTCACCCACTGAACATGGTCCACACTTCATTGTAAAAGGGGGAGGGCTTTCTAACTTCCCCCTTTTAGTTGCACTTGGGTAAAAATGGTTTACAATGATATTGAGCTTGATGGTTAAAAGGAACTTTTTTACTCACATTATCAGAGCCTTGTAACAGCCTTATGAGTTAGGTTTTACAAATACTATATTCTTATTTTGTACCTAGGGAAAATAAGGCTCTAATGCTCAAGTGACATGCTTAAGATAAAACAGCTAGAAAGTAGCAGAGCTGATTCCAAATCTGGTATCCTTTCCACTGAACCATGCTGCTAGAGTGCTGGCCAGATTGTTTTCTTCAGTTAAGGTCCCTGGACAGAGGTCTTGCTATTCATGTTGTGGTGGGGATTGGGCATGGAAGCACTGTAAGAAAAATGGCTCCCTGGGTTTGTGCTCAAGTGAGAAGTCACCTTTCCAGGGACTTACTTGCTTATGTAAGTTCAACACAAGAAACTCTGACTGCTCAAAAGCAAACAATTTCCCTCTATTCACTCTCTGAGGGAGGCAAGTTAGGCACAGTTTCTCAGCTTTTTAAAGTGAAACTATTCTAGACCTTCCCCTTACTTTCCCATGTGTTTAGAGACCCTTCCATTGCCTCATGCTCCACCCGCTTCTTTAAATGATCGTGTACACCTATGGAGAAATGGAAAATCCTATTTAACAAAAGATCCTAAGTCTTTTCATGTTTTTCTTCTTGAAACTAAAATCAGTTTCATATTCATTGAATTCCTATTTGGGGCATCTGACAGAATTTTTTAAACCCACAAATTTTATTAAGTTATTAATACTATATGTTATATTAATTCTTCTAATAACACATGTTACATGGATAGGCATGTGGGTACATTCATCATCATAAAAAGGACAGAATACGTGTTCAGCCACCAGGAAAGATAATTTAGCCAATAACAAGCTAATTCATTATCAGTGGTTATGAGAAACAAGAATTTTCCATTTTCTCCCTCATTTTTGAGTTAGCAGTCATGTGATACATACGAACATACTCTACCTGCGGTCTCTTTTATTTGCTATCTATGGTCCTGCACTGACAAAAGAAATAGTTTTTGATTTTGATTTACAGGTCAGCTGGGTGCTTAAAAAAAACAAATAAATAAGTGGATTCTTAAAGCATTAAGAGTAAAGGTGCCTCCTTATAAGGGCATTAGCAATTGTTACATGTATGTATATTCCATTAGCTCCTGTGCCCAATATGAACAAAAGGAACAATAATATATTAACTCCTTCTTAAATAGGTGAGAACCATAATTTATATGGTAAGCCTTCAAAATTCTCCTTTCTTTTCGAGTACCTTCATAAGGCTAATCAAAGAAGAGAGAGCAACTTCAGGATTCTAATACGCATTCTAAGCTGGAGGGTTTAACAGAGAGAATCGGTCTTGGGGACGCAGGTGCCAGACATCGTGTAGAATTTGCACTTATGCTCCATTAATCGCCTGCATATCTTCCCTTCTCCTTTCCTCTCCTCCCCCCAACTAAATCCCTCAGGAGACAGGAGAACAGCAAAGCAGCAGGCCCAGACTGGTACCCAGCAGCAACACCAGTAGCAGAAGTAGCCAATTAGCCTCTAGAATACAAAGGGAGAAAAAAAAATGATGCAGTTACCTAGCAACCAGAAAGAGCAGAAACAGCTGTGGTGTAGCAGGCCCAGGCTGGTACCCAGGCAGTAACAGGATAGCCAATTAGCACACTGTATTTAATGCTGATGTGGTTTCCTAGTAACAAGCTGCACAAGTCTGTCTGTTGCATTTTCTCCCTCCCTTCTTCACATTTCCCTCAATCATACACAGCATTACTATTTGCCCTAATTACTGTTTCTCTACTGCTTCAAGCTGCCATTATTTTGTCCCCAGAGAGATTGGAAGAACTAAAAAAAAAAAAAGATAAGAAAGAAAAAGAAAAAAAAAAGTCTTCCTTAATGACAGTATTTAGTTTCAAATTCCGTTTAGCTATAAGCCTTCAGACATTTTTAAAAAGCTTACCCCCACCCCAACCCACACATAGATAACAGCCAATCATGCCCTGTGTAAATGTCTAAATAGCCAGTGGTACCTTCCTTGAATGTTTGTATTTACGTCTGGGTCAAGGAAAAAAAGGTATTTAATAACACATCCTGCCATTTTAAATACATACTATATTTAGATTGAAAGCTATATACCCTTGAATTTGTACACAATGATTTTCTGAAACTTCCACCTGAACCCTGGAACTACAAAATATTCTATTATTTCTATCACAGAAAGAAGACCTAGTTATCATTTGGCTCTGTCTGTTTGTAAACATAAGTATGAGATTTAGCAGTTCAAAAGGCTCAGATGAGTTAAGAACTCATGGTCTCTTTGGCACAGGTAAAACCTTAAGATGAGTAGACGATAAGTTCCACTGCATTCAGTTGCAAGGCGGCTGAGACCACCAGGTTAGATCTCTATTACTACAGTAATTAATTCCACTGGGGTGACATTATGTTGGAAGATACAAAGAGAAACTCAAAAATGCATGACTTAGCAACAATTGTGACTTAAGGGTAAAAAACTTGCAGATATTCTAAAATACTCAACACATCTCTGTGTGCAGTCCTGTGATTTCAGATGTGCACAAGTCAGTTTGTGTTGTCCAGTTCATATTTTTGTAGCAGTTTACCATTTACAAAACACCGTCTTCACAACTACCCATTAGGCTAGGAATACGATCTTTCTCCCCTTCCCCTACCTTTCCCCCATTTCATAGATTAAAAAAAAAACTGAGGCTAAGAGACATTAGGTGACTTGCCCATGGTCAAAGAACTAGGAAGTGTCACATGCAGGATTCAAAGCCAGTTCTCTGGCTAAACTCAGTATTTCTTCCCATTCCACATACAACAACCTGTGCAACTTTTTTCAGGACAAATGCAATTACACATTATATTTGATAATCCATGCCTTAGACTCCTGGGGCCTGGGGAACAGCTCTCACTAAACATTAGTTTCTATATAGGAACAATCCAATAAGCCTTTGAGAAAAATATCTTATGTCTGAAAAGCAACACAGGCAAGATGTTTCAGAGGCGAAAGTTAAACAATAACACACTTAACTGCACAAAATTCAACCCTGAAGAAAAATGTCTCTCACAGATGGTAATAGGTCATTTTTTTTTCCCTTATGGCAAACAGGCTGGTATCTATTATTTTCTTTATATGGTCTAGTAAACTATTGTAACTTTTACCAGTCAGGTATATTTAAGCCTCTAAAAACTATGGTGCTTGTGAGAAAATGATATATAGCATATTTGTAAAGTCTTAAATTAGTTTTAAGCTACTAAAACTTAAACTTTTTGGATTAAGACTTTTGGGATACACTGTGCTACCATATTTTAAACACGGAATGTAAATTACAAGATTAATCAAGAAGATGAATTCCAACGACAAGTTTTTGTAGAGATGTCATTATCAGAAGTAGAAATGACACAGAAGGCAATAGATGCATTTCAGGACATCAAAAAGGGGTGATTGCTACATAAAAAGATTATTTAAAGTTTGTTAAACTAGTGTCACATGGGTTAGAAAGCAAAAAAAAAAAAGGCTTGGAGTTTTGAGACTGAAGGAGACAAGGAGAAGGGGCTGACCTCTGTTTAAAGAGGAAAAGAGGGGTGGTTGTAGAGAAAAGGAGGACCTGAAAGAGTCTGAGAAGGAAGGGATCTGCTAAGAGAATAAGGGAGGGGGCATTCATTAAGTGCCTACTATGTGCCAGCCATTGTGCTAAATGCTTTACAAATATTATCTCATTTGATCCTCGATTAGGTCTTGCCAAGAAGAGAGACAGGGACAGAGAGAGACACACACAGAGACAGAGACAGAAAGAGATACAAAGAGTGAGAGACAAAGAGAGACAGAAACAGAGATGAAGAGAGGTAGAGACAGAGAGAGCTCCTCCACCCCAAACCAAACCTCTCCTGACCTGCTTGCTAATTCCAGAAATTCTATTAATCCTGAACAAATCCTTCTATATTCTAATATTAAAATGCAAATACCTGGTCAAAGTAACTCTGACACCAACATGTAAGTAATCAGAAAATAAGGAAGTGGATTTAACACCTGAGGATCCAAGATAAAATCCTGGCTCTGCCTCAAACTACCATTCTTACCTGTCAAAGGAGAGGACAATTAAATAACTTCCCAAGTCTCTTCTAGTTCTAAATTCAAGACCCTATAAATGGCCAGTACTGTGTCCTTTCAATTCTAACAAAGGAAAAAGGAGAGAAGTAGATGGAGAGAGGTTGCTACAGGGGTGAAAGAATGTGTATATAAGGAGGAAGCTAGAACTAGGAAGATAAATTTTTTAGATTCAACAACTTTGCCAAGGACTTGGCCTATTTAATTTTAGCTGTGCACATACCTATAGAAACTGTTTCGGGAGGTAGAATCATAGACATAGACTTCTAAAGCTAGGGGAAAAGGGTCATTAAAGGTCATTTAGTCAAGCTTCATTTTACAAATGAAGAAATAAACTCAGTTATTTTGGATGGTTTGGATTTGGCACATGAGCATTTCAACTGGAATGCTTAATTTATAAAGATTATTCAAAGGGGCCAATTTTGTCCCAAAGGCTTCATTAATTGAATTACCTGAGTATTTTTCTATAGACTATGTTCTGGATTCTTTGAGGTGTTCCTGAGTATTTTATAAATATCCTTTCATATATCCTCTTGTATTTATTAACTTTTAAGATGGTGAATCACATCAAAATTTAAAAGCGGCAAAGATTTTCTTTTATCACTCAGGACATGCTCAAGCTTCATCTGCTTCATCCCAGTGAAATCGTTCCTCTTTTTACTGTTTTTTCAACTTCAGACCAATAATGATGCCTACCTGCAATAATTTAGAACCCATTACCCATCCCTTCTCTTTCCAAACTACAACTCATTTTACTTTCTTCCTATCCTCAGAACCCACCCCCACCCCAAGCAAAATATATGGGATAAGCATTATTATCATAATCATTACCACACTGCAATGGATACAGTTTTGTATAATGTTCCATTGTTCTCTTGTTAGAGAGTGAGGCAAAGGAATTGTGCCCAGGCTGCCTTTCAATCCCATTCTTTGACTTAGGGCTCTTTCATAGCATCTCTTTGCTCTATTTCAAATAAAACCAGCCTAATCTTTTTAATCTTTTGTGCATGAGGAAGCTTTCACCCCTGTGTCCTATCATTTTTCACTGCCCTTCAGGAACCCCATGTCGTTAAGCTAGATCCTCTTTTGAGATCAGATTTCAACTATAATAGCATTATTAAATACCCTGCTCTTGCCTATTTAATGTTCTTTGCATTAAAATGTAAGGTCCTTGAGGACAGGGACTATTCAGTGCTAAGTATAATAGACCCTTGATAGATCTTAATTGGTGATTATTAAATACCCATTAACTATATATATTTTTTCTTTCTCTTCCATCCCTTTCATAACATATATTTGTTTACTTTGTGACTACCAATTATGCATTATAAAGACATCTGGAGTGAGTTTACCATAACACAAACATCTATTAGATGTTATAATGCTAAAATAAATGTTCTTCTTGTATATGTGCGCCACTTACGCTATTCTGCACAATAAATACCACGTGGTTCAGTTCTCCTGACATTCTTGCTAATGAAAAATAACTCCTAACTTGAAAAATCATGTCATCTAATTCAGAGGGAGCACTTTGCTCCATATCTCCTCTTTTCTGTCTTTAAATTACATACTGAGACCAAATCTTAGGATCATGCTATTAAACTTTTATGTGTTTTTTTTTTGGATTGACTAACTTTATTCAACTTTTTCTTCTGTAATCAGGTTTTAATGAGTTTCTCTTACCACATGGATAAACTTAATTAATGAACCTCATTAACAACTCAGCCCTGTGTTAGCATACTAAATGTTCTTTAACATCTTAAATTTATCCATTGTATACACCCAATTGTTCCCTTTCTGTAGTCCAGCAGTGGAAGTGGCAGATATTCCCCTGACATATATTGAAGTATTTCATTTTTTCCCCTGGTGATTGATGTTTCTGATACTAAAATAAGGCCACCATAACTATAAATAAATGTATTATCACCCATGGCATCATTTTGAAAGACAAGCATAACATCAGACACCACCCAGTTCTACAGGAGAAATGGAGCATTTCATCACGAGTCCTTCTCCTAGCTGAGGTGCATCCTATTACCCCATCAGGTATTTTCTATCACCAGCTCAAACATTTCTATCCATACTGTCTCTGATATCCAACTGCAAAGATTTACAACCATTTACTCTCTCACTTTCATAGAGTGCCTCTTCCCTAAATCCCTGCCCCTCCCTCCTTCTTTCATCTTTCTTACTTGGAAAAAACCAAACCTACAGAGTAAATAAGAAATGAGATGGTCTATAGCTGGGGTGGCGAACCTGCAGCCTGGAGGCCACATGTGGCCCTCTAGGTCCTCAAGTGCAGCTCTTTGACTGAATCCAAACTTCACAGAACAAATCCCCTTAATAAAAGGATTTGTTCTGTAAAACTTGGACTCAGTCAAAAGGCCATACCCAAGGACCTAGAAAGCCACATGTGGCCTTGAGGCCTCAGGTTCCCCAGCCCTGGTCTATAGCCAGGAGACCTGAATTCAAGCTTGACTGCCATAGACTTCCCTAATCCTGGATCAAACATCTAACTCCTCTGGGCTTCAGTTTTCTCAGCTTTGACTGCAGACAACAGTGGTTACTTATTTTGGGGAACAGCATATAGAAAAATGATGTCATTTTATGTAAAATTGCTTGGGGATTTTACAGGAAATCCCCTATATAACTGCAAGATGATTCTTAGCAGAAACAGCAACAACTCAAAAGGTAGAAATAGGAAAACCTATTGTGACATTTTTGTAATCTCCTTGGATTAATTACTCCGTTTGGCAATTGGGGCTTTTTAAGACCTTTCCTAATACTTCCTTTTAGAATGCAAATAAAGTGGCTACCATTTACTCCATTTGGTTTTAAACTACAGGCTCAATTCCTTTTAACACTTAGCTAAGAAAAAAAACCATATCCATTGTACTTATCATTTCTCTCTTTCTGGATCAATAACATCCCTTAAGGGCTCCACACTTAAGTAGGTAGGAGATAGAACCACCCTAAGAGTTTGGCTTGGTTTCTACCAGAGCTCAAAGGCCCCAATCTGCATTAGACACTGTGATCCGACTTAGATCAAGCTTCACTCCCCAAATGGTCTTCTGGGGAAGGTCTCACTCTAGCTAGACTGGCAACCCTAGAACTGGCCCATAAAAAATTTCTCCAGAAAGGCTAATGGTCAGTTCTAAGTCACCTTAACCAGGGCAAAGAGGTAAAGAGTAGTGAAACAATTAAAATAATTTCACCTAATAGTATGACAAATATTTCGTAGCAGAATCTTGATGGCTTAAGAGGAAGTTTTGTCGTTAATTTTATAGAGAACTTGTGGCCTGTAGATTTGTTTTCAAGTGATAAAAGTTAATTTAGTTGTTTTTGTTAAGGTATCCTATAAAAAAAAGCTTGGTTTGGGAGAAGGTTGAAATGATTTGCTAAGATTAGGTTCTGGCACAATAGGTAGATTTCCATTTTCCATGTTACCTCTGTAATCACTGTGGAATGTATGGAGATGGCTACAAAAACATAAACCCTGGATTCAAAGCCCACCTCTATTGCCTACTACCCATGTGACTTTGAGCAAATCACAACCTCCACACACATCAAATTCCTCATCCTTAAAATGAAGGGGTTGGACTAGATGGCCTCTGAGGCTCCTTCCAGTTTTAAATCTACAATCCTATGATCTTTTTAGCCCTATGGGTAAAAAATATTTTCCTGTTATTGTTTACAATCCAGTTGTTATGGTTTTCATGTTCTAAAATATTTTCCTTCAATACATAAATTCAAACAAAACACACCCATCTGCTGATGAGAGTTTAGGTCTTAGAGGTAGAAGACAGAATTAAAGGACCTTCCCAGGATCTCTTCAAATCTAATTACCCTATGATATATTGTATATACATGCTCCTATGTTGAAATGACTTGTCAAATTATGTCTAAACTGATTATATATAAACTACTAATTTTAATAATTTTTCTTCTTTCTTGTTTAAAGGAGCATTTGAGAATAAGCAAATTTGCATTTCATCTTCAGTGGAGGGAAAATAACACCTTAACACACCAATTTGGTGTGGTGGGGGTTGGGGGGATTTGGGCACTGAAAAAAGAAAACAAAAATAATTTTAGTGGAACTATAACTAGAAGTAATGCTTGTTTCACCTTGAATCAGCCCGCCAGACACAGCCCACTAGACTACGGTCACAATAGTTTAATTACTAAGAAAGGAAACCACTCCCCATGACAAAAATGTAATGAAAGGGGTACCAGAGAGAACAGCATGAATGTCAAAAGGGATGCTGTTGGGATATGCAAGCATTAGAGTTTTAAAGGTGCTTGTGTATGTGTGTACACACGCTTGTGTGTGTTTCGTGTTGGGGGCAAAAAGGAAGGATAAACCATGTATCCATTTGCATGGACTTTATTTTATGGAGATCTTATCTTACCTCTTTTGTCCCATTTCTGACCTGGCTCCTTCACCTCTCCCCTTTCCCACCTTCCACAGGCAACTAGTATTAATGCCCTGGCCATTAGCTGGGACATTTTCCTGCCTTTAAAATTCATTTAACTTCATTGTTTGGCTTCCTCTATGGCAGAGAATTTGAAGGAATCAACCTAGAAGGAGCCTGACACACAGAGAGGGAAATTCCTGCCAGGGCACTGAACACTATCTTTGTGGAGATTAAAACAAATAGTTCTTAAATCCCCAAAGTAAGCAAATCATCAATATTGGCAATTTATTCGGACCCTTTGTTTGTACAGGGGCCAGGGAAAGCCTCACGTGTCCTTATTTATTCCAACTATTTCCTGGATCTCAAGGCCCAAAGTATTTGCCATACTTCTATGCACTTCTAGAAACCAATCACAAACTTCTTCACCACCCCCCCACTCCCTCCTCTTCAGGGGTGGCCTTTTCTGCCTACACTTCCAAGAGAAGAAGGAAGAGGCTGAAATTGTCAATACTGAATTTATGTGAGCCCTGGGTTAGAGTGGCTGGATTAAATCTCCACCCAACCAGAACCCATCTATCCTGCTCAGCTTTTTTAACCTCCTCCAAACATTTGGTCAGCAGCTCTCCCTGCATTTCTCACTTATATCAGCAGATTTTTTTTCTCTCCAGAATCCCCTTTGCCATGTACTTTTGTCCCTCTCCCCTCCAAGTTTTACTCTCCACTTTCCCGGTCTATGTTTGGATTTAATTTAATTCCATCCTTCACACTTCTTCCATTATTCTTGGTTCATCTACACCACATAAATTATCACCTTTTTTTCAGTTCCCCCTGTGCCCCATTCACACCAAATCCAAATAAATACTTTGCATTCCCATCCATTTAGCCTGAATTAATTCTCTCTCTTTGCTCTCAGACACCTATCCTTCCTTCTAAAGATTTTTCCCCTGAGGAAGGTTTCACAGGCAAACTGTTTCTCTAGGACACAAGGTGATAACTTTCTCTTTTCTTCAGAGGATAAAGCCATCAGTATTGCTAGAGACCACTACAACTTCAATGGACCATTGATAGATACCAAAACACATTCTACTGATCAGTGATGACTCATCATTCATTTTCATTGGCCAGTCTAGCCTGGGCCACCATCTCCCACTCAGTTTTTACTTCTCAGTGGAAAAGTAGGACACAACTGGGGGGGGGGGGGTTAGGGGTAGAGAGGAGTAAACAACTTCATTCCAGCAATCAGGATTTTCCCTTAGTGTTGGCAAACTCCCCTAATGCTAACTTATCATCCCATTGTGTGTACTCTGGGTTCAAAGAGGCATGCCACCTTTCAAGCATCAGTAATCACCGGCCAATTCTTGATTTATACTGAAGTGAGTTGCCAGTGTGGGGAAAAAAGTTCTTTTGTTCAGCCTCCCAGCTGTGGGATGTGGCTCCTGATTCGAAGTATCAAGGTGGGTAAGTAAATCCTGAACCTCTGGAGTATGTGTTTGTTTAAGATCATTGACAGGTAAGGAAAGGATCTTTCCTTTCCGAAGATATCTTGCTGACATGACCCCTCCAGGACTGTCATTCAGCCACTGAATTTTACTGGAGCTAGGTCCATAATCAGAAATTCTGCACATATATGGATATCACCTATTCCCTTTTCCAACTTACTCCTCCAACTTTTCCTCCTCTCTTCTTCAAGTCACTGAAGAAGAAGCAAGGCAAGATAGCTTAGGAAACCAAGTTGGCTAACAATTCAATGTCTCCTTAATATTTTAGTCATTGACTCTAAGGACTAAAAAAAATTTTTTTTGAGGATAAAATTGCTCTAAGGAAAAGAGCTATCTCAGAAGAGCAAGAGACAGCGAATCAACAGAGATTGTTTTGGCATAGACAAAAGAAAGTTCAGACCCTGAGATCTAGTGATTAAAACAACTACTCAATTGCAAGCATGAAGGTCACTATTCTGATGAGCCTACAGCATTATAAAAGTATGCCTCACGAGAAGACTTACACCAACCGTGAACCATATGGGAAATTAAGATTTTGATTTAGAGGGGCATATGTCCTAGTCCTTTGCTGGCAAAGGAACAATATCAGATGTGGCTCATCCCAATTCCCAACCTCCTGCGATAAAGATTTAGAGGTCAAACATTATGGCTGCATCTTGCTATGTATTATGCCCTACCTTATAAAATATGTCATATTCTCTCCTGCCTAAAATCTTTGAAAGAGACCAATTTCAAAGAAAAGGTCAATGCCATTTGGTTGGGACAGGTTCTCTAAGTCCCAGAACTTCTCTGAGATTAGGTCCATGAACTGCACCAGAGAGTGCTCCCAAGATAAGTGACCAACATTAACTGACTTCAATCCCTTTTGAGTTGTCCACCCAATTTTTCCATATTCTTCATCCTCTTCCTAACCCATGATTTTGTCTAATTTCTGACTATCCCAATCACAAAGACTATCAGTGATTAAGGTGATGCCTAGGGCATTCATCACTATACCACCACCACACTGGTAGCCCTTACAAGATCCATGAAGATACACTCACTAGAGGATTTCAACATTTTCTTTACAGGAATAAATGCATTCTGGTTTTGGGTAGACCATACTACATTAGTTTAACTATGCTACTCTTTAGCTTAAAAGATCAATCTGGTTTCTAGTCTGCCTGTACCAAGGAGGTCCTACTGAAATATATCGTCCCTCCATGCCACACACATTGCAATACAGGCACATGTTAGCAATTTTGTAGTAACAAGCTCATTATGAAGCTATCTTACCATCTCCCAGTAAGGCAAGAACAACAGAACAATGCAAAAGAGGAAATGCCAATTAATTACAAAATGATCACATCTAATGAACTCTGAAACTCCCCTGCTGCTGGTAAGTGATAAAAATCAGAATTGCTGGAGGAACTGGGGCTAGTAAAACCCTAGGTCTCTCTTTTAACAGTGAATTCATAGAAGGATGCCTCCAACCAAAAAATAAATAAATAAAATAAACCAAACCAAACACAATAGCTGAAATTCTATAATCACATACATATCAACTTGAATTAAAAACAAAAGCCTAAATACACGAAGAGACCACAGAATGATAGCAGCAGTCAGGTGACGACAATGGTTTATATAGCTAGATTACTGCTGCTTCCTTTTCTGAAGAAGATAGGTTATCTAAATCCAATCACAAAGAATCAACCCCACCAGACTTTATGAAGGTACTTCACAGCCATAGTGCACAGTGACCCCCTAAATAACCTCAGAGACCTTCTAGTGGTCCAACCTATACCCAAAAGGAATCTCTTTCACAATCTTAATAAAAAGTCACTCAAAGCCTTCTAGTGAAAGGGAATTCAGTACCTTTGGTGGCAGCACAATTATACATTAGTATAGCTCTAACTTCAGGAAATGCTTTCTAATAACAAGCCTAATGCCATCTCTAGAACATGGAACACCTTGACATCTGACACCAAAAAGCCAGCCCTTCCATTCCCTTTCCTCTCACCTCCCACCTCCCACCTCCCACCACCATATCCTCAGAAGTAGCCTATGGAGTAACAAGCCTCAGAATAAGAGTATGGCCATTGCACTGTAGGGCTAAAGGAGGAAAAAAAGAGAGAAATCACATGTGTCCTACTTGTACCACTACCTGTGTGAGTCCTCTGGTGGGCCTTTAAGTGGGAGCTTTTTGTATAAACCTTCCGGCACCCGTTAAACTGACAACGGTGAACCCTCTTCTTGTTTTCAGGGGATGCATCAGCCCCTATCCCTCCTTGTTCACTGTCACTCTGTCCGCTCTTTATGGCCCCAGCTGATGCCACTGCGGCTGCGGCTGCCACCCCTCCCACTTTTACTGAGCTAAGCGAGGCCTTCTTGGCCACCAGTTTCAATGTCACTGTGCCATCTACAGCTGAGAGAGTCTGTGAGGTTTTGACCAAATGGCGGCTGAGCTCAGGGGAAGAAGGAGGCGTTAATGAGGTCACTGCATTGAGCTGGGCCTGGTTGACTGCTGCGTAGCTATCTAAGGAGGAACTTGGTGGCTGCAGGCTGAGGCAGGTCTCAGATAGCAACTTGTCCCGGGAGAGCAGAATGTCCACTGCAGAGCTTTTCTCACACGTGGAGGCTTCCATGGGGAGCAGGAGGGGATCCAGGCGCCGGAAGCTTTCCTCGATACTCGGGTGAGGAGCGGCATGAAGGAAGCAGTCCAACTCCTCACCAAAAGTCTCTGAGATCCTCCTGGGCTCTGTCTGCAAGTAGCGTTCCAATTCGAGGCATGTCTGCAAAAGGGGAGGAGGAGGGAAAGAAACAGCCATCAGAAGCACAGAACACCATAAGCCTACATGCTGGCAGAAGGCAAAGGAAGAAGTTACAAGAAAGTGTACCATAGCTGGAGCCAGGGCAGTCTCTTTATGTATTGACAAGGCCTAACATTCTCAGTCTCCTCGTGCTAATTTCCAGAGACTTATAACAAGTTAGATACTATTATCCCAACTACCTGGATGGGGACATGGAGGCTCAGAAGGGGTACCTAACTCTCTCAAGATCTCTCGGCATGACAGTGTTGGAATAGTCTCGCTTCTCCTAATCTAGTTCAGAGCCATCAACCATCAGGAAGAATCACCAAATCAGCACTTTAGAGCTAGAGATCAGTTAATCTAAGGGTCTCGTTTTACAGCTAATAATTTTATGTTTCTATGATGCTCCATAGAATGTTTGGAGTTAAAAGAGACAAGCCCATTTTACAGATGAAATTATTTGCTCGATTTCAAACCACTTGATAGAGGTAATTCCCACGTGAACAAAAAGTAGGGAAATCAAATTATAAACCCATCCTAGTAAGAGTAAGCCATCCTATTGTCCAACATTCTCCTTCAAAGTCTCTATTAAGCAGGTAACAAAAATAAAAATCAAGTTTTTCTATTTTCTCCCAACTGATATCACATTTCAACCCATAATTCTCCAACTGAAACACTGTGTCTCTGCTAAACAGGAACCAAATCATTTTTAAACAGTACCTCTTGCAGATACTATGACAGAGATAACACTGGCTACTTCTGGAGGCATTGTTTCAAATACAATTGCAACATGCTTTGCAACAGTATTTTATTTGAGTGTGAATCCTGTTACAATTGTCTGGGGGGGGTGGGGTGGAATCCTGCAGCCTTGAGGCCACATATGTCTCTCTACATCCTCAAGTACGGCCAATCCAAATGGATTCTGTCAAAGGGCCACACTTGAGGACCTAGAAGACCACATGTGGCCCCAAGGCCACAGATTCCCCACCCCTGGTTTAGAGTCTCTGACCACATTTGAAATAGCTTCATATATAGTTAAGAAATCTGGTAAAGATCTGTCTCAACCAAATCCAAAGCTCCATCTCTCACAAGACTCAATAGCACAGGAAAGAAAAATCCAAAACACTTCATACTATCTGCAAATCTTGAATCATTATTAAGCCCAAATCTTTAGAATAGCATGAAATTGACTTTCAAGGCATGTTGGAATGGCCAAATCTGTGTTGTAAAACCCCTCCTTGGTTGTTGTTGTTTTTAAGGGGTGAGGGGAAATCAACAAGAGACTTTCTGCATACTTCTAAAACATTGAGAGGCATTAGTATAGTGAACAGAAAAAAGGCTAAGCCCTCCTAGGCAGGAAGATATGCGTTCAAATCCCATAGCTATGTGACCAGAGGCAAGTGCTCTAGGCTACCATTTAATACCGAAGGTATCAGTTATCAAATATAAAAGGAGTTTCTACCCTAGAAACAAAATGAAATTGTTCCAAATAGAAAAACTCTGGATTTGGAATCAAGTGGCCCTAGGTTCAAATATTAGTTTTATGACTGACTACCTATGACTTTGGACAAATCACAACCTCTCCGGGTCTCAGTTTCCTCATCTGTAAAATGAGGTTGAGCTACACTTCTAAGGCCCCTTCCAGCTCTTTCACGGTGATTGGCAATTTACAGCCTTCATGTCAATCTGCTCACACTTGACCAAATGTAGAACTACCACAGTCAGATAGATATTTATAACAAAAAGATGGGCGGTGGGCGGGGGGAGACTACCACTATATTTCCACATTACTGCTATCAAACTTATCTTTTTAAATCAGACGTTCTGTCTTCAGGCTTTTATTCTCAATTATTTATCTAATCTGTAATGTACCTGTCAACAAGTTAAATATGTCCCTATTTTTGGTGACATTTACAAAGACAAAGCAAAGGGGGAGGAAAAAAATCAACCTTCTGGTAGAACTCTGCATTATTTGATAGGGAGACCATATTTGAGCTTTGAGTTGCCTTTGGGCATCATTGTTACTTAAAAAAAAAGATTATGCACAAATAAGTGATTCCAACATTCATTCAACACTAGCAGTGTGCACAGCATTCTTCTAATATGACTATTAACACTGGCATTAATAATATCACCTCCAGGCACTTGGTAAGGAGACGAAGTTTAGGGAGGAGGAAAAAGAAAGATTGCTTATCCTTGTCCTTGAAGGTCTTGGGATCCAAAACTTTATAAACACATAGGGGACAAGGATAAGTAGTGAGAATTAAGCAGAGAGATTTTCCTGAAGACATAACAGATTTTGATCTGGTTCTGGGTTTGTTTGTTTGGCTTTTTTTTAATCTGATCCTAGAATATATCTATCTAGCTCAGTGAGTCACCATCAGTGAAAGTTAAACACCCTCTTGGTTGCTAGGAGCTGTCATCTTGAACTCTTCCTCCTCATTCTGTCTGGAATCTCACACCAGAAAATTCCACCTATGCCACACTGCCAAAACGGCCCTGCCTTTTTTTTTTCCCCAAGTCACATTCCTAATAGAGGTGCCAATCACTCTACTGCTCCATTACAGAAGCCTTCTTTTCATTGGTTTGATCATTTCAATCTAAAACATAAGGGGTAAATCTTCTTGCTTGCTTGCTACTGGGGACCATGCACTGGTTGGATCAAGCCCATCACTCCCTTAATGACCTCAAAGGCACAAGCATTGTTGATATCATACCCACCATTTCTGTAAGTGCAAGGGCTCCAATGAGAATTATACAGCTCATCCCTCCCACCTTCCCTCCACCCCCAGCTTAAATCAAAAAGCAAATTTGCTCAGCTTTCCTATTCTAAGCAAGAGGTAACTTCTTTCTTGGAAAAGGGGAATAAAATGAAATAAAACAAACAAACAAAAAACCTGCCACCCTCTCCCACCATCCAAGTTTGCATACTATAAACATCCAAAAGCTTCAGTTCAAGCCTATACCCATTTTGATGTAAATTATAATTACTTTATGCTTAAATTTTCTTCACCAAATTCCCCAAACACCTCTACTGTTATCCCTAAAACTTCCTTTCACCTTCTAAATTTTCCTTTACTTCTTCATTTCTCTTTCCTTTTTCTCATACCAATTTGCTTAAAAATCAGTCCTTTAGTTATCAGTTAATCTGCCTTTCATTCCTAATACAAGTGGAAACCATCTTCTTTCAGAAAATCTTCCAAAGGTCATGGACGCCACGATACAGTGCAATCATATTCCCAAAACCCATTTTAGAAGTCAACATTAAACATTCATGCTGTCCATTCAGTACCCCAAGATTGTGGTCTCTTTGAGGGCTGTCCATAGGTTTTGTATTGTTCTATAATATCATGGGTTGATTCAACAAACATTTATCAAGTACTTGCTATGTACCCAGCACTATGCTTGATAGTGAGGGAGATACTACAATAAATAAGATATGGCCCCTGTCCTTGATATATAAGGGAACATGGTAATTGCTTAAGGGGTACAAACAAGATGCTGTAGAAGTTCTGAAAAAGGAAAGATCATTTCTGAATTAGGGGGGGTGGAGATTCACAAAAGATTTCATGGAGGAGGTGGCTCATGAGCTGGGGTCTTGAAGGATGAGTAGCATTTCAAGATGTAGGGATGGGGGTGGGGGGCAGGGTGGAGAGTGTTCCAAGCATAGAGAATGGGAAGTAAAAGATAGGGGAAGAGTGTAGACCAGACTAGCTCAAGCAATGACTATCTAAAGGAGAAGAGAAGATCCAAAGGTAGGCTGCAGGGTCTTGAATGCCTAGATAAAGAATTTCAAATTTAACTATTAGGAAATAAGGAGTTATTGATGGTTTGGGAATCAATGGAATGACATGATTTGATCTATGATTAATCTAGAGGAAGCATGAGGGGGGAAAAGAAACTGACAAGGGGGGGAAATCATTTAGGAGTTGAAATGAGAGCCAGAAATAAGGTGATGGCAGTGGAAATGGAAAGGAGGAAATGTAGTAGACAATTATTTTGGAAGTAAACTTCATAGTACTTGACAACCGATTGTATGTATACTGGGGATGAGTGACAAAAAGTTAAAAACAAAAAGACCGTAACAGGTTACCAATGAAACAGATTTTGGAATGAGTGAGTTAGAATTTAGATGCTAGATTATCAGATTTTTTAAAAAATCTTTTGCAACTCTAGTCAAACAAAGAACAGATAGATACCTTATATGAGAAAGAGATGATGTTCTAAAAGGCATTGGAAGTAGGATGAGGAAGAATTGGCTTAGTAATTGATTGAGCTCCAAAAAGTAGGGGGGTGGGGGTAAGGAAAGAGAGGATTTAAGAGCAATTTGAGTCTAAGAGGGTTGTAAAAAGAAAGAAGACCCCTATGCCAAATGATAACAAAATTTGATATTGCCTAGAATTAAGTATTGATATCACAAGGCCAAGATACTTTTTGTAATGAAAGATACCTATATCACCCTATGTTACCTCTAAGTATAAGTATACCTCTAAGTCTAAGTGTGGGAACCAACTTAAACAGAAAGCTGACTGTAAAAATTTTCAGTGTGAGATACCTCATAAATTGGAGAATGCCACAAACTGAGGCTGGATTTAATGTTTTATTGATTGTTTAGACTGAAGAAAGTGATGGGGGCAGCTAGGTGGTACAGTGAGTAGAGCACTGGAGTCAGGAGGACCTGAGTTCAAATCTGGTCTCAGACACTTGACACACTTACTAGCTGTGTGACCTTGGGCAAGTCACTTAACCCCAATTGCCCTGCCTTCCCCCCTCCAAAAAATGTGATAGATAAAATGTTAATAATGAAGATTAAATTTAAAAGTGCATCCTGCATATATTTTTTTTTTCTGGAGAACTGGTTGTTAAACATTTATAACATATCCCTGCTTCTAACCTTCCTGACTCTCCACATTTGGTTAGTATGATACTTGAAACATAGACATTTTCTCACTTCTCAAGCCCTATGTAGTGTAAAATAGCCTGCAACCCCACTGTGTCCACACTAAGGGGTATGGTATATTTACCTTTGTGCTTTTTGAAAGGATACACACAGGTGAATTCAAAGCTATTGTTCCAATGGTGTACCAGGTTCATCAGACCTACCCATTAAGTCAACAGTCATTCAGTCAATAGTTGAACAATTTCTACTCTGTTGAACTAAGGAAGTGCCTCACCTGAAATATACCCAAGTGAGATGCTCATAAATAAAAATCAAAAGAATTGAATCTTCCTATTGAATTTCACTGAAGTAATCCAGAGTTAATACAGCGATAGTCCTATCTAACCAGTGCCTACAATTTGTAATCAATCGGCACTTATCTGGCAGCCAGCCCTTTGGTGGGCTTCCCCCACATAATCCTGCTTCCACATACTCCTAGGAGCGGAGAGAAATCATGTGAGGCTGTTCTAGGGAAATGGAGGGATATAGAATATAGGATGGCCGAGAATCTGGCCTTTTATTGGTTCTTGGGTCATTTAGATATCCTGGCCCTCTCAGACATGGAGCATGACTGACTTGAAGACACATCCGGCAAAGACAAATAAAGCATGAGCTGTGGTTCCTAAGCTGAATGTTAGCCCAGATAATTGCACTCTGCCTGAGTAAACAGCACCTGAAGGTTTGATCTCCCAAGGGATTCCTTTTCAGTCCTTTATTACTAGCAGTTCTGCCCTGAGTGGTTAACCATGGTGCCACAACCCCAAGTGAGTCTGAAGTACAGAAACAGAGAGACTAATCCCTGGCTTTCCCATAACCTTCTCCTGGGGTGTGTTATGATGATTAATTTACTTTTTTGTGCTTTGAGATCCTCAAGGGTGTCCGAAAATGGAAAGTTGAAATTAACATAGAGAACCAAATGTCAGCTCTCTTCAACTTTGGGGTTGCTATTTACCAAAACCTGAGGTACATTTTTTTATCTTCTCTAACTCCTATTAGCAAATTTATTCGTCTGTTTCACTTTAAACTATGGGTTAGCCTTTTTTGTCATGAATCCTTCCTTAGAATAATGTTTTTAAATTATTGAAGGAAATGCTAGATTGCGATTAGAGGTTAATGAAAATAAACATGTAATTATTTTCCCATCCAAGTTCACAGACCCCTGGATCTACACATACACCCCTTACTTTACACACTTATAATGCACCTGGTTTTTGCATGTTAGGTCCTCCTTGGATTCCTCATGAAATCTAATCTGGTGTGGTTGTAGAAACTTACCCCACCCACCTCCCTCCCTTTGTACTATGGTATTTATAGTTATCAGAATTGGAGTAGAAGTGGGAAGTTGAGGTCTGCTAGCATTTTCCCCTAGGGAGGTAAAATCATTAACATGTCTAAGTGACCTTTACCTAAAGATCTCATAGTCTTCAGTCACAGGACTATGGAGTAACTTATACCTAGACTCTGAATCCCAGAGATGTTTAGAACTAGATATTTAGGTGTGGGGAAACTGTCATCTAACCTTCTTGTGTCTCAAGGATTTTAAAACAGGGTTGGGGGACAAGTGGTATTAATCCTGGCCTGCCCCATCTTGTGTGTGTGTGTGTGTGTGTGTGTGTGTGTGTGTGTGTACAATACACACATATATATGCATATATATACACAGAAAGAGAGATCTACATATATATCATATGGACATAAATTAGTTATAATAAGCTGTGCAAAAGTTAGGAGTCATTTCCTGGGGTGTTTTAAAAACCAACAGCTAAGCAACTTTTCTTTTGACTTTCATTACCAGAAGGTATTTGAGTGTAAGGTCAGAAGAAAATGAAATTCCTTTAGGAACCATGGATAAGCAAGTAATATCCTAGTGAGGTGTTCTTCTTACTGCATTTTTTAAGCTATCAGGTGGGAGGAAACACACAAAACCATTTCTAGTACACCCCAGAGGTCCAACAGCATTACACATTACTGTCAGAATTGCTGAACTCCACAGAATAACCACAGTATTGTAACCAATGTAAGATTGCATTTCTTCAGATAGCTTCTCACATCAACTAGTTGCTTGAACTGAAACTGAATTTACATTTTCCCTTTGGTAATTTACAAAATCTGAGAAACAATGTTGTGAACATTAATTTAGTCCAATGTAAACATGAAAATGCTGAAATCTTTATCAAAGCTGCTCCAGCATGTTCTTTTCCCAGAACTGTTTTCAAAATTGTTCCTGTGGGTTTTGTCCCCTTTCCTTGGGTTAGGAGAAGGGAGGGACAGGGTAAGAAGGAAAACAGTTCATTGAAAGTGTATGTCTTTTCTGGTACAGATCAGGTTTAAATAATCATCCCATTTCATCCGCCAAGTTTCATAGCATCCCAAAGCCTGGAGCCCATCCAATTTAATCCTTTTACTTTTAGACATGTGGAATTTGGGTTCTAGAGAGAGGATACTGACCAAGGTCATACTTCAAACATCCAGCTAGGACTACAACCTGACAATATGTTCTAGTTGCCACTCTGAAGAGACCTGAAGCAAAGAGCCTGCATCACGTATTAGAGCAAGTAGTAATGGCATAAAATCCTGCCCCAAACTGGAAGCAGCAGTTTTAAAGGTTTGGGTCTAGCTCTAGTTAGACCTAACATTGATATTTTGGTTTGATATCGGTATTTTAATTTGCTTTGCATTTTAACATATGTATTTAACATATGTATTCAGGTAGCTTGAAGAGCTGACCAATTTTCTTCCCCATACCCCAAAGTCACTCTGAAATTAACCCATCTCCCTCTTTTATAGGATCATAGATTTGGAGCTGAAAGGAACCTTAGAAAGCTATGGGTCAAATCCCCACCCCACCCCCGACTTTACAGATAAAGCAGTTGAGGTACAGAGCTTTTAAAACGTGCCCAGCATCACATAGCCAAAGAGACTCTGAAATGGTCTTTGTGACTCCAAGCCTCCCCTCTAACCAATCATTACTCCATTCTACCTCTTACAATTCACTTGCAAGTCATGGCATCTCCTTACTGATGTCATGGTCCTCTTCAAGAACGAAGGACAAACAACAACCTGCTTTCCTGCATTACAGAAATATACATTACAAGAACTGGCTCATTGGCCAAATGGTCTCTGCAGGATTTAGGGAAAGAAGTGAACAAGACTTTCCCTAGGAAGAAAAGTACATATGTTTTAACTCCACTGGTAGAGTGAATCCTCATGTCAGTAAAACTGTAGATCCACAGAGAGATCATAGAATCTTAGTACATAGAGTTATGAGGAGGGGTGGACCCACACCAATAAATCCACAGATTCTTCAATGTATCAAGCAGGAAAAAAATCCACTTGGGAGAAAAGGAGATGGCCCACTGTCCTACACAACTGTTTCCTCAGCTGGTTCATTGTTCTTTCAGCCGCGGCTTTTTAGGGATGACCAAAAAAGGACTCTCAAATTCTTAACCCATGATACACAATTCCTACACATCTATAAATCAGAAAGAACAGCAGTCACTCACTGTTATTTAGGAGCAGGAAAAAAAAAGAAAAAGAAAGATTCCAGGTGCCAGGTAGCTTTAACTATTTCCAGAATTCAAACCAAGAAAAACTTTCACTGGTGTATGGTTGTAGATTATACTATTTCTGTGTTACATAAACAGTTAAAGCTTGGATAATATCCTAACCCAGAACCAGACCCATTCTGTACTTAGTATGAAATTTAGGACCACTGGAGCAGAGGCCCATCTGTTACCAGCCAAACAAAGAACGAATCTTTGACAATTCTCTCCATCTTGTCTTTTAACTTTCTCCTTTATATTTGATGAGGCAAATACTATATAAATATTTTATTTTAATGTAAGAACCCATCCTACGAAGAAGGGAAAAAAGGAACCAGTGAGAAAATAAGCTTAATCTTAGATCTGGGCTGGAGGGAGAGAGAAAGAAGGGATACAAAATGTGGAAGAGAGAGAGAAACTCCCAGAGGATGAGTCCATTCAGTCTAGTGACAGAGTCAATTGGTTCCGGCTCCAGAAGGAGAGGACTCTATCTTCCCTCTTCCTTATGGCCTAAAGACTTCTGAAGAGCTGATCCCTTTAAGGAAGGATGACTTCCCAAGAACAACAATGGCTCTGACCAGTTTTTTGTGTGTAGTGTTTTTTTTTTCCCAGCTTCACCATTAATTTTCCACAAAGAGCAGTTTTCTCGATGAGCCCTTGTCAGGCAAGGCCTGATGCTTCAGAAACCTGTAATTATTCTTGGTTCCCCACCCCCCACAGCCTCTGCACCTGTGTCAGTTCAAGACACCAGCTGGCCACATCTTGCCTCCTGCCTCTTGGAGGTGGGGGTGGGGAAGGCAGCCTTGGTTGAAATTCCAAACCAGCAGGGCCCACCACCCTCTCCCAAAATGGAAAACCGAATTTGACAACAAAAATAAAACACACAGGCACACTCCTCACCAAACTCCTCCCTTCCCCCACCATGCCTCGCCAAAGGAAATAAACAAACATTATCGGCCTATAAAGTCTTCATTCAAATTAACTCATGTTTAAAAAAAAAAAACACTGTTAACAACAGGGCAAGCTGACAAGGCATTATTAATATTCTTACTATTCTCACCCCTACCCCTTTCCCCATCTCTGCCTGCTGCTAACTTTTCAAGGAGCTGAGACACTCTCTCCCTCACACAAATACACACAGAGCTCCCCTCAACCCAACTCCCCAAATCCCTTTGCACTTAGCTACTTAGACAAGGGGGAGCATGCCGAACACATGACATCACCTCCCCCTTCCTCTTCCAAATCGCTAGCACAGGCTGACTCAGGCTGTTGGTATTTTTTAAATAAGCCAGTTTCATTCACTCCCTCCCAAGATATGGTTATTCCCTTTTTGGTTGGGTTAATTAAGTACACGTTCTCCACCTCCTTCTAGCTTCCCTCCCTCCCCCACTCCCACTCCCCCCAAAAATTACACATACAATTTCATCCTCACTAAAAACACACTTGGACATACACACAGATCGGATTTCCCAGGAATAACAGGTTCCAGTCCCAAGAGACCTTTCAGTACAGAGGCAATTTAATGGGTAGTGATCTTCTCAGGGAGGCTTTCAAAACTGTGATCCCTACCGATCTTCTCCGTGGGATGTTCAAGACAGAAGGGGGCACAAAGTGAGGAGATGGAACCACAGACACCAAAAAGCTGCCAGCTCTCACCAGTGAGTGTGGTCCTCTATGAAACAGGCCCGATTTATGTAGCTTAGAATCATCACACACACACACACACACACACACACACACACAAATTCACTTACGTATTCACTTACACAAACACATGCCCAGCACTGGGCTGCTAGCACTGAAGTATTCACTATCTTGCACCTTCCCTGTCTACAATAGGCAAGACTACCACAGACTCACATAGCAACAATAAATCTATAAACATTTATTAAGTGCTTACTATGTGCCAGGCACTGTGCTGAGCACCTAAAATATTTCCAGTATATCAGGATAGATTTAAATTATTGACAGAGTCTATTACCAGAAGAAAAAGCACTAGCTTGGGAATTCTGGGTATTAGCTCTGCAACTTTGGGCAATCTAGCTTCATTTGTCTAACTCTCAGTTTCCGCCTTTTTTAAATGAGGGAACTGGACCAGAAGATCTCTATGGTCCCGTCCAGCCCCAGGAGTCGGTAAGCCTTTTAGTTAAGATTTTAGTTAAAAGGAAAGTTCTTCCTGTGAGTTCACAATTTCTGAATTTCACATGGCAATAAGTAACAAAGGATCACTTTTTTTCTCTGATTTCATCATCTTAGGGAGCTCCCAGTAATTCCCTTTACCAATTTTCTGGCCAGCTCCTTCTCTGCAATTTAAAGTCTTGAAGAGCCGCTGGGGTACTGAGAGGTTATGTGACTTCTCTGGGGTCACCCAGTCAGCATGTGTCAGAGATGGGAAATGAACCTGGAATCTAGGTCCTAGATCTTCCTGATGCCAAAGCCAGTGTTCTATAGGTTGTGCTAAGGAACATAGGTGGGATTTTGTCTTTTTCGTGCTAAATATTTTTAAACATTTCAAACATCTTTCCATTATCCAAGGATGTGGTATGACAGAGAGGAAAAAGAAAGAAGAAAGGGCAGAGGAGAGGGAGGGAGAGAGAGAGAGAGAGAGAGACATGGGGGGAAAAAGAAAGGGAGAAAGAGAGATGGGGAGAGGAAAGGAAAGAAAAAAGGAGAGAGGAAAAAGGGAGAGGAGAGAGGAAAGGAGAACAGAAAGGAGAGAGGGAAGGGGAGAGAAAAGAGGAGAGAAAAGGGGGAGGAAAGGAGACAAACAGGAGAGAAAGGGGTAGAAAAAAGAAGGAAAGAAAGGGGGTAGAGTACAAGAAAGCAAGAAAACAAGATCCCCAGTGTTTAGCACAGTGCCTGATTAAATAAATGTTTGTTAATTAGTTGATATAAAATAATCAAAGTTTGTATAGATGCAGGGAGTTAGGTGGTATAGAGTTCTGGGCCTGAAGTCAGGACAACTCATCTTCCTGAGCTCAAATCTGGCCTCAGACACCTCCTAGCTGTGTGACCGACCCTAAGTAAGTCATTTAACCCTGTTTATCTCAGTTTCCTCATCTATAAAATGAGCTGGAGAAGGGAATGGCAAACCATTCTAGTATCTTTGCCAAGAGCCACCCCCCCCCAATGGGGTCACAAAAAGTCAGACATGACTGTAATGACTAGGAACAAATATATATATATATATATATATATATATATATGTGCTGCATGATGGAGTCAAAGAAAGTTTGCTTCAGAGGCAGTAATGAACAGTAGGTGAATCCCATCAATAGTCTAACTTGCAGCAATAAGATGCAGATCAAATGGTTCCCAACATTTGAGGAGTTGTTTAATTTGGGTTAGACCACTCCCTCTACCCCCAAAGCGCATCAAGACCTATTGAAAGTAAGGTAAAATCATTTTTGAGAACCTCATTGCATGCTGGAAAATAACAGGACACCTGGAGATGCCAATGTCTCCTCTCTTCACCAGAGTACTGGATTCTCGATAGCAATGGATCAGAATTTCCCAGAGATAAATGGAGACTAGCTGTTGTAGTTTCTCTCACCTAAAACTTCCTACCCAAGAAAAACCTCAACTTCATTCACATAAAGCAAATAGAAAACATTTGCTCTTTCCCACTCATTAGGCATGAATAAAAATGGAACCTTCTCTCAAAACAAAGCTCAGTGCATGGAACTGAACCCAAATATCTCTTCCAATTGCTTCACTTCAAGTAAGTGCAAAAGTCATTTCTTCATAAAAGCCAGTATTGCATCACACACTCAAGGTGTTCATGTAGTGACGGGGAAAAACAGGCATGCATGCATGCAGACACACACACACACAGAAGCCCCAAGCCCCTTCTCATCTCCCCTAGACCCCAGGTGCTTATTACTCTATATCCTCGGGGACTCTTGGTTAAAAGCTCAACCCAACTTGTAGCTTTCAGATCTCCACAATGTTGGCCTTAGTTAGTTAGTACTACCTGTAGATTAAAAGTGAAACTCGACCCTCTTTTTACATTTTTGTATTTATCATTGAGCCAGGTTATATGAGTTAGAATGCTCTCCCAATACATAACAATTCTTTTAGCTTGAAAGACTATTCCAAAACAGACATCAAGAAAGCTCCAGTATCTTCTGAATTTCACCAACTCCAAACCTGTAGGTTAATTCAGATGTGATCCTTTTGGAATACCTGTCCTAGCCCATTCTGGTGATTTTTACATAATTTTTGGACAAAAGAGGATTTCATTCCATGTTTTTGAATTTGACCTAAAAGAGCTTTTCTGCTAAGAGGGGGCTAGTTATTTCAAACCCCAATCACTCAGATACGATGTGACCTCAAGCACTGAACCTGGAACGGATCCAAAATCTAATTAAGAGGGTATGACACTTGAAATAGTTTCCCAGATAGAAGGTGAAAATACTAACTGTGTGCTTAGGTGGAGCCATATCAATAGGCTGTTTAATTTCTTTTTGTTCTTCTACTGGCAGTGAAATTTAGAAGCTATTCATTGGTGCTTGCGATGTCTCCCTCTAAATCCATCATTAGATCCTTGAATCCTCAAGCTATCTCTTTTTTTCTTCATTGTAAAGGGCCACAAAAAACCAAACAAACAACCTTTTTACATGTTGTCTTGGAAGAGGTGTGAGAGAAAAGAAAAAAAGCTGAGTATTCCATCATGGCAGGAAGAGTAAATTGTGTCTGCCCCATTTCTGAACCACATTACAATGCTGTGGATTTCAAATTAACAATTCAACTCAACTTGACAAGGGAGTTATCATTCATTGGACTAAAGCAAAAGGAGATCTGGAAGTTCTGATCCCAATAGCTGTGTAACCTTACTTAACCCTGAACAAGTCTGATGATATCGGCTGACACTCACACCAGAAGAAGTGCTACACCCTCAAAGACAGAGACACTAATTTGAATCATCACTGCAATTCCTCTTTCCTTTGTTCCTGCCTGAACCAATTTCCATACACTTTCAAAGACCATCACCCCACACTAAGGGGAAATCCCAGAAGCATAAGGACAGCATTAGCAGCATGAGGGAGAAAATCAAATTTCCAATATAGATGGGGAATGTCGTTTTGACCTCCAATGGGGGGTTAATACATATGCATGATTGAATTTAGGTTAAAGTGCATCACCCTGATTTGAAATGAACTCTGAAGACCCATGAAAACGGTGACCTTAAGCATAGGAGGACAGTTATGGATGCTCTAAATCTGATCTGGCCTCAATCATTACGTCCACCAGCATATGTTAGGGAACATTTCCATTCAAACATGATACATTTTTCTCTTTGAAGTTTATAGCAAGGGTTGGGACTCTAGGTGAATTCAAAGTCTGAAGTTGCATCTGAATTAGGAATTAATTCAGAAATATCTTTTTAGATAGCTCTACTACAGAGGCATTTATTCCAGTTTTCTACATCAGGGATTCCTTTTTGAATGGGATTTACTATACCAATACTGACTTTTCCCCAATGTTCTGCTTACTGGAATAGAAACCGTGGCAAAACACCAACCTAACTATATCAGTAATTAACCTGAATCAGATACCGGAACACCTTGGCTAATAGAGATTCCCTGTAAAGAAAATGTGTTTTCTCTCTTGAGAATTTCCCAGCATGGGAGCCCCAGCAGAGACACTGCCTAGAGGAGAATTTCACTGCCCACAGCAGCATCTGCTATCTTCATGAACTTCATGGTCATTCCAGGCTCAATCCTCCTCCACAAACAGAGCCTCTGGCACAATGTTAGTAGGACAGAGAAGACAACAGTGTCGAATCCCCCAGGCTTTACTTAGGACCATCTGTGTGGGTGAAAGGAACACTATAAGTCAAAAGACAAGGAATAACTTCTTATCATACCCTTGTGAAAGATATACTACACTCTCAAACCAAGAGAGACTTGTAAAAAAAGGTCTTCTCCGGAAAGCATCCAGAAAAAGACAACACAAAAAGCAGGGAATATATATACTCCATGACAATCAAATCTTGTTGGTTATCCAGATGTTGAATCTACATGGAAAGTAAGATGGGGGCTATGCTTCCTACAAATGTCCTTTTGCCCAAATCTGAAAATTATCTGTCATATCAGTAACTCTTCAGGGTAATCACTAACTTTTCCATGGTTGGCCAAACACCACTTTATACATAAAAATATGTATGTGTATGTGTAGGGGTATATATATATATAGTATCATTTGATGCCCAAAACAACCATGTGAGGTAGGTATGATTATTATCCTCAATTTACAGAAAAGGAAACAGACTGAGAAGGGTGAAATGATTTGCCCAGGGACACCGAGTTAGTAAATGACTGATGAAGGATTTAAGCTCAGATTTTCTTGTCTCCAATTCTAGCACACCATCCTATGTACCATTTAGCTGCCTCTGAGATAAGAAGCATTATGATTCCTCTCTTAATATTGATTGCCACTTAATCAAAATGGAACCCCCTACCACAATAATTCATGGAGTTAAACCATCAGTATAACCTAGAATAGCACCCAAATATTTTAGCTGCTAATAACCCACCCTCACTACACCCAAGAATCTCAAAGTATTCAATAAATCCAACAAATCAATGACCCTCCAACTCTACCTACCACCAGGGTCAATTAATCCTCTACTGCTCTTATACAAATAGATATTCTAAGTCAGAATCAGAGTTGAAAATACAATGCTGGACCCTAAGGTCCAGCCTATTTCACAAGACCACATTTCCTCTATGGAACATCTACCCTACCCCTGGATCTGCCAGTTAGCACTCAAAATATGCCTTTATTTGTTGAGGGGAACCCAGGGAGCAAAATGCAAGAAGTAAGGTCTCCCTTCAAATACTCATTGCCTTGCTTCCCTCTGTTAAGTTCTCAAATTTTCACTGGCCACTTCCTCTTTCTTTCAGAGGGGAAGTGGGTGGTCAAGATAGCAGTCCCCTTCCACCACCCCCAACCACATTCCCCCCTTCCTTATAACTGCAGAGAAGGAAGGGAACTAGGCTAGTCCACAGAAAGCTGCTCCAGTAACTGGTATGAAGTGCTGTAATTTTAAAACACCCACACCCACACCCACACACTTCAAATTTACAGCTTATTAGAGACCCTTTTTGTTTGTGTTTAGCTAAAGCAAAATACAGGGAGATAGGAATTTTGATGTATGTGTGTATGCTTTCCTTAAGGAACATTTTTTAAAAGGCATTTCCTAATTTAAGAAAATACATAAAGTGGGACTAAACCAGCCTCCCTTAAGTCTATTTCATGCCTTTTAGGACTAGTAGTTCTTGGCTGATTTTGATCATCGCAGTATTTCCTATCTCCCATCCCTCTTCGTGGCTCAAAGAGAAGGAATCTAGTCATGCAAGACGTAGCAGCAGCAGAAGAGGAAGTTCAGGAGGAAAAACAGCAGTAGTGGAAAATAGACCAGAAGCAATCAGAACTTGAGTTGTTACATACAAACTTCTCAGTCCTGTGTGCAAATCCTGGCTTCTAGGGGCTACTTGTTGCCTCAGATAGAAGATATACTGAGAAGGGGACCCACCTCTAAGGGTAGCATATCAGCTTAAAGGCAAAATGGACAGTTGGCCCAGTTCTATCCCTATACATTGGAGCATCTGAAGGTTAGACTAAAAATGTCTTTGTGTTTGATGAACTGACAATCCATGGGCTGAAAGGTGTGTAGTGGATAGGCCCCTCTATCTCAAATATGCTTATTTTTTTTTTAAATCTGCCTTAAGGGGGGAAAAAAAGATGATTGAGGGAGACTACATTATGCCTCATCTTGGTCTGGCCACCAATTCACCTTGTGATTGTGGATGAGTCATAGTTCTGTGCCTGTTTCTTTTTTTAGAAAGTGTGGTTGATACCAGCTGCATAGTTCACAGGTAAACTGCCATCATATAAGGTCCCCTGGGCTGTCATTCTTGAAGATAGTTTTTCTAAGCACAAAAGTTCTAGGGAAAACACTATTGGAGAACGATGTGAGAGAAGAGGAAGAATGGACTAGGAAAGGTTCTCTTCACAAGTCACCCTCAACAACACTGGTTGCATTTGGCAAATTGTCCTCTGAGGGTTCAAGAAAGGGTATGAGTCAATTTAATATCTGTAAAAAAATCTCTCCCTTTCTTTTTTTGGTATCGGAGAAAGCCCAAAACAAAAATAAATGTACTGTCACATACGCAGGAGAATTAAGAGCAGATATTATAATGTCTGTTCAAACAAGAAGCTAGCTTGAAAAAATAATCCTCAGCCCCCGACACACACATGTACTCTGTGTTCTTCAAACTTAATGTTCATAGGATCATAGGAGGCCTCAGACGCCATGTAATCTGGCCTTGTTTTATAGATGAGAAAATGAGACTCAGAGATGTGAAGGAAATGACTTTCCCAAGGTAACATAGGTAGCAGGTGATAGACCCAGGATTTGAATCTAGGTCTTCTGACTCCAAATCCATTTTGCCTTGGATCATCTTGGTCATTACCATAGTCTTGACTCTAAGCTCAGTGGAATAACCATTAATTTAACGAAAAGAATGGAAGCTACCAGTATCTTAAACATAAAATGATATTCTAATGAAGGCTTGTTAACAGTCAAGAAGATAGACTATATTATTGGCCCCTCTTTGTGAGCCTGCTCTGTGAATGCCAGCAGCTACTGACCAGGGAGCCCTCAATGGTATTACCAACAAGCCCTCTCTCTAAATATAGAAAAGTGAAGCCAGGCTGTTATTCTAGCATTACCAAATCGAATTTCATTACCAAATCAAAGCCATACTGCTTGCTTCAACCTTTCGTTAGATTTAGGATCTCACCAATGCAGTCTCCCTCCAACACTGTGGACAGTAACCCATCAGCACCCACTTATCCTGTCGGACTCAAATATCCTGACATTTTGTGAGTTCCAATTCAATGTGGGCTATTATCCCTCACTTTGGTGGCTATACAAACAGGTCACCTTTCCTAGTCATACATATCTTTAATAACATCTTTTATCCCACATAATATATGCAGCTTATTTAAGATTTGTAAGATTTTGTAAGATCCTGCAGCCCACTCATGTCCATCACATATCCCTCCATTACCCTCTGGATGACCTGAGATTTTGATTCCTTAAAGACTGTTATTCCAAGATTTGCAACCACATAGCCTCACCAGAAGAACACTGTTGTTGGGGGAAAAAAGATGGATTTTCACTGATAAAAAGTATGCATGTGTGTGTGTATACATATGTGTGTGTATGTGTATTATATATAGGGAATTGATGCAGGCTATCACTATGAACCACTATGACCAAAGGATATAAACAATTTTCTAAATGAGAATAGCAAACCAGTCGGCATTGTATGAAATTATACCCTGCATCACTCATAAGAGAAACCCAAATTAAAAAACAAAACACTGATGCTTTCTTTCACACCCCACATATTGGCAAAGATGACCAAAAAATGAAAATGGTTAATGTACATATCCTGACAGTATGTGTGTACATATCTATACACAAGTGTGTATCTAAACACAGAGATATGTGTATATGCATATAGAATACATAAATGGGTATATAGTGTGTATATGTACACATACTGATAGACCAGCTCAATGGCTTGTCCAAATGACTTTACATCAAAGTATAAACACCAGATATTCCTTATTCACTTGGCATTTCCTTTGTATATAGTTGGGCTGAACTCTTTAGGGGTGGTTTCTGATGGCATTTAGTGGATTCTCCAAAGTTCTAGAGCTTAATTCAACCAGCAATGTCACTGGCAAATCTGAGCATCTACAGGATCTCACCATTAATAAGGAACCTCTCTTCCATTTGGACTCTGAGCTAAACATCCTCCAGAACAGTGACAAAGCACCTCTGGCAACTCTGCATCTCCCTTTTTACAGGTTGGGTGATATTTACAATTAGAGGGTCGCTGACAAAAGATATTCTTTTTGATGCATCTATCAGGGAATCATATCTTTTTAACATATGCATTGAAAGGCATCTTGCTGTAAGAAAGCTGTTAAGACTGCATTTTGTTCTCCTGAATCTATTTTTTCAATAGCCAAAGAGTAAATACAACAGAATCCTTTATTGTCTACACCTTTTAGTGAACTATGCAACAATAATGATATGATCTGCTCTAGAAAAAATTTGTGAAAATCTGTAGGTTCTAGTCTCATATCTTTAAGGATGCCCTTGCCAGGTGTATAAGTTATTCTCAGGAATACTTTGTAGGTAGAGAAGGTAAGTATATGAGGCAGTAGGCACTGATCTCCTCTTGGTGACCTTTTTTGTTGGTGGTAAAAATGTCCATGATTCTATACTAACAAATTGTTCTCTGCCCATATGGAAGAAACTAGTTCAGTGGTAAACAACAAGTGTGAAGTAAAGGGAAAAGAGAAGCAAAAGGAGGAAGAAAATATTAAAAAGGAGCAAGTGAAGGAAGAAGAAACAAGATGATGAACAGTGACTCTTATTTTGTTTACATGCCTCCTACCCCTTAGCAAGGCTCTGGGCACACAGTAGGTGCCTAATAAATGCTTGTTGACTTGACCTCCTAAAAGACCCAAGTCCCTCATTAAACTCAGTGTGAATTTGGCTGGTGAGAGGTCTTAAAGCTTGGGTATATTTTTCTCACTCATAACCTCTCTGTTGATGTTTTGCTGGCTTTCTAAGCAAAGAGGAAACCTCACCCATTCCTGTAGGCACGAGTTTATAACCACATTCCACTGGCCAACAACACCCACTAACTAGCTCCTTGAGGCTCTTCCCAAGGGCACCGAGTCAAGCAATTGGATCTGGCTGCCGCCCTGCTAAGAAAGTTGGCCAACTCTGTGGAGGCTGGGAGGGCAGATCTAACTCAGGAGGAACAAAATGTGCAGGTACACTTGACCTTCAGAAATCTAGCACTCCCCTAAAAATCCTCTAGAAACCAAAACATAAACCCCACCCAGGGTTCTTTACTAAAAGGAAGCCTGGAAAAGGGATTGAAGAAGAAAGCACACATCTAGGATGGAGCCCAGCCCCCTCACCCCAGGTCCCTAGTGACAGAGAGGCTCACAAAAAAATCAATAGAGATCATTATTAGCTCTGCAATATCATAAAAGAGGGTTGCACTCTCCTGCCTTTGTGGATAAGAGAGATGGGGGAGGGGAGAAAGATTTGCAGAGCAAATGGCTCTGAGGGAAACTATGCATCATTAAATTGTTAGCTCTGGTGAGACAATTGCTTGGTTAGCTAGAGAGCACTAGCCTTGATAACCTCCAGTTCGAAAAACAAAAACAAAAAATTATCTGCCTCTGGTTGCCACAACAGCGATCCCAAGATTGGGCCAGCCAAACCAGTTAAGTTCTGACCAGGGAAAGTTTTTTTGGCCTGTTCTCCCCCACTCAGCCCAAATCCCAGAAACCTCAGAGTAAACTGGCCCATCATGGGGAACTAACCTTAGGAGAAGGAAAGGAAAAAAAATTTTTTTTAAATTTTTTTAAATCTTAAAACTAACTCTTCAAGGCAGTGTGGCCTACAGGCATTTTTTTTTCTGGAGTAGAAAGAAGTTTAAAGTTTCTTCCTTTTTCTTCTTCCATGTGAACACAATGAAATTCTAAAGGCAAGAAAGAAAGCAGGGGACTTTCAACCCTTCCAAGGGCGGAAGAACAAGGACAAGCTACAGAGCAGATAGATAGATCCTCGTTGCTCCTTCCCATCTCACCCTGACAGTTGGCATGATAATCTGGGCTTCTAGTCCATTCCAGCCCCATTAATGCCTGACCATATGTTTTCTAACGAAACAAACAGTGTCAGGTCCTGTGACCCTACCAGCTTTTACCACTGGGAGGAGGAACCATAAACCATAAACCAAATACCACCCATGGGCAGGGCCAATTAGCAGGCTGTGTCAGTTTTCCCAATAAAATATAAAAAAAGGGCTACTTCCTTTTTTTTTTTTTCTTCTCAATTGCCTTATCACTCACTGGCTTTGTAATGACAGAGATTTTTCTCAATGTTAGGGCAGGTAGGTGGTACAATGGATAAAGTGGCAGGCTGAAGTCAGGAAGAACAGAGTTCAAACCTGGCCTCAGATACTTCCTAGCTGTGTGACCCTGAGCAAGTCACTTAACCCTGTTTGCCTCAGTTTCCTCATCTGTAAAATCAGTTGAAGAAGAAAATGGCAAAGCATTCCAATATCTTTGCCAAAAAAACCTCATGAAGAGTGGGACAGGACTGAAAAAAAACAATGAACAACATTCTCAACATCAGGCATTGGCTAGTATTAAGGATCAATGTTAGATACAGAAGAAAAAGAATAAACCTCGGAGTCACAGGAGCTGACTTTGAATCTAAGCTATAACACAGTACCAGCTTCTGAGCAAATCATCTGGGCCTCAGTTTTCTCATCTGCAAAATGTATTACATGACCACTAAAGGTCTCTTAAGCTCTAGATTTATGATTCTATGAGTAAGTCCTCAGGCTGCTCTGTGTACCATTTCATCCAACTTTTGCTTAGACCAGACCTGTGATTTCATTCACTCATTAACTCTGAAGTCCCTTACAATCTCTCCTTCAATGACTTTGTAAAAAGTGCAGGAAGATATCTTGCTATTTACAAGCAACTATTCAATAAAGTAATCCAATTAGAATTTATGAATTTAACTCAAGAAACCTTTAATAAGAGCTTACCATGTTGAGGGGTGGGGATGGGGTAGGTGGCACAATGGATAGAGTGTTGGACCTGGGGTCAGAAAGTTCAAATCTGGCTTCAGATACTTCCTAACTGTGTGACCCTGGGAAAGTCACTTAACCCCGTTTGCTCAGTTTCCTCATCTGTAAGGTGAGCGGAGAAGGAAATGGCAAACCTCTCCAGTATCTTTGCCAAGAAAACCTCAAAATGGCACCAAGAAGAGATGGATACAACTAAACAACAACAACAAATGTAGGATGGTCCTGGAGCCAGCTCTAACTGGCTCAAGAGAGCTGATTGTTAAATTTTCAAAATGAGCATTTACACTTGGAAATCAGTAAATGCTACAAATCACAGCTGGGTTTATTGTTTTGTTGATTGTCTAGACTTAAGATAGGAGAAAATATTAATAATGCAGATTAAACTTAAAAACATGTCATACACATCTTCTTTCCCCCCACCCCACCCCCGGAGAGCCAGTTGTTCAACATTTACCAGCACACTCCTGCTACTGTGTGCAAGATGAAATAGTAGAGATACAAAGAAAATATCTAAAAGAGCCTCATGGAGCTTGCCATCTATTAGAAGACTACAACATTCACTTAAGTGAGTAAATACAGCAATTTTAGGAGGGAGAGAGTACTCATAGCTAGGAGAAATCAGGAAAGGCCAACTAGCCCAGTTTCAATTTATGTACTGGTCTTGTTCAAACTTGCCAGTTAGAGACAACTGCTACACACTCAGTTCAATGGACAGACTTTGAATATATAAGAAACAGGACTTTCATACACCCTGTGATTTAAAAAAAAAAGCAACAACTGCAAAACACAACACATAGAAAAGATTGATGACCTCTGACTGGCCATAGCTTTCATGTGCCACGAGCTTTGTCAGGTTATAGTGTTTTCTATTAGAAAGGAAATGCTGCCTTAAGGATGGAACTCTGTCAAAATCAGCATGCTATTGGTTTACTGGGTGACCTTGGAAAAATCAAGCGGGGGATCTATGTCATCTCCTCAGTATGCCCACTTCACAAATGGGGGTGGATGTTATTATGATCCCATTAGTAATGCTGTGATTTTGGGTTGTTTTTTTTTAAGTATTAACATAAATGACATCTACTGAATACCAACAATGGGCAGATTGTAACCTGGATTATAGCATTTGGCTTTTTTTTTTTTTTTTTTTTTTGCACAGCAGGCTTAAGACTCCAGCTGGAGGGATAGAAAGGTGAAGACATAAAGCGCAAGAACACTGGGTCAGTAATCAAAAGAAAAAGACAGGTGGCCAAAAGCTGAAAATATCCTCAGCATCTAGAAATGTCAAGTCCATTTCAGGCTGCCTTCAGATGACAAAGAAAAGACTTCGAGGAAGGTTTTCAGGAAGACTTGCGGAGAGCTGTGAAGCAGCTTGTCAGGGCTAGGAGGAAACCATTCATATTTTAAGAATGGTTTGGGAAATGCTGAAAAAGTAGGTACAAGAAATTCAAAGGTCTAACAAGAGAGATGGAGGGAGCAAATAGGTAAGGCTCCCTATGAAAGCTACTCTTGATACCACAGTCAAATTGGAACTGATTCAATACTGAACCTAGTGATCTTATCCTAGGGTTTTCCAACCTTGCCAGATTGTAAATATGGAATTCATTTGGGCTGCATACAGCAAGTCAAAGACTCCCAAGCCTTGAAAACAAGTGAATAGTCTGATGCAGTGTGAGCAAGCAGAAAGGAGTGAACAGATGCTGCTGACCTAGCCACAACTGAGGAACTAAAGCATTCCCCCCTCCCCTGCCAGAAGGTACTAGGAAAGAAGAGATTCTGCCTAAAACCTGTACCATTTGGCTAACCTTACTGGCCTGGGTCCTTCAGCCCTGCTTATTTTTGCTTACCTGTGAGGCAGGTTTTACCAAGCACACCTGGGGCCTGGAACCTAGAAACTGAGTTCTTCTTCTTTGCTACTCTCTAGTATACAAAGGGTTCTTAACCTGATGCCCATGGACCCCTAAAGAATACAAACAAAGATTCCAAGTGGTCTTTGCACTTGGAACTTTTAATATTTTGCTAACTGTGTTTAATATAATTGATTTTTTTTGCATTTCAATGAATAACCTTCACTAGACTGCCAAATGAGTCCACAACACAAAAAAAGTGAAGAAGCACTTTTTGTAGCCAAGAAGCAACCCCTACAGAACTCATAACCTCCCAACTCTTCTTTTCCTTCACTAAATGAATTCCTACTTCCACTCAGGTAGCCAGGGTGATTCCCTCTCCCCCTTTATTAAAATTGGTCCCATAGATCCTTCACCCATACTGAGGTAACATGTATGTGTACAGGGGTGGGGAACTTGCAGTCTTGAGGCTATATATGACCCTCTAGGTCCTCAAGTGCAGCCCTTTGACTGAATCCAAATTATGTTCTGTGCAGTTTGGATTGAGTCAAAGGGCTGCACTTGAGGACTGAGAGGGTCACATGGAGGCTCAAGGCTGAAGGTTTCTAACCTCTGACCTAATATAAAAAGGCTGATAATATTTTAAAGTGTCCCCCTTCTCAGGGGCCTCAACATTTTAACAGAAATTAACCTCAATGTACAGAAAGGAATGATAAACCCAACATCAGCTGTCTTTGTGGGAAAATTAGGAAGGAAGAGGGGGAGGCTGAGGACAAACTACAGGAGGGCCCTTTGAGCTTTTGCCCCAATACAACAGGGAGCTCTATGGATGATTACCCCTGACTTCACTTCACTTCTGCCCCTCTGTCCCCCTCTTCAATTCCACATCACTCTCTCCACTGTACCTGTCTTTTGCCCTAAGGCAAAGATAGGAGAAAAGAAGGCCTTAAATGGAAGAGCTAGAAGATTAGACGGGGAAAACCACAACAGAGGAACTTTTAAAAAAAAGCAAGAAAGGGGGAGCGGCTAATTAATGCTGACAAAGCACTTTGAAAAGATGTGTTCGACAGCAACATCAGCAGCCCTTGCTCCCACTGCTTCCAAAGGCAGCCGTCTGCAATGGTTTTAACTTCAGACCTGTCTTGAAGTGCTTTTATGGTATGCTTTTTTGTTAGCAATAAAACACAGTTTTCAAATAAAGCTATTGGCTGCGATAAAGCGCATCACTCAGCCAAAGGCACTTGGAACCCCAGAGCTTGATCAAAGCTATGGCTTCTTTTAAAGTCAGTCCTTAAACAGTTATTTTTTTTAAATGGCTTGTATCCTCTTAAAATAAAAATGTGTTTACTTTTGAGAACTAGTTTCGAATCTTTCAGGGCAAGGCTTGACTAGCCATGTATTTAATGGGGACTCAACTCATGGCAGCAAGTGTCCTATAGTTGGAATCACTCTGCATGATTGGTTGATAAAACTAAAACTAAGGCTAGGGCTAGGCAAAGTGTGCAACTACCTAGGGATGAACAAGGGGGTGTGTTTTCAGTGTGCCTTTTCATAAACATACATGTGTCAGAAAATCCCATTCCTTGTGGCATATACAAAGTTTCAAAGCTTCTCGTGGATAGGAACACAAAGACGGCATCATTTTCCAAAGTAAAGTAATGCAATTCCTTCCATAAGTACATGACCCCAGTCCTGACAACTGGGCACCAGGACCTGCCTGTATGTCCACGACATGGCCATGTTCTCTGCCCCAGATCAAATTTTCCATCTGAAGGATAAAACTTAACAAATATAACACGTAAATAATATAGCAAGCATAACCTAACAAATCCCAAAGGAACTCTGGAGGAGATGCTGGTGCCAAAACCATTCAATTCCATTCAAGGAATACGGTAGGTAATTACTACATGGAAGCCACTAAGAAGGGTAGTATAAAGACAAAACCAGAAATGACCCAGGCTCTCAACAACTTATAACTGAATAGTTTCTCCTCCTAGAAGCTTTGAGAAAGAGGGCAAGGAGGAAAGCAGAGGCAACAATGGACTAACTTTGTAACAGGACCAGATCATATTCTGGCTTTTCTCTGTATATTGCTGTAAGCACTGTGTTTACCAGGTCATCACAAGCCTAAACTAGTGCATTAGCTGGATGTTCAGAAATAGGGTAGTCTGACCTAAGAAGGGAGAGAGAGTACTGATCTTTTTCAAACCTAGCTTTAAACATTTCCCATCTCTAGCCTTTTAGGATTTCTGTCTAAAATTTTAGTTCCTGAGCAGAACCAGAAGAACATCGTACACGGTAGCAACAACACTGCAATGACCGACCTTGATAGATTTAGCTCTTCTCAGCAATGCAATGATCTAAGACAACTTCAAGAGACTCATGATGGAAAATGCTATCCACATTCAGAGAAAAAACTATGGAGTCTGAACGCAGATCGAAGCAGACTATTGGCTCTTCTTTTTTTTCTTTCTCATGGTTTTTCCCTTTTGTTCTGATTCTTCTTTCACAACATGACTAATGTGGAAATATGTTTAATATGATTATACATGCACAGCCTGGATCAGATTGCATGCCATCTTGGGGAAGGGAGAAGGGAGGGAGGAGGGAAAATTTAGAACTCAAAATCTTCTAAAAGAGAATGTTGAAAACGAGAACTAAATAAATAAATAATTTTTTAAAAACATTAAGTCTTAGTTCCTAAAATATGATTTTTTTAAATGCTAGGTAAGCATTATGGTAGAGTAAAATAGTCAGAGGACCCAGGTTCTAATCCCAGTTCTGCCAATACCTATATGATCTTAAGAAAATCTCTTAAATTCTCTGGGCCTCAGTTAACTCACATATAAAATAAAATATTGAGCCTAATGACCTCTAAGTTCACTTTCAGCTCTCAGTCTATGATCCTATGATATGAAGCATTAAAGGTCTGAGACCTGTTCTCTGTAGTTAAAAACGAAGCAGAGACTTCTCCCTATGTACTCCTTATTACCATGCCATTCAGACAGATGCTTTGCTCAGCTCCAAATGTTTGTACTTTTTCCCAGATGAAACCTCAGCTGCTAATAGATCTTAAGTGAAGGCCTGGATTTGAGTCCTTGTTTTACTGTTTAGTAGCCTTGTAATCATCAGGCAAATCACTTAACCTCTTTCGGCCTCAGTTTGCCCAAATCTCTCCCAATCTCTTACCCTTTAAATGACTTTGTATTTTTCATTTAAACATGTGTGCACACATTGTACTTTCCTAGTAGAATGGAAGCTTTTTAAGGGCAAGAATGGTTTCATTTTTTGTGTTTATATTCCTAGTTCCTGGCACATAGTAGTTGCTAAAAATGATGGTCAAACTGAACTGAAATCTGTAAAATGGGAGTAATACTTGCATCACCCATCTACTTCACAAAGCTTTGCAATGAGCTTTATAAAGGGGCAAAATGCTCTGCAAATGAAGGAGCTAATAATTCTTATTACTGCCACTTCTTCTCTCCTGCTACTTCCTCTGGTATATTGATTTGCTAAAAAATAATAAAAATAAGCAAAAGACTGCATACATGTTCTCTCCTATGATGCATGGCTCCTGTGTGTCTATGTGTATGTGAGTACATATATAGGGTATGTGGGCATGTGTGTGTCTATGTATGTGTATGGAGGTATATATTTAGGATCTTCCAGAGAGAGAAGTGAAAGGTAATTTAAAACAAAAAATCTGCCATTGTGCCTGAATCCAGTTCTGCTGTCTCTCAGGGTGGCTGACTGTTTCTTTAGCACTTATCACTACCTTGGTTCAGCAGAGGTGCTAGACCAACATAGGGGAAGTTAGTCTTCTGGGGCCCCCCACTCCAGGCTTGCCCAAATGTGCTTAGCCAGAACCAGACCATTCCATTTTGCTGGCTCATAAATATTTAATACTTAGGTTCACAGCACACTAACTATTACCTCTGATATACCAGCCATGGTCTGGAAGAGCTCCCAAGATCCAGAAACAAAGAGAGAACCATAGAAACGAGTGGACCTGGGAACCAAAATTTCATCTACCTATGTTTGAACTGAGGCTTTTTGTCTATGTAGTAGTACTATAAATGTGACTTTTTTTTTTTACATAGCCTATGCTTTCTAATAAAACCTTCAGCATCCAGAAATGAATAGCTCAATTCAACAAATACTGTCACCCCTCCAAGAGCTACTAATGGCTACCTTGAGGCAGAAGCATATGGGAATGAAATGAGCTCTTACTCACAGAGGAACAGAAGATATCCTGGACCCCATGTTGCGGCCCTGGCCTTAGAAGAAGCAACGGTACAAATTCCATCTCAGAAATGGAAGTACCAAAGAAGGGAATCACATACTTGGAGCCATAAAAGCTTCTGAGGCCCAGTCTTATATAGAGGAAAGCAGATTTCCTGGGCAGCACAAAAACACAGTCCAACATTCCAGCAAGAGAAAGGGTGTTTCTAGCAGCACCAGCATGAGAGGAGCCACTCTAAGAATCCTGGGTTCAAGGGTTCTCAGACTCCTTATCCCAGGGAGAAGGAGGGTTCCCAAAAAACACTATATTAAGAAAATGAGGGCTACGCACATGGCCCCTACAGGTGAAGAAGCACCAGGGGACTAAAGCGACTACATGTAGCAGCAAAAGACTTGGTCCTTTGCCATTACTGTGAATTTTTAGACACTGTAGGTTAAAGGTGTCACACTCACTAGACTAGACTAGACTAGAAAATTCCAGAGGGCCGCCTGAACCAGATTAAAATGTAATTGAGAAAGTTTAATAAAATAAATAAAAATGCAATACAACATAGAAAATGTTAATTTGTGGTTTTCTAAGTCAATACGCACCCTGCAAGGGATCTATTTCAATTTATGTTTGACACCACTGCTGGTAGATCATATTGGGGTTTGATCAGGGAAATTTCCTTCTTATAGAAGGCATTACAGAGATTATTTTTACCAAAATCCAGTTGCTTTAAGGCAATTTTTAAAATGAGAAAAAATAAAACATAATCTAAAGAAGGCTTAAAGTCCTCTATTTTAAAAAAAAGTTTGAAATTTTTTCAGTGTTAAACTGAAGAGACAATTTCATTGAAATGAACCAAAGAGAACTAAGTTCACAAACTCTCAACTAGCTTCCTTAACTATAAAATTAAGGGATTTGGGCTACATTATGCCCAAGGTCCTTTCCAATTGTATGTCTAGGATCCCATGAATCTAAGGATAAAAAATTGTAAGGAGAAAGAATTCTGATTAAAAAATTTATGTGACCTAGGATCCACGGAAGTTCTAAAATGGCTTTAAAAGTCAAGATTTAAATCAGACTGAATTTCCCAAGACCTTTGGTATTTCCAAAGTCTCTTCTATCTCCATATCTAAGATGAAACTTAACCTCAATAGGCCTCAGTTTCCTCAACTTCAAAATGACAGGGTTGTGCAAGATAATCCCTAAGGTTCTTTCTAGCACTAAATACTATAATCCTGTGTCCTTAGCCTTTGTGAGTAAGGGGAGAGAGACAAAAGAACCAAGGATATAATAGCTGAATCATGGAACAAAGAGACATATTTGTGCATGAAAATAAATGACCTATGGTTTTTTTCCCTTCTTTCTACAAAGAAAACTGCTTATTTCACCTTGTGATTTAATATGTTGTAAAAATGATCACTAAAAAAAAAATCTTATTCTAAAATATACTTACAAATAGGAGAGCAGAATTACTTAGGACAGCTACTGGTGTAAGATGAGAACGAAAATATGTTCAGAATTTCCAATACATTGAGAATGATCAAATGATGTTAACATTTCAGGAATGGTCCAATGAACTTTCCTGGGGGTCTCAAAGGGTATATTAAAAGGAAATAACTATTTTAAGCAATTAATTTTCAAAAGAGGAAAAAAACGAAACGTGACCCTAAAATGACTGCCTATAAGTCTAAATGGTGTTCCCCTCTCTGCTTCTCCCTGTTGAATTCCTACTCATTTTTGAAAGCCCAACTCCAATGCCACCTTCTTCAAGGAGATTTCCTTGATCTACTGGATAAGCACCTTCTTCCTCAAACATCATGTAGCCCTTTGTTTTCTAATTCTCTGCTTTACTAATGTACTAGTGTGTCTAATAAATATCATGTCCATCCTCCTTCTCTACTACTGCAAACACCTGGAGGGCAGAGACCTTATATTATCTAAACATTATATATTCACCAGTGCCAAGCACAGTATTGTATACACAGCACAGGAAGATGCTTAATAAATGTTTGGTATGCTGTATACCAATACAGACAAAATACCGAAATGCCTAATGGAGAATAGAAATCTTAAAGTATTGGAAAACGAATGCAAAAGGCATCAGTGATGAAGTTTGAGAAACTATCATGAAAAAAAGTCTGAAAACAGGTGTCTTGAATCTCAAAAAAAGTAATTATAGGTTCCTGAAACTTTCCCACATTAAGATACTATCCTGTGGACTAAGTCATGTAAAACAACTCAAAATGAAGCGTTAGTCCAGATGGAAAAGAGCTTAGTAAAAATTGCACAAAGTTCTCTTCTACCAAATGAAGGAAGCCCAGAAGAGGTTATATCCTTTATCTGGGCAAACACTTGACTACAAAGGAAGTTGCTTTTCCCCACCCACCTCTACCACATATCCTCAAATAGTGACACAGTCACAAGGTCTAAAATCTGGCAGGAGGAACACTGACAACTGGCCCTCTCTTTAGTTGCAGAGACATCTAATAGACTAGAGAGATTATTGTTAGGTCTTGTCCCATTTAACACCCACTTATGACCAAGAAGAGGCTGCCTGCTAAGGAAACTCAGTGTCTGATTCCAAATTGGAAAATGTTGCAAATACCAATAAGGAATGAACATTATTAGAGCAAATGCTCAGCCCAGGCAGGGGGATGAACCAGATGGTCTTTTCCATCCCAGATTTCTATGATCTACAACAGAGCCTGGATGACTAGGAAAATGTGAGATCCAATTTGGAAATTATTTCATAAAAATGAATCCCAGACAAAGACGTTCAATGAGAAGGAGAAATCGGGAAAGTGAATCATGGAGGCTTAGGGGTAACTGGATAAATTAAACCAGCTTCAAGAGCTTCTGATGGGATAAAAAAAAATAAAATTGTCCTAACTCTCATTTTACAGATAGGAAACTGAGGCCTGGCAGAAGTTAAATAATTTACCCAAAAATCACAACCCAGTCATCATCAATAATTCCCTGTGCTTTCATACCTTCCCACCTTTGGGAATCTCAAATGTCCTTCTCAGTTTCAGAGAGGGAAATATAATCATAGATCTAGAGATGGAAGGAACCTGAAAAGCCAAGTAGTCCAACCCATTCATCTTACAGGTGAGGAAACAGAGACCTAGGGAATTTAAGTGACTTTCCTAGGGTCACACACGGAATAAGCATCAGAAGCAGGACCGAACACAAATCCCCTGCCCCCAAAGTAGGCTTTCCATTGTACCACAGTCTAAATCCCATCATTCAGATGCTACCATTTCTCTGAAGATACACCTGACTTCCCATATTCACCCCTACAAGAAACCACCTTTACTCCTTCCCTCCTCTGTACTCATGGAGCATCTTTGTACAACATGGAGTTCTACTTTGCATTAAGATTATTTGCATCCATCTCACATACACCCCTCCCCAACTAGGCAATAAACTCCATAGGCAGGAAACTACAGCATACTCATTATTGCCTTCTTCACTAGCTAGCAAGCACAGGGTGTTTTACACAGAAAATGTGAGTGGTCACCAAGTTTTAATTAAATTCAATTAGTGACAGAATCAGAACTAGAACCCACATCATCCTGACAATCAGAGGTATGTGACCATACTTCCAATTACATCACGCAGAGTACCCCCCCAAAAAATCAAGATGGGACAACATAAAAAATCCTCACTACATTTCTGGGGCTATTATATCACCTCTCCAATTAGGGACTGTGATTTCATTCATATGGGGAACTTCCAAGTGAGGAAACTTTCTACCAATGCAAGTTAACGTCTTCTCTGAAACCTATAGTCTTAGGGAGCTGCCTAAAACACTGAGAGGCATGTGATTTGCTCAAGATCATATAACCAGTATGTGTCAGAGGCAGGAACTGAACCAAGGTCTTTCTGGCTTACAGATTAGCTCTCCATCTGCCTCTACCAAGTTGCCTCTCACCTATATAACTAGATAGTTTTTAAAAAGCCTTTAGTGGAAGAAAGTAAAAGCTGAGGGCCCAGTAGAATGGAAACCCCTTGAGGGCAGGATTATTGTCATTTTGGTCTTGTGTGTGCTTGCTAAAGGCTTGCAAAATTGAATTGAAATCAAAAGGAGACAATGTGGTGTCAAAGTCTAGACAAATTTATGAGGAAAGATTAGGAATTGTTAGGCTTCAATTTGACAATAAAAGTGAAGTCAGAATCTCAAAATTAACCAAATACCCTCAAGTTTTTGAGTTACTGAGAACTTTTCTTGTAGAAACCTAGGTTAACGTGATAAACAGCATTCATTTTAATACCACTGTTTTGAAGCAAGTATCACGTATGACATACTACCACTATTTTATAGGCATGGCTGGCGAAGCTCTAAAAATATCACATAGATTTTGAGGAAAAGGGAGGGGGAAAATGTGTGTGTGTGTGTGTGTGTGTACATATATGTATATGTATGTATGGGTTAGGAGTTCAGGGCTTCAAACTATAAGCCTTCTTAAGTAACAAGGTAAGAACAAAAGCCTCCTAATTTTGGAAGTGGATGGTAGAAGTGGGATAAGCTTGAATTGTTTTTAATGCTAAATTCTGGGGTGGGAAGGTTGTGGTGGGGGGTGGAATGTTAACTGTGAGATATATTAGCATGAGAAATCTTCCCAGGGAAGGAGTCAGTTAATCCAAGGGAAGCATGAGAGCATGGTCTCTTGGGACATCTGAAACTAGAGCAGACAAAGAAAGGGAAAGGATATTTCATAGAACCCTCCTGAAGCAACAGGGATTTTCCTTCTCTTATTTTCTCTAAAGCTATGAAAATACAAAACATACTGGGCTAAGGAATGAGTACAACTTCAGGGCCGGCATCTCTGAACATAAAATAAATCTCTCAGTAGCTGGTGTGATCAGCCTTAAATACCTGGAAATCATCTTTTAGTTTTATGGCAGTGTGTGTATTTCTCTCCCTCTCCCCCCCAATATACTCCCAACATGAAAAACCACATCAAATTATTGCTTTTCAGAGGCCAATTCTAGAACTCCCCATTTTATCATGGAAAGAATATTCCTTGTGTATGTGAGTGCTTCCATTATGTCTTATTTGAAGGGGGAAAAATGAAATAAAAATCCTATCCAAGATATTTATAGATCTCATAAAACCTTATTCACTCTCATAAGCCAATATAAGCTCAGTCATCAGGTATGGCAGAAATAGCAGGTGTAGTAACCAGCAATACATTATAGTATCTATGCTTAATTCTGACTCTAAAGGAGAAAAAAAAAGGAAAAAAATCATTTTCATGTTGGAAAAATAGAGTAAGTAATCACTAAAGCTCAAAAGAAACAGAAGGGGACCTTCTGTAGACCAAGCCTAATGTCAAACACAGGCTGAGATTCTAGGGGCAGTGAGCCATTGCTGTTCTCCTCCCAACCCCAAGAAAAATATGAGAAGTTACTTAAGCACAGTTTCTCCCACTGTGATAAATAAAAGAATAATAAAGTCATGTTCTCACCCCAATAATCTGTCCCCTACCAGAGAGTCACAAAAACTCCTCCACTCTCATGAAGGCTGATCATGGTTAGAAGAGGCTCTGAAATTTTTCAATGATGGTGCCATCTGCTTTAAGAGATACAATTTCCTCAATGAAGGTACTCCTTACACACCCAACTGCCATGGCCAAAACTGTTATCAATTGTTGTAGTTATCATTACCCACTCCCTACTTGGACCATGTCTCTGAACCAAAGGGAACTTTTACCTCTCCTTTGGGACTGGGACAATCTAAGAGAGGGTGATAATAGGGCTTTTAGTGTATCTCTGTCTTCTCTATCTCCAGATCCCTTCCTATCCAGAGAATTGAATTGTCACTCTATATTTATAATCAACCTTCTGGGGGAGATTTTCTTTGCAAGGCTGGCCTCATATGAAAGGCCATCATGAAGCCTGTGTTTGAAAGTTTTCCAGCTGGGTAAGACCTGACCAGAGCTTGGATTCCATTGACATAACCAACAAGAGCCCACAGTCATTTTCACCTCCTGAGGAAGCATCAGAGTTGGGTGGTGATAATAACAATACACAAATAACTAAAATATATAGTGTTTTCACGGTGGCAAAATGTTGTACCTCTATTAGCACATTTGAGACTCTGAACAACCCCGTGGAGTAGGGACTTCAGGCACCGAACTCATTTTACAAATAAAGAAACTGAGGCCCAGAGAAGTTGAATGGTGAGACCAGATGGCACCGAGTGGTTGAACTAGATGCCTAGTCCCTTCCAGCACTTGATACATGATCTTCTGTTCTGGCCATAGCTACACAGCTAGTAAGCATTAGAGATAAGATCTGAATCCAGGTCTTCTGACTCCAAGTCTAGTACTCCAGACACTGCTACACTAACTCTCTGTCTCTTTATCAGGCAGGCACACACACACACACACACACACACACACACACACATATACACAAGCTGGGCACCTAAACAATGGAACATATACCCTAGATGGAAAGAGAATCAGGCTGGGAGGCTGAATTCTGATATTGGACTGACTTGCCTGTAATTTGCTATATAACCTTATAAAAAACATTTAATCTTCCTCTGTCTCAATTTCTTTACCTGTGAAAGGTTAACACTGGAATTCCTGCCTCCTCCCTAATTACAGGGAAGACATGTTAATGAACAGGAACTAAGTAAAGCTTTCTGAGCCCTTCAGGAGAAGGGCATGCTAAGAATGTTTAATGTTCCCTCATAGTAACAAACAAAAACAAAGCTTTGAGCTAGCTGGCTGATCTTGCCTTGGAGTTCATATGCATTCTTAAAGAGTTAGATATGTAGAGACAGTCTGATACAGTGGAAACAACACAGGATTTGGAATCCAGAGGACCAGAGCTCAATTTTTGGCTTTGATACTTGTTACTGGGCAAGTAACAATCTCCAAACACCTCAGTTTTTATATCTTTAAAATGGGAGATAATAAAGATTGGGTTGTTGTGAGGGAGTAGCAGTAAAGTGCCACATAAATATAAGCTCTTATTATCTTACCAAGCTAAGAATGCAAATTCCATAATCTAATATTAGTCAGTTATACCATGACTGCAATTACTCAGATAAATTCCATTTAGGGGCCTACAATACTGGCAGTAACTATGGCCTGTAAATAGGACCAAAGATGACAAACAAAAAGGTGGGGCTTCAAAAGATTAATATAAGTCTCTGCTTCTACTCCCTTTCATGCCAGCAGCATTACTCACCCCTCATACTAGGTGCCAACTCTGAGACCACTCTCTATTTAATCCCTACTAACCAGGGTCAGAAAGGTGAGTGAAGGTTCCCTGCAGTTAGGGTAGAGGTCACTGGTGGAGACCTATACTCAGTAGGATAATTTAATCATAGATAATTGCAATTTTATTGCTCTCATGAACTTCCCAAAAAGTATTATTTAATTCTAAGCACTTCACTTCCCTCATGATATTCTCCTTTGCCAAACCCACTGAGAAAAAAAAATCTCTTAAAAAAAAGGGAAAGAGAGAAAGAGATTGAGAGAAATAGAAAAAGAGAAAAAGAGGGGGAAAAAGGGAGAGTGACAGAGAGATGGAGACAGACACAGAGATACACAGAGAGGGAGACAAAGAATATACAAGCTAATACTACAGTGGAAAGAACATTAGATTTGGAGCTCAGACCTGGCTTTGCCACTTACTACCTTTGTGGCCTTGGATAAATCAATTAACCTCTCAGGGCCTCAGTTTCCTCAACAGTAAAGTGAAGGAGTTGAATCAGATGCTCTCCAATGTTCCTTTTATCTATAAATCTATGATCCTATGAATTTGGAAAACAGTTAAGAAAAAAGGAAAGAGAAGGCAAAAGGACCATTCCAAATACTTTCTTTACTACATTACCTGAACCTACTGTATCTGGAAATAGCTCCATTTTAAATCCCTCTCAGTGGCTTTGTATTCTTTATATTAGGACAACTTCTTTAAGCTCAGCCTGCTTCGAATGAGTACAGCTTATAGGAATATAGAGACACAGATCAGCCATCATCTGACAAATATCTGTATAGAAGTCCATCACTTTAAAACCTCAAAGCAGTCTTGGGAAAGTGAAAAACCAGGCCTGAGTGCCCAAAGAATGAATTATTCGAACCAAGTCAGGAGAGGAATGCAATGCTGAACAACACACGGGTCCCAGAAACGGAATTTGATCAGGTTAAGCAAACCTCTGGGCACCCTTATTATGAAATAGGAGACAAAGAGGTCTGCTTTTAACTCTTCCAGGTGAGAGTAAAATAAAAATGTTTGAATATTGTTTGGGCTAAGCCCTCTGACCCTTCAGAAGCCCCCTTACTCCTAAAGTGCAAGTTATTCACCAGATCTCTTATATGGGGTGGACATGTACAAAAATGTTCATCTAACCCTTCTTTTCACTCCTTAATGCATGTAGACTAAATATCTGTTACGATTTCTTTGCATCTTCATATTGATCTGAGTGAGTCTGGGGGAGAGTGGGAAGGGATAGGAACTAGAGAATGCTCCTTCACCTAAACCCAGGAAACTAACCGCTCTTCTCCCAAGGGATGAATGACTAGGTGAACCAATACTGCATCATTTCCAGCCTCTAAAGCCAGCTTATTAACAAAGAGAACTGAAGCTTTCTCTTCTTTGTTGATTGCTGCAAAATGGAGTGGAGTTGGGGTGCGTTGGGGTGGGGTTAGGTTCCCTTCTCCCTCATTTTAAACATCTAAACAGCAGAGCCTTGCTGCTCCTCCAACCTACTGAAGAGTTTAGAAACACTCCACAAAAGGTTTTCATGAACTGGCACGTGGATTGCCATTAGAGCTGCAAGCTCTGCTTGAAGCAGGTTGAAGACAAAGCATTTTCTGGTTTGAAGCTTTCTATATGAAACACCAGCTCTATCTTCTACCCAGAACCACCCCCAACCCAAATTCTCCTACACCTACCTCTCCAAGTATTTCTCCCCCATACACAATTCCACATTACTCACGTGGTGGTGGTTACTTACTATACTAGACCTTCCAGGTAACATTAATTTTTTTTAATTATATAACTAATCCCCAAGAATTTTTGCATCTTGTATATTAAACAACAAGGAAATCACCTCCCTTTAATGAAAAATAAAAGGAGGAAGAAGAATTAAAAGCAATTCAGAATCACACTCCACGTAAGAGTGGACCCCTGATCTGGGAACTGGGAATACCTGGGTTCTAGATCACACTCTTCCACTAATTAGCTACATGACCTTGACCAAGGTATTGCATCTCTCTGGGCCTCCGTTTCTCTCTCTGGCAAATGAGGTGGTTAGATGATATGAACATTAAGGGCCCTTCCAGATTCAAAATTCTGTTGCATTTCCTACCTTTGGCTTCCAAACCAGGCCTGTATGCACAAGGACTTGACTCTCAATATGTTACACAGGGATCTTTGACAAACCCTGTATACTTAGTGACAGATGGCAGGCAAATAGCCAGCTCTAACCACTTCTGAGAGAGGGCTGTTTCCTGGTCCAGTGCGGCCAGGGAGATTATACTATGTACAAATCCATACTGGATATTCGGAACACCCTTACCAGCTTTAACTGTTCTAAGGGGACCTTGAAAGGTGCCTATTAGATGAAACTGCAGCTTCAATGCCTGGTGGCTCTTTTGTTGCAGACCTGACAAAGTTGTAACATTGTGTAACCGTATCTAGATACCAATTATACTGACGGTAGGACAGTTTATGTTGAACGGTCAGTTGGTGTCAAACACCAGCCTTAAAGATTCCCTGATTTTAATATAAAGCAAGAATATTTGTAAACAAGTATTAAAAGATACCTTTATCACATCAAACAGACATAGTTATCACCATAAAAACCACATCTGCATTCAAGTTTGAAAAGATGTTGATACTGGATCAAGACACCAATGTTTATCATTGACCAGTAGCTACAGCATCCATACAATGTGGCTTGCCATTCAGAGAGCTAAACGAAAATCCCTGACAGGGTAAAGTTCTTAGGGACACACATACACACACACACACACACACACACACACACACACACACATGAAAAAGCAAGAAGGACCTACATTCTATGAAGGTAATCCTGTAGATAAGCAGGCCCCCAAACAGGAAACAAGAACACTGGATCACACATCCCTTGATTAAAAAGCTTACATTAGCTGAGTGTGACTCTTAAGAAGAGCAATGTTGTAAAGTTCACAAGGAATTCTTCTCAAGTGAGCATGTGTGTTTTAAAGGATGAACATCTACCCTAATGATAATATGTGTGGATGCAGCAAGATGAAAAAAGATTAGCCACAGCAACTGTATTCCTTCCCCAAATCTAACATAAGTTTAATAGTGTAAGAGCTTCATAGTCTCTTCATCCCTGTATCCTAACTTGGAAACACTCCTCCTTGTTTAAAACAGCTCTACCAGAGCAAAGGCTCTGATGAATTCTGGAAGAACAGCATGTATAGAGATGAAATAAATCTCCACCTCCATCCATAGCTACTTAAGATGGGGAGCTGTCCTAACTTTTCAGCAAACCCCAGTACTACCTATCTACACACACACACCACACGCATGCACGTGTGCACGTGCACTAACTGGAGTACAATGAACAAAATTATAACAAAACCACAGAAACAAAAACTTACAGAGAAAGAGAGCGAAGATTGTCCTTAATGAGCAAAATTAGAGAGGTAGGGGTCATTTAGCAACCACTCTTTGCTATAGGGGCAGTTAAAGATGTCAGTATGTACCAATTTGGACTGAACAGAACAGAATGAGCTCTTCTCCCTCCAGCGGTAGATATAACTTGACAGCGGAGGGGGGTTGAAGGAGTACTCAGTAATGACCACTTCCCAGGCATACAGAGAGCTTAAAATATAGAGTGACAATTCAATTCTCTGGATAGGAAGGGATCTAGAGATAGAGAAGACAGAGATACTACTAAAAGCCCTATTATCACCCTCTCTTAGACTGTCCCAATTCCAAAGGAGAGGTAGCAGTTCCCTCTGGTTCAGAGATATGGTCCAAGCAGGGAATAGATACTGATAACTGTATCAATAACCCTAACAATAATAACTATTCATCTCCCACTTGAATGCCTAAGGCCCCGACATATACATATAAATCATTTCAAAGTAAGGCTGTCACACTACATCTTCTGCTCTGAACCCCAATGTCACCCTCTCCTCTAGGATGCAAAACAAACACAATATCAAAAGGATGGTATCTTCTTTCTCCTGACAATAAAGATGGGGGCAATGTCTCCTTATTACCAAAAATGAGAATTTTCTTCCATATACATGTACTCTTAATAACCTAATAATCCTTCTCATTCCTCTCCCAAAAGTTTGGCTACATAACATCTTTAAAGCAAACAGTTCACCTCATTATAAAACACCAATAGGGAAATCTAGACTGAACAATAGTAGAGACCCTCTGATATTGCAGATTCCCTCTAATAAAAGAGAATGTTGATACATCTGCTAATTTATAAAAAGATCAAATATTGAATCCTATCCTATGACCATGGGCTCTCACAATGAACACATACTTATATCTTTAAAAGGAGAAATCTAGGTAAGAGAGATATTTCTGATTTTTAAAAAGATATAGCCACCCTTCTTCAAATGAAGAAACACATTTACTGTAGCTAAAGACCACACGAATCACACACAAAACAAGCACCAGATATTTTATGCTTTCTGTGTGGTTTGCAAGGCTCCTTTGTGTCTACAAATTCACCCAGCCAATGCTGTTGCCAAGAAATTATAATTCGTAAAAAGGTTTTTTTTTTGTTTTGTTTTGTTTTTTTTTGCAGATTGGGGACCGAGACAAAACTGAGGACAGGGAGACTCAAGTTTGCTTTGTCCTCCTTTTTGTGATAGCACTTGGCTTTTAGGGCCCAGCCAAGGCAGCTTTCCTTGCTGTGTAGGGCAAGAAGAAGCATGGTTCAAAAGCCACATCCAATCTTTTTCTCACAGACTGTTCTTGGAAGGCAACCATTTCTGCAGGTTGTCCCCTAGAGACACCTTGTACCAGAGGCCCTTCTAAAAAGTGTTTCAGGGTGGCTGGAACTCAGATGAAACTGCAATATTATTAGGATGCTTTAGTTCTTACGGAGGCCAAGTATGCCATTAGTCTAAAACAATGAGGCATGGGGGAAGGGGAAAGGAATGCTCTGATTTATTTATTTGTTTCCAGTAGCAGTGGAAAATTTTCTCCAAGCAGAAAAGAGGCCTGAAACTGACCCCATCTGCCAATTATGAATCAGCATTAACAACTAACAGAATTTCAAAATGGTTTTCAAATAAACATGCCATGCTCCTGATGGCATGAAGCAAAACTGGTTTCAAGTAGGACTTACAGACATCATTATGCCCTCTCCTCTGCTTTTCCTTCCACAATGAAACAATACAGACAGACCAAGGATAAATGAGTGTTCAGATTTTCAGCATTGAAAAAAAAAAAACTCTGAACCAAATGCACCCATTAGCTAAAGGTAGAAGTCAGTTATCATCTTGGAAGTGGATGCTAGGTCCAGAAAAGTCATCATCCCTACTGAGAGGGAAGGGCTAGGATGTAGCTGACCTCAAAACCACACCAGCATTCTTCCTACCTTTGCCTTTCCTCTGCTTTTTCAGAGAGTTATAGGAAATTTTCTTGCATGTTTTCAGAACTCTACTTTGGGGACCTTAAGAGGTGTATATCAGCTAAATTCCACAAAATAATAGACCACATGAGCACAGTGTAACTTACTGTTACATGATGGGGAGAGATGCAGTTACTTGAGCCACGGTCCTAAGTGTGCAGACTCTAGGAATGGATAATAGCTAAAGTGGGGATTCATTTTTGTTTTAAATTACAGGAGAGTCAATTGGTAGTGTTTTCTAGATTTGGGTCCCTGAATGAAAGGTAACAGATTCTCTTGCCTGAAAAACCAGTGTTCAAGTTCTCATCCTGGATGCTGTGCATGTCCATCATTGAGGTTAATACCAGACTCACTAAAGATTAAGCAGAAAAATTACCCCATATTATCAGCATGAAACAAAGCGTAGAGGCAAAAAGAGTCTAGCTTTAATCCTGAAATGTACAGATGTCCTGGGCATGAACATCTAACCCACAGTTTCTCTTAAAACTAAATGAGATTCTGTGGATTTTCTTCTTTGGTTCAGGTTCTCTTTAGGGCTAGTTACCTTTCTTAGTATCTGAGTGAGAATACCATCTAATAATTACCTCCACTTCTCCTCTAAAGAACAGCCTGCCCCACATGCCAAGGAAGCTTCCTCTTGCCCAGGGTTTCTTGCAGAAGATGGCAAAAGAGTTTTTCTTATCTTTTTTTTTTAAAGGGGAGTGGAGGATGGGGGTGGAGAGTAGCGGTGGTGTTCTCGGTGTTTAGCAATACCTTTGAGCCGTCCTGAGCAATCAGTATTCAAAATTTCAAAACCTGAATGGTTATCTGGGCCCAACAGTTACATGCAACTGCCCTTGGTATATTCCATTAAAAAGCAATAAGGCAGAAGACCATACAGTACTAAAATCAAAACAGCAGGCAAAACTAAAATCAAAATCTTGTGAAAGGCAATATTGCCTAATAGATAGTGCTGGACCTAGAGTCAAGGTACCTGGGTTCGAATCCCGTATCAGTCACCTAAATGACACTTAGGCTCTTACAACAGGAGTTAGCTCATTTGTAATAGGCATAATAATAGAGGAAATATAAACTTTATAATCCTTCAAATGTAATATATAAGTAAAATCTATTAAATGGGCATAACAATAGAGAACAAAAACTTTGCAAACCTTAAAATGCAATATATATGTAAATTAATACTATAAGTACCCCTTAATGGTTATAGTCACATTTACATGACTTAGTTGAGCCTACAGGGCATAAAACTGAAATCCTACTAGAGGTGATACTTTGTGTATTATAAGCACTCTCCCACAAGTCAAATCTAACTCTGGCTTCCAACCATGTGATTACAGTGCCTTGACAAAGAGGTAAAAAGTTAGAGGTGCAGGGTTGTACCAAACCTAGAAGAGATTCTGCTTCCTTTTATCAGAAAACCAATTAAGAGACATTGGTGGGGAGGGCAAGGAGGAGGAGGAGGAGAAGGAGGAAAGGAGTGTCTATGAGGAACAATGGACCTGATACTTTTCATCACACAGTCAAGCCAAGTATGTTTGGTTTGTTTGTTTTCACACACTCCAAGGCTGCTAGCTGCTAAAGGGTGAAGAGAACAGGCTTTACTCGGAAACTGCCTTGGGCTCCAACCTTATGACTATGAAAACTTCAAATACAACAAAGTTGCATGATTAATCATCATACAGTGCCGTAACAAATAAAACTCACTTTCCTTCCATAGGACTGTACCAACAAATCATATACAGTGTCAGCCTTTAGAGATGCTAGGTAGATCAAGATTGCCTTCCTTTGAACTTGTCTAGACTATGGTTAATATACAACTGATTCAACACTACTAGCCTGGTGGCAAAAAAAAAAAGGTTTCTCTTTTTTTCATTGTGAAATTAGATTATGTTTTTCAATTTAATTAGCCTGCTGGAAAATTAAAGAAAAGAAAATGGAGAGGGGAATGAACATCTTAAAACCCAGGTATTATTAATGACAGAAGGAGAAAATGCATTTAATAAATGTCCTATGACAGCCAGTTATAAATGAAACCCTAATAATGTGCGAAAACGTATTCATTACTGTCACAGAGAGGTAAAGTCAAATATATCTGACAGAACAGTCACACTGGCATGCATGTGTGTGTACACTTACACACAGAGAGAGAAGAGAGGCCAAAACCTTGAGGAAAGCTCCAACTGTCTAATCACTGCTTAGCTAGGTAACAATGGTAGATAAAACATATTGGTGTTGCCATCATCCCCTATACATGCTCCTTGTGCAAAAAGCTCACTTAGCAGAGAAGTAACTTACACATCAGCTTAATGCTGGCAAATATTGCTCTGTATCTCTGCAAAGAGGAAATCCAGCAGTTCATTAGTCTTAACAAGCTGCTGTCATAGGGCATTGAAGTTACCCTGGCAGCCACATGCTGTTCCTCTCACGTCTATTACCAATGGCAAAGTGGGTTCTTGAGAAGGGACTACAAGTTAATATTGTCAATAGGAAAAAATGTGGATCCTCTCCTTGGATTTACTGACCTCTGCTCACCCACATCTTGGGGAAAATAGTGCAGATTTAGCCAGGGTCACCCCCTTCCCTGAAGGATGCTCCCCCCCCCCACCTCTGAAAGGCTGGAGCCCGGCAGAACCATGATTTTTAGCTACCCACATGTTCTACTGCCAGTTTCTTTATCTGCTCTCCCAGAAGTAGATTGTATGGCAGCACTGTATTGGTCTAATGAAGACTAGAAATCAAGCCCACTTCTCCCTCCTCCAGACCACCCGAAGACCTGGATGCGGAGTCTCCTCAGGCATCATATTAGTTTCTCAAGGCTCCTATTTTAAATAAGATAAAATAAAACGCACAAAAAACACACCACACCCCTTTCTAAGCGGTGTGTGGCTGCCAGCACGAACCAAAGGGTTCTCAGGAATGAGAACAACAAACAGTAGCTGAAGGGGACTGGGTTGTTTTTTTTTTCCCCCTTCTAGAGGCATTTGACTCCATGGGGGCGGAAGCTGAAAATACATTATAACTCTAAAACAAATGCACTTTCATGTCCCATTCCTAGATACTGCTTAGTGTCTTTTGTTACTGGTTCTCGGCTCTCTCTTTGCCCACCCTTCCAATACCCCTGAATGAAGCTTTTTATTGTTTGTTTTATGGACACATACTAATTAGCTGAAAATACCCTCTCCGATCCCTTTTCTACCACCTGCCAGTTGTCAAAATCAGCTGAAAGCGATCAACCTGACTTAAGTTACTAAGCAGGGATAAGTAATATCTATAATCCAATACATGCACATATCTCTATAGACATATCGCTATCAAATCAACCATCCCAACCCTAAACCGAGAAGTTAAGCGGATCTCTACAACGGAATGGTCTGCAGGACTGCCAGTGTAAGGATGTGTGTTTATGATTGAATACAGACAGCTCTGACCGGACTGCTCTGTTTGGCAAATGGGGGGTGGGGGGGAGGGGGAGGGGGGAAAGGGGGTAAGGTTAGAGTATGTATGTTTCAGGAAATATTTTAAACAACGAACACACATACACACATATACACACACACCCCGAAAAAAAAAACACCTTAAAAACCCCAAAGCCCGCACCAACGCAGCCCCAGCGTCTCGCCGCTACAAGATTTACACAAGTAATTTAAATCATTCACCTGCTGCCAGTTCTCCTCCAGGGATGGCAAAGCTGAGAAGTAGCCGGTGTCGTGGACAAGTTGCAGCTCCTGGAATATACTATAACTAGCCAACACGTCCATGCTGCTGCTGCTGCTGGGCAAAGCAGGAGGAGAAACCCTCCCCCTTCCACAGTTTTGTTTGTTTGTCTATTTGTTTGTTTGTCTCACCCCCCAAAAAAGGCATAAATCCAGGGTCCCTTTTGGTTTGTTTTGTTTCGTTTCAGTCACACTTAAAAAAAATCAATGCGGAGGAGAAAGGGAGAGAGGAGATGAGAGAAGAGAGAGTGAAAGAGGATGGAGAGAGGCATCCAACATGTACAGTGGAAACGGCTGCCAGGAAAGGGGTACTTCTCCACTGTAGTAAATGCAATAATTCCCTTCCAGGGCTCTAATCACTCCAGCTCGTGGACCAGGAAGGGGGATGCAAACTCACTGACACGAAGCTGCCATCTATTTCTGCATTGCTGTTCGCTCCTAATGCAATCTTTGCTCTTTATTTTGGGAGGTTGCATTTTTTTTTTCTCGCGATCGCTTCCCCCCCCTTCCCTCCCCACCCCCCACCCCATCCCTGCTAGTTTGTAGTCCTCCCCCCCTCCCTTTCTTTCCCCTCCTCCTTCTCCTGCTGCTGCTCCTCTTCCCCCTCCCCAATCTCCCTCCCTCCTCACTCCTCTCCGCGCAGTCGTGGGATCTTGGAAGAAAGCGTCCATTAAGGCAACGTGTGACCATGTAAGGTAAACGGAGGGGGGGGGCTCATGAAGTCACTGAGGACCAATCGGGGGCAGAGAGACGGGACCTGGGGCGGAGCTTGGCAGCCAAGGGACCTGGGGATTGGAGCAAGCCTGATCTCCCTTCTGCCTTACAAGGCGGTGTAAGGCGAGCTATTTTTAGAGAGCTATATAAGGGGCCAGAGCCGGTCGGCCGTGCGGAGGCCTGGGAGAGGGAGAGGGAGAGAGAGGGATGGGGCGGGAGTGGGACACACGGTGAATCTGTGAAGCAGGGCAACGCACACATATACACACACACACACGCACGCACGCACACAGACAAGCTGGAGTTCGGGTGGTCTGGAATGGAATGCAAAACCGGGCCGGCCGTGGGAGCTGGGCGCCCCCAAAATGCCTGCGCTGGAGAGGCGGCTGCCGCTTTGCCTAAGTTTCGCTTTTGCAATCCACCTTCCTCTTCCCGGGGTGAGGGGGGACAACGGCCCAGACTACTAGAGGTCCAAAGAGGGCCCCAGCCCCCAGGGAGCCCCATCCTTCCGCATCCCTGGAATGGGCTGGGAGAGAGGAGGATAAGTCTCGTCTCTATTGACCATTTTAAGCAGAAAAATGCTGGCGCGAGCCCCAAGACGCCGGGGCAGTGCAGGTCTAGGCTAGGCTACCTAGCGAACGAGCCCCTCATCCCGTCCAGTGCCACCCCCGCCGCCCCCTCGTCTCCCAGGGAAGGAGCTGGAGGTGGGGGAAGAGAACAGGCTCTATAGGGTAGCCGACCGAGACAGAACCGAAAACGAAAATAATCCCAACTTAGTTTAAAAAAAAAAAGGCAAACCAGCAAAATTCCCACAGGCGGCCGGGACTGGAGAGTAGAAAAGGAGATGCAGCATCACAGGGAGAAAGAACAAAGGAGGAGGCGCTGCTTAGACCTGTCCTGTAAGGAAGGCTGTCTTTGGCTCTGTTCCCAGCCTCCCCCAGGATGGAAGCACTTCCACCTACGCCACCGACCACCCCTATTCTACCCCCCCTCTTTTTTCCCCTTCTGATCCTGAAAGGTAGAGGGGGAGGGTCTGCAGGTTTTATATTTTTAAAAAATCCGATACCCAGACTGATTGAAAGGGAGTGATTTCGCTTGGATGGATTTGTTACAAGCAATAGAGGGGAGTTAAGAGTAGGCATGTGAGCCATGTTGCAGTAGGCAGCTTGCCTGAGAGTTTTAAAATGATGTAGAAAGACCATGTGGTTTCCTCGTGGACCCGGAGAGTGCTTTGTGCAGAGCAATGCTTGGTGAAAAGCAAGGTTTGGGAAATATTGGGCATCATGCAAGCCGATGCAGATGTACATCTATATACACTCTCTATATATATGTGTGTATGTGTGTATGCACATGGATGTATTATATGTGAGGGCTATTTCCTTACAAATAATACGTATGTGCGTACTATTATGTGTATTATCTTTGTGTGTGTACATACATGACAGTCATATAACATGGCAAAGTAGAAAAGCATTTAGTGTCAAAATGAATCAAAATATATGTGATATGTATATACAGGTCTACACACGTGTATCATATTGTATACATATAGATACAAGCATACATACATATACATTATATATTTATCTTCATTCTGACATATCTATATGCTGGGGGGAAGGGTGGGGGGATCTGAGGTGAAATATATGTTCTTAGAGTTGGCCAATCAGTTATTAGTTCTTAAATGGTTGAAGTTCCCCAAATTGCATTGTCTGGCTGGACAGAATGCTACTTCCTCTTTCAGAATGATTGCAAATTCAGAGAGAAGACTTTTTCCCCTTTTTACCATTAACAAGAGGGACCTTCCCATCTTAGCTTTCTCTTCTTTTATTTGCTCTGGCTATATCTGGCTTGATTTCAAACTATTAAAAAGCTCAATCAGTGATTTTTCTGGGTGAAGTTAAACGGTAAGCCTTGGGATTGGAATTGCGTATGTGCATAAATCTATCTTATCTATATTGGGGGGAGGCCAGACCTGTAATTGTCTCATGCAGGGAAACTCCCACTGTGAAAACTCTCTATTACCATAAAGTTAGACAACATATAGTCTGAGAGATACAAACAGATGTACTTGTAAAGAATATTTCCCTATGTATGTTATAGTGATGGTACTCCATTTAAATGAAATTCATGTATTAGGAAGCAATTTTGTTCCATCAAACTCTGTAGAAAAAACAAATTTTACCTAGAAACAAGACAATGTCCTAATAGATTCCATCTGTCATTTGCAATAATAAACCCTTCTGGATAGGATTCAAGATAGAACTGTCTTATAAGGGAACTGAATTTTGTGCTCATGTAACATAGAGAATCCAAGGTATTATGGATTACCTCTGTATAATTTGAATCATCGTTATGGATAGGTGAAAGGTTTTAAAGTAAATTTGAACTCTGGGATTCTGGGATTTAAATAAATGAGTCACTAGGTTTTGAACAAAATGGTCAGTATAGGCATAACCTGCTAAATACTATCAAGAACTCAGTTACTAACAACTAATATTGGAAGACTGAGAGAAATCTCTACTGATAAGTAAAGTTTGAAATTTTCATAAGACCATATCATTTGGAGCTGGAAGGGACTTTAAACATCTATTCCAGTACATGTTTAAAAATTTTGGTCTTTATAGTCTTCAAAATTGAGGGGCCCCAAAAACTTTTATTTATGTGAATTATATCTAGTGGTATTTACTATATCTGGAATTAAAACATTTCAGCATTATTATGAAAATAGATTTGACCTCACAAATCCATTGAAAGGGTCTTGGGAATCCCAGGGATCCCTGACCACACTGAGAACCACTATACAGGTAGTAAAAAACAGAGCTAGGACTCAAAATCATACCCTTTGAGTCCAAATCCAATGTTTTATTTTATTTTCATTATGATACAAATATACTTTCTCTTATTTAGTTTAACAATCCATTTAGCTATTACTGCACAGAGATGTTTGAACAGAGGTAGGTAAGTATCAAGCCAATTACAACACATCCTCCCCAGAAAGTTTCATATAAATAAATAATCACTGAGGGGCAACTAGATGGTGCAGTGGATAGAACACCCACCCTGGAATCACAAGGATCTGAGTTCAAATCTGGTTTCAGACACTTAATTAGCTCTGTGACCCTGGACAAGTCATTTAACCCTGATTGCCTCCCCCGCAAAAATATCACCCCTGATATAAAGTTAGAAGCACTTGGTTAGAGCCAGAGAAAAAAACTTAAATCATAGAGGTTCATTTAATTAAATTTATATTTCTCTACCAAGTTCTATTCCAATGCTTCATTGTAGCATAGAGGTAACCCTGACTATGCAAGGATCTTGCCCTTTGTGGGGAGGAAGAGGAAAGGAGGTCTTACCTTTTTGAAGACCATGCAAAAGGAAGAAAGCTCTGGCAGTTCCACTGTGTAGGAGATGCTTTAAGTACTGTCCCAGTAACAGACTTCTAAAAATCAATTTAGCTAAACATGTCATCAACGCATGGTCATTTAGTGATGAATTTTTTTTGGCATGGGCTCGAAGTAGAGAAAAACATAAAATGATCCTCATTGCTGTTGAGTCTGACTTTTACATCAATGGTTGCAGAAGGGCAGAAAATGGAGCAGAGGATTCTGGGAATCACAATTTTTCGAGTGACATAAACATTATCTTATCTGTTTGTACTGAAATGTGAGATCCTTGTCCAATGACATACTACTAGAGAAACCAAACTATATCAATCTTGACATTCCCTACAAATGAAACAAGTGAAAAGGAAGTCATAGCTCAAGTGAAGCATGGCTTGCAGGTTCTCCTTAGAGAGTCCAATAAAGGAGTGGGTGGAGTTGGCTTTATCCTGCATCCAAAGGCAACTTAAGTCATAGAATTTTAGTTATGTTGTTATTGTTCCACCAAGTCTCAAGAAACATTATTTCATGGGACATTGAGTCATCCCATATTGTGATATTCAGGATTTGTTGTTTGGTCATTTTGGTCATGTCCGACTATTCATGACCCTATTTAGGGTTTTCTGGCAAAGATATTGGGGTGGTTTGCCATTTCCTTTTCCAGATGAGGAACTGAGGCAAATACAGCTGATTGACTGAGGCGGGATTTGAACTTGGGTCCTCTACTGCAGGGCTAGTACTCTGTCCGCTGTGCCCCTTAGCTGCTATATTCAAGATAAGTATTTGCAAAAAAATCCATGAAAATTTTTGCATTTCACATGTCAATATCTTCTAATAGAGAAACAAGAGGTATAACACTTCTATTTTAAAAAAGAAAAGAAAATTTGCTAAGTTTATCCTAATTTTAAAAAAGTTTTTTCTTATTTTCAATGATTTTAAAGGAAAGGTGGGTGAGTCTGAGAAAAAAAGTGCAAAAAATATGTTGGAAAATATATGGTTCAAGAGTAAGGAATGAAGGAGGCTAAGAATTTATAGACTATAGTGAAGCCTTACACCTATATATCATGAATACTTCAATAAAAGATTTGGAATGTTCTGGATATGGTAAACACCAAATAACATCATAAAAGATGAAATTGATTATATTTTAATGGACAGGAAATGACTCATTATTCATGTGGAAACCACTCCTGAATAAACTGTCTCTAAATGGTCAGGGTACAGACTTTCTAGAGCAAAGTCCAAAATTAATATGAAACTCAAAGAATACAATGAGAAAACTGTATGGTGTCTGCAATTTAGAGGAAATAGAATGGAAGAAAACAAAGATAGGGAAAGGAGGTAGACTAGAACAAGATTATATGAAAGAAGTACGCCCTGGAGGTGATGTAATTTTGAGGGCATTGAGACATCAGTGCTGAAGGTACATAAAGGAATGGCAGAAATCAATGGTGTCAAAAAATCTTGAATCTTAACTTTGTCCCCCAAAAGATGACCGAAGAGACATCAATAACTATGACAGCATCTGGCACATCATAAGTACTATATTATAGTTAGCTATTTTCATTTATTTATTTGTCATTTAATGGTATGACTATATAAAAATTTCACACATGTTGAAAGTATCCTTGATGAAGGAGAAAGATCTGTTCTAAGAACTCTCCAAGATTATAATTTGTAGTAAAATAGCAAGGATATCTATAGGACTCAAAAAAGACAGTTGAGGCTGTGAGCTGATGATAATGGGGCAAGTAGGGTTTTGCAAGCAATATTCTATAGTAGACTACATCTAGAGAACATAAAATCCCCCAGTACATTTTGTTGTATTTGTTGACTAAAAGAAAAGGGCATTTTAAACAGTCAAAACACTACCTTTGAGATTTTCCTCTAACAAGACATCTCCCCTCTACATAGCAAAATTTTACAAGAATTCTTGAAAAATAGAAGAGAAAGAGCCTTATTCAATGATACAAAGATAACTAAGAACTAGCAAGGAATAAAACAGAGAAATGCTTGCCAAAGCTGATTGACACTGTCATGGAGAGCCCCAGTGTGGGCTGCTAAGTTGAAGAGGGATTCATTATAAATGATGGTCTTCCAAATGTTTCCATTTGTTAACAGACATTGTGCAGGTTTCATTAAACATTAGCCCATCATAAAGCTTCCTAAATGAAATTAATAATGACTTAAAAGAATTTGGCCTAGCTCTCCAAATAGGGAAATGAGGTAGATGAAGAATACCAGTTGTCCAGACTATGACACGCAATTGGATGGGCAACTTATAGAGATTATATACAGCAAATGGACAATGAGCTAGGCTCAGAATTGAACATAAGAAGGATAGTGGGCTGGATTGCCTTTAAGAAAATGCCAAGTTCTCTTAAGGACTCCAAACATGTTCCAGAAGGAAAGACCCAACTTTTTAATATCAGTGTTCTTCTGGCAATTTTTCATGGCTAGTAATCAGGGAATACTTAAGTCTCTGAAGGCTCGAAGTTGTTGATCAGCCAAAGGGCAATGGAGAATCGGATAACAAAAACATATGCAAATCAAGAATTATGAAGGAGGTGTCATGCAAAGGAGAGGGACAAACACTAGGCCTGTGATTTCATTGGTAGAGGGAACTCCTAGAGGAGGAAAGCCCTTCTACCAATGGAGGTCATACCTTCTCAATAATTCATAGTTTCTAGATTTGCCTGGGGCATTTAGAAGTTAAATGAATTCCCTAGGGTCACACAGATAATACATATCAGAGGCAGGACTTATACCCAAGTTTTCTTGGCTCCAAGGCCAATTCTCTACCAATTATCCCATGTTATCATTTTAAAAAATTGTCCAGAAGATGAGCTGGTCACATAGTGTAAACAAGGGATAGTAGTCTATTCACTCCATTGGTACCCTTTTGGTATCAAGAGAACAATAAAGAAGATCCCCAGCAAATTGGATAGAACTTACCATGCAAACTTTGCAGAGGACATGGACAAAGTTAAACAGGATAGGCAGGCATAGAAGAATTGTGACCTGACTCACAGAGAGCTATATGAGGAGATCACACATCCATTGAAATACCAGAGAAACCACTTATGCTTTAGGTATTTCTAACCCAGGGGTGGGGAAGCTATGGCCTCAAGGCCACGTGTGGTACTCTAGGTCCTCAAGTGTGGCCCTTTGACTGAATCCAAACTTCCCAGAGCAAATCACCTTAATAAAAGGATTTGTTCTATAAAACTTGGACTCAGTTAAAAGACCACATCAGAAGACCTAGGAGGCCACATGTGGCCTTAACACCACAGGTTCCCCACCCTTGTCTAACTTTTAGTGGCAACTGAAGAGAAGGTAAGGTAATATAGGACCCAGAAAAGAAGATAGTGAACCAATGATGATGGAACAGAGAGTCTATTGAGCTATGTTCCAGAGAAGAATTAGATATAATAGATCTCTAGAAGACCTAACATAGGCTGCCAAGGTTCATGAACATTGCTTTCAAAAGACCATCACTGTTCTGTGACTCAGGGTTATTCTGGTGCCTTCTATCCTTGGAATTGTTTCTCTCTGTGCTTCAATAGCTTGGTTGTTCCTCCAAGTAACCTAACTAGGTTATGACCAATTCCTTTCTTCTAACTGGCCATATTTAATTCCTTACCTAAAAGTGTTCATGCTGAAGTACTGAAACCACACTGTGCCATTCTTTGATGCTTTAAGCAGTTTCATGTAGGATTTATGATTTTTTTTTGTTTGCTAACTCTTATCACTAATTATATAAAAAGCCTACAGCTTGGGTCACCTCAGCTAGTCGCCCTTTGGGTTACCTCAACTAGTCCACTTTGTCGTAAGTGGTTCCTGACATTCTTGTGTTGGTGAATACACTAATAATATCAGTGTTGCCACATAGCTCAGACTTCAGGATTCCCAGGGCCTGAGATGAATGTGTGGCAGATGTTGCACATCCATGTTCTTGCCTTGTACCTTTTGCCCATAAAATAGCTTGACTTAATCTGTTAGTAGTGAATGTGGTGGTATCTTTGTTGGCTCATCCTCAATACCCAAGGTATTTCAATGTGGGTCTTGCAAAAGAAACCAACCCAGCCTTTGAAGGAAACCCATAAGCCCGAGACCACAAAGATAAGAACTTTTGTGAAATTATATAGTGAAAAAAGACAGTAATAAGTAACAGGCAACCTTAAGTGAGTCTCCAGCTCCTTTTTCCTTCTCTTCCTTCATCTGGAGTGTGTCCTAGGGACCCAGAAAATAAAACCTTCTTCTTACTTCCAGAACCCCTGAAAAATTCAGCCACCTGAATTCTCTACTTAGACGGATGCTGCCTCCATTCGAACAAGTGAATCCTAAGTTTAGTATCCACTGGTGAGCGGGGCTCCATAGGAGTATGAAAGCAAATTGATACAAATTCATGGGCTGTTATCTAAGTAACCCACACTACACTTTGATTTGGAAATACTTACCAGAATGAGGCGGCTCCCTCTGGGTCAGGAAATAATACCACCATAAAATGTAACTAATGTGAAATGAGTTGTAATCTTGGAAATTGTAACATATCATGACATGATGTTGTAATGGTAAAAGTTTCCCGTAACCAGGAGAGAACTATAAAACTCAGTTTCCCAATAGCCTGGTGAAGTGATCACTGGCCTGTGTGATGCCTGGCCTTCATGTCCAACTGATCTGATCCAGAATCCATCTCCGGATACAGGCAAACTAGAGTCTAGAATGTCTATATAGGCACTCTTTCAGCTGAAAGATATGGGGGAGGGAGAAGAAGAGGAAAAAATGGGTGGGGGGGAGAGAGAGAGACAGACAGACAGACAGATAGACAGAAACAGAGAGAGATCATGTGACCTGTATGCTAAAGCACCCCACTTATAATATTACATGAAGTAAACTTAACTTTTTCAGTATTATAAATATTGTCACAAATCTGAATAATTGTTTTACCCTGGCCCCTTTCATAGTGCTGATAACTTCCTAACATTACATGGGAAGTATACTGGATTTTTTTTTAACCTAGAACCTATGTACACATATATGCATATCCATGTACATGAATGTGTAAAATGGATTCTGGGAAATTTTGGCAATCTCCCTTTTCCTGTTATTCTCAAATTCAAGATACTCTCCTTGGCTCTGCCCTCACTTACAGGAAACCTTCATTTCCTCTTAGATCTTATTAACAAATCACTTAGAAATCATATAATAAGGGTTAAGAATGATTTACTTTAAATAGCAAGCATTGCAATGAAAAGAAAATACTTTATTAGCTAGCACTCTCAGCTCCTGTGCCCTTCATCTAAACTATCCTCTCTCCTCCCAACCCCCAAGACCCAAGCCTAGTTCTAAGGCCCAGCCCTGAAAGTCAAACCAAGGAAACTGAAAACATTGGAATAACAACTTGCCTGTCATTACAAGAAAACCAAATGATCAGCATTAGAAAATTGCTACTACTTTTTTTTTTTTGGTAATTACATTTTTTAAACTTTTTTGAGGATTTTTTTTCTCCCTCCTAACTCCCCCTTTCCCACCTGGAAAAAAATTTACTATCCTTATAACATCTAAGTATAGTCAAGCAAAACAAAGTCCCACATTGACCATGTCTAAAAATGTGTCTCCTTCTCCATATTCATTTATTATGTCTCTGTAAAGAGGTGGTGATTCGTCATCATCAGTCTTCAGAAATCATGGTTGATCCTTGTGCTGATAAGAGTTCTTAAGTCTCTCAGAATTGTTCATTTTTACAATGTTATAGGATAGCTTTTTTTGTATGAACTCTGCATTGGTTTATATACCTGTTCATATACGATAGTTTTTCAGCCAAACCCATTTGATGATCACCCCCTCAGTTTTCAGTTCTTTTCCCCTACAAAAAGAGCTGCTATGAATATTTTCATAGGTATACCAAAGGATTACTTTGTAGAACTAGGAAAAATTAATACTAAAATTCATCTGAAGGAACTAGAGATCAAATCTCAAGGGAAATAATAGGTGGGGGGGGGGGTGCAAAGGAAGAGGGCCTAGCTGTGCCAGATATCAAACTATACTGCAAAGTGGTTATTATCAAAACAATTTGATATTGTTTAACAAATGGAGAGATTAATCAGTGAAACAGATTAGGTATACAACACACCAATGAACCTAACAAGCTAACATTTGGGACCCCAGAGATCCTACCTATTGTAGGCTCACTATTTGATAAGAATTTGGCCATTTCACAAGAATCCTGGGAAAACTGGACAGAAGTCTGACAGAAGCTAGGTTTAAATCCACACCACACACCAGATACCAAGATAAGCTCAAAACTGGCATATGACCTAGATATAAAAGATCACATAATCAAATTAGAGGAATAAGGAAGAAATTACCTTTCAGATCTGTGGATGGGGGGAAGTTCATGACCAAATGAGCAATAAAAAGAATCTCAAAATATAAAATAGGAAATTTTGATTGCATAAAATTTGAAAGTTTTTGCGCAAACAGATCCCATACAGCTAACTAGGGGGGGAAGTCTTTGAAGTTAATGCATCTTGACATGAGAACTTGCTTTCATCTCTTCTGACTTGGGAAGTATGACCCATCCACAGTCTAAAAGAATTCAGGTTACAACAAAAGCCATAGCCAGGCATCAACAGGAGTAATGAGATCTCCCAGCACTGCAGCAGGGCCATTCCATCTATATCCGATGTTCAACCTCAGCAGAAGGGAAAGAGAAACTGGAGTCTCCAAAAGTCCCAGACAGTCATGACGTGCTACTCCCTTTTTTATCCCCATTTTTTTCTTCTTTCTACCCCTCTTCTATCTAAGATTCATATCAAAACTCCCTCCCAGGAATAGCATCAGTTAAGCTGCAAAACTTTCTGGGAGATATGATTCTTAGATAATCCTTATCTACTCAGGTGCAAATCTGTCCCAAAGTCTTCTGGGGCACCAGGTTTTTACAATATTTATAATCGTGCTTCATATCATAGGCCTAAATAAAAATTTACCAAGAGAGATCTAAGGTATAGCTGAATTTCTGAGTGCACTGTTGGAAGGAGTATCCATGCCAATGATATCACAGAATCCAAGCATTAAAGAAATGCCCCCAAAAGGCAAGAGATTGCAATTACAAGAGATTGATCCACTGGAGAACAAAAGGGCAAACAACTCCAGGATCTTTCCCAAGAAAACTCCATGGACAGTATGGTTCACGGGGTCACAACATACAACTGAACAATAGATTGAAGCAAATGTGCTTTTTGTCCACACCCACTTTCTCTTTTCTAATTTTTGCCCACCCATAAAATTACTGATCCATAATTAGGTTTCCTGAATGTACTAGCCCATGAGAAAAAGAGTACTGTGTTCAAACCGCAGTGAATGGGTTGGACCACAGACAACAGATACTAGATATATTAGGTATATCTCCCAATATATAAATTAATGAATTAAGGTTTCTAAATCAGTTTCTTATAAAATTTGTTTCATATATATATGTATGTATATATATATACATATATATGTATATATATGTATATATGTATGTATGTATGTGTGTGTATATATATATATATATATCAATCTTCTAGAGAAACAGTTCTCAAACTTTTTGGTCTCAGGATCCTCTTTACTTTCATAAAAATCATTGAGGCACCTTCCCCAAATAGCTTTTGTTTATATGGGTTATATCTACCAATTTTTGCCATATTTGAAATTAAAATGTCTTGGTATTGTTATAAATATAGTTTGGATCTTATGGGTGCCCTGAAAGGGCGGGAGGTCCCAGATAACAATTTCAGAATCACTGCCCTAAACATGATTAATGCAGAAATTTATTTTGAATATCTAAACACATTTGTGATGGGTTATGCTTTTCTTGGATACCCAGGTGGCACAGTAGATAGAGCAGCACTGGGCTTGGAATCAGGAAGATTCATCCTCATGAATCCAAATCTGGCCTCAGATTCTTACTAGCTATGTGACCCTGGACAAGTCACTTGACCCTGTTTGCTTCAGTTCCTCATCTGTAAAGTGAGCTGGAGAAGGAAATGGTAAATCACTCTAGTATCTTTTCAAGAAAACCCAAAATAGGGTCCCAAAGAGTCAGACACAACTGAACAACAAAAATGCTTTTCTTGTCTTCTCAATGTAGGTGAGGGGAAGGAGGAAATCAGAGAGAATTTGGAACTTAAAAATAAAATTTAATTTTAAGTTTAAAATAAAATGGAATTGCCATCCTAGAGCTTAATTACTCCTGAGTAAGTTGTTAAAATCAAGCTCCCCAACTTGCAAAGCCAAAAATCAGCATCTAAGTCTTGATAATGCTATCAAGGCATAGCCTTCCTATAAGAATCAATCAGAAATAAATTGACAGATTTGTCCATTTGTTTTACTATATCCGTTTACAAGACAATGCACACAATGTAAAAATGAATAAATGACCAGGTGGTAAAATACCATGAGTGTTCTTTGCCACTGACTCATTCTTTTTGGAATTTTTGACTGTGAACAAAAAGTGTATGATTCTCTGAGTTGTTACGATTGACACAATATAAAGGCATTACTATGACCTAGAGATAGCATGAGATATCAATAAAATCTAGCTCAGTCAATGATCCTTGACTAAAGACTATTGTTTCTGTTCCAATCATCTAGAAATGATCCTTCATTCTTGGAATCTTTGACCCCTCCTTTGTACTTTTGAGGATTATAGCTTTAGAGCTGAAAGACACTTTACAAGTAATTAATTATAAAGATGATAAATTGGAGGTACAGGAAAGTTGTGATTTGCCCAAGATTCCAAGGTTGCTAAGTGGAAGATTAGTATTCGGGCCTGGGTCCCCCCACTCCAAAGGTAGGGTTCTTTCCATTTCACCATACTGCCTCCTCCTATTCTAACCAGTTTATACTTATTTGCATACATACTTGTTGACCCCAATTAGATTAATCTCCTCGAGGGCAGGGTCTGTATTGTTTCCCTCCTTATTCTCTTCAGAACCAGCCTAGAACAGTGACTAGCATAGAGTAGGAACTTAATACCCTTTTTGTTGAATTAGTTGTTATTAGAAAGCAGTTACCTGTATCACATTTGTGTGTGGTTGGGGATAATGAGGAGAGAGGTTAGAAATCCCTTTTAATTGTTATCAATGACTGCAGTAATTAAAGCCAAAAAAAGTTGCATCATGATTACTTTTAAATCTGCAATTGTGCCTTTATATAAGTAATTTTGATTCTTATACAGAGCTTCTAAAATGCCCCCAAATTAAAATACTTGTTCCTTTATGAGGTAAAAATATACTCCTATTTTCATTTGAAGTTATAGTGGGTAGGCTATTCAAACGTCCTGGCTCTTGTCAAAAGAAGCTTTAAAACCTTAGGCTGTGTGGCAAGCCATGTCCAAATCTTGTAAGATTGAAACCAATTAAGTTCTTTTTAATGACAGATAGTTGGGAGAAGCAGGAATCTTATAGAAAAGACAGAGGGGAAGGGATTTTATTAGAGCTCAATGACCTCTTAAAAGAGCTCTGTCAGACCAAATATTTACAGATAAGAAGTTGAATATGATGGGTTTAATAGATCAGAGCTGGCCAGGTAAGTCTAATAGCTGGTCCAAGATTTTAACAAAGTGAGACACTTGTAGTTCATCCAAGAGTTAACCATAGCAACAGAAAGCCACAGTAAGAGAAAGACATTCAGAGCAAGGAAAGTGTATTTATCAAGGATACAAGCCTTAATCCAGATGAATGTAGGTCCTGGGAGGGTGATATTCATGCTACTGGTCTGTAGTTAGAAGACTAAGAAAGGAGCTCCAGCCCCTTGTATCCCAGCTGGTTTTGTATTCAGTTGACAAGGAGTTATATTGTCCCTGTATTTTACCGCAAAGTCGTCGCACCATTGGTTTTTTGGTGTCTTTTTCAGTCCAAAAATTGGTTCATGACCTTTCATCACATGGTATAATTCTATTTTTCATGCTGCTTAAAAGGTAAACAGAGCAGCAATGCATTCACCAGTGGCATATGGATACACATTTATCTCTTGCACATTGAGAGCTGCAAGTCTAAAATTCTCAGTGTACACCCATTGTCAGTATATTTCCAAAAGCTCACTTGTGTGGTTTGCTTAGAGCACTACAGTGCTAACAGTATTGTCACTGAACCCAATGAAGAGCCATAGGTATAAGCGGAACAGGCAGGCAGGTAAAGCTTCCATGAGTAAATCTCATGATATGGTAAGACTGGCATCTTCCCTATTTTAACCTTTATTCACAAGTATTCCATGCATCCTAATCTTGCACCAAAGCCAGTTTAGTAATAGATTATTTTTAAGTAATATTGGCACAACTTTTTAAAAAACAATTTCGCATAATGGTTGCACGCTACTTTTTTGCAAAAAAAAAAAATTCAGCTTAAATCTGTGATGATTACGTGGCGAAATATAGTACATATCCAGGTCGATTTCAATAACCTCTAAGGAAAAATTAGACTAGTTTACAGGGGGGCATGGCCTTAGTATGTTGACCCCACCACAATGGGACACACAGACGTAAGAAGATAAAGCCCTCTGCAAGGTCACACATATACCTGTGTAATCTTAGGAAAATCACATCAATTTCTCTCAGTTTCCTCATCTACTAAGGGTTGAACAAGTTGACCTCTAAGACCTTTTCCAGCCCTAATTCTGATAATCCTAAGGACCTTGCAAATGTTAGTTTTATACAAATGTGAGATATGTGGTGAGACATTTATTAAATGAAGCTAGCAACTGAAGTAGGGTCTCCATGGTAGATCATGTTTGCTATTCATGGACCCCACTAAGTAGAGAGAAGTTAGTCACTGAAAGGTTTATCACTAATTGATTGATGAATTCTTTGAAAATGGCAATTTCCAGGGGCAGAGCCAAGATGGCAGCTGGAAAGCAGGGACTTGCTTAAGCTCTCCCCCAGGTGCTTCCAAACACCTATAAAAATAGCTCTGAACAAATTCTAGAGCTGCGGAACCCACAAAATAGCAGAGGGAAGCAGGGCTCCAGCCCATAACAGCCTGGATGGTCACTGGGAAGGGTCTCTCACATGGAGCTGGGAGCAGAGTAGGGCACAGCCCAGCGTGGGCTGCTCCAGGACCAACCAGACCAGGAGCCGGGCGGAACCGACAGTAGGGCCCTGAATCATTGAGCTGTGGCAGTTACTAGCCTTCTCAACCCACAAACGCCAAAGACAACAGAGAAGGTAAATTGAAAAACTGCTAGAGTGAAAGGAGTGCATGGTCAGCCTTAGCCCTGGGGGTGCAGAAGTGGTGCAGCTCTGGGAATGCTTCCAGAGCTCCAGCTGTGGTTGATTCTGGCACCAGGCCCACCCTGTGGGAAGAATTAAGTGGCAGATCAGAGCTGGATTGCAGAGCCTGCTTGGATCTGGGTCACAGTCTGGGTTAGTGGTTCTTGGGGGAGGAGGAGTGCTGCTGTGGCAGAGTTTGCTGTGTAGAAGTAGCTCTGAAAACAGCAGTGCAGCCCCTAAGCTTGGGACAAAGTACTCTCTACTCTGCCAGCAGTCACCTGCTGACAAAAAGCTCAAGGATCAAGTAGTTGCCTGGGAACATGGCCAGGCAGTGAAAACAGACTCAGATTCAGACTCAGACTTTGGAATCTTTCTTTGGTGACAAAGAAGATCAAAACATATAGCCAGAAGAAGTCAACAAAGTCAAAGAGCCTACATCCAAAGCCTCCAAGAAAAATAAGAATTGGTCTCAGGCCATGGAAGAGCTCAAAAAGGATTTGGAAAAGCAAGTAAGAGAAGTAGAGGAAAAATTGGGAAGAGAAATGAGAATGATGTAAGAAAATCATGAAAAACAAGTCAATGACTTGCTAAAGGAGACCCAAAAAAATACTGAAGAAAATAACACCTTAAAAATAGACCAACCCAAATGGCAAAAGAGCTCCAAAAAGCCAATTAGCAGAAGAACACCTTGAAAGGCAGAATTAGCCAAATGGAAAAGGAGGTCCAAAAGACCACTGAAGAAAATACCACCTTAAAAATGAAATTGGAGGAAGTGGAAGCTAGTGACTTTATGAGAAATCAAGATATTGTAAAACAGAATCAAAGGAATGAAAAAATGGAAGACAATATGAAATATATCATTGGAAAAACCACTGACCTGGAAAATAGATCCAGGAGAGATCATTTAAAAATTATTGGACTACCTGAAAGCCATGATCAAAAAAAGACCCTAGACATCATCTTTCAAGAAATTATCAAGGAGAACTGCCCTGATATTCTAGAGCCAGAGGGTAAAATAGAAATTGAAAGAATCCACCAATTGCCTCTTGAAAAAGATCCCGAAAAGAAAACTCCTAGGAATATTGTCACCAAATTCCAGAGTTCCCAGGTCAAGGAGAAAATACTGCAAGCATCCAGAAAGAAAAAATTTGAGTATTGTGGAAACACAATCAGAATAATACAAGATCTAGCAGATTCTACATTAAGGGATCAAAGGGCTTGGAATATGATATTCCAGAGGTCCATTAAAACCAAGAATCACCTACCCAGCAAAACTGAGTATAATGTCCCAAGGCAAAATATGGATTTTCAATAAAATAGAAGACTTTCAAGGTTTCTCAGTGAAAAGATCAGAGCTGAATAGAAAATATGACTTTCAAGCACAAGAATCAAGAGAAGCATAAATCATAAGGGACTTACTAAAGTAGAACTGTTTTGCTTACATTCCTATATGGAAAGATGATGTGTGTGATTCATGAGACCTTTCTCAGTATTAGGGTAGCTGAAGGGAATATACATATATATAGACAGAGGGCACAGAGTGAGTTGAATATGAAGGGATGATATCTAAAAAAATAAAATAAAATTAAGGGATGAAAGAGGAATATATTGAGAGAGGAAGAAAGGGAGAGATAGAATGGGGTAAATTATCTCACATAAAAGTGGCAAGAAAAAAACAGTTCATTGGAAGGGAAGGGGGGCAGGTGAAAGGGAATGAGTGAATCTTGCTTTCATTGGATTTGACTTGAGGAGAGAATAACATACACACTCAATTGGGTATCTTACCCCGCATGAAAGTAGGGGGAAGGGGACAAAAAAGGGGGGACGATAGAAGGGAGGGCAGATAGGGGGAAGAAGTAATCAAAAGCAAACACTTTTGAAAAGGGACAGGGTCAAGGTAGAAAATTGAATAAAGGAGGACAGGATAGGAGAGAGCAAAATATAGTTAGTCTTTCATGACATGACTATTTATGGGAGTGTTTTGCATAATGAGATATATATATATATATATGTGTGTGTGTGTGTGTGTGTGTGTGTGTGTGTGTGTGTGTGTGGCCTATGTTGAATTGCTTGCCTTCTTAAGGGTGGGGAGAGAAGAGGGGAGAGAATTTGGAATTCAAAGTTTTAAAAAAATATGCTCAAAAAAAAAGTTGTTTTTGCATGCAACTGGGAAATAAGCTATACAGGCAATGGGGCATAGAAATTTATGTTGTCCTACAAGAAAGTAAGGGGAAAAGGAATGGGGGGGGTGGAGAGGGACGGGGGTGACAGAAGGGAGGGCTGACTGGGGAATGGGGCAATCAGAATATATGCCATCTTGGAGTAGGGGGGCGCAGAAATGGGGAGAAAATTTGTTACTCAAAATCTTGGGAAATCAATGCTGAGAACTAAAAAATATTAAATAATAAAGTATGGAACAAGAAAATGGCAATTCCCTGAAGCAAATAAAAACATGCAAAAAAAATGTCCCAAAGCCCCATGTAGCCCTCTTCAGCTATTGCAGTGACAATGACAACAAATATCTATTCAGTACCTACTATGTGCAAAGTACTGAAGACAAAAAAAGTCCTCATGCCCTTGAGGAGTTTATATTCTACATGTCACCTATGCCTTTATTTGTGTCATTAATAAAAATGTTTAATTGCACAGGTCAATGATGGAACCCTGAGACACTCTACTAGTGATGTCCTTCCCAGTTGACATAAAACTATTAATGACTACCCTTTGATGCTAGCCATGCAACTAGTTTCAATCCATTGAATTGTACTAAAGTCTAGCTCACATTTTCACTTTCCCAGAATAATAGAATCAGAGACTTTGTCAAATGCTTTGTTAAAATCTGGGTAATCTATAGCACACTCTCATCTACTACTCCAGTAACTCCCATTGCAAAAGGAAACAAAGCTAGTCTAGCAAAGTCTATGCTTCATAAAGCTACACTAGCTCTTTGTCCTGCCTTCTCTAGGTAGTCACTAACCATTACTCTACCAGTATATTCTAGAGTATTATCTCTATTACAGAGTTAATTACATCTTGTCTATCCCATTGGGATGTGAGCTTCTTGAGGACAGGGACCAGATTTTTGCCTTTCTTTGTATCACCAGTACTTAGCTCAGTGCCTGGCACATGGTAAGTACTTCATTAATACTTGTTGACTAACAGACAATGGAAAAGATCTGTCAGCATTTCTATAGCTGTTCTCTCCAACTATCAAGGAGCTACCATATTTGGATTCTGGCTTTTCAATTCCCAATGTGCTGCATAAGAAAAAAGGAACAGTTCTAAAGAAAACAGAAATGGGAAGAGAATCTAGATCAGAGCAAGCAAGAGGAGAGAACACCAAATGATTGGGGGGGGGGGAGAAGGGGAGAGGTTAAGAATCAAGTACAACATTATAGCTGGGGGGAAAAGGCAATTGAGGAGATTTCAATAACTGTGTTGTTGTTGAGTTGTTTTTCAGTTGTGTCTCACTCTTTGTGACTCCATTTGGGCTTTTCTTGGCAGAGGTACTGGAATGGTTTGCCATTTCCTTCTCTAGCTGATTCTATAGATGAAGAAGCTGGGGTAAACACAGTTAAGTGACACAGGGTCACACAGCTAATAAGTGTTTGAGGCTAGATTTGAACTCATGAGGATGAGTCTTCCTGTCTCCAGGCCCACTGCTCTATCCACTGTGCCACCAAGCTGCTGCTTTCAGTAACTATAGTCTACTTTCTTAGCTTTATAAAATCTTTATGAGGATGGTCTAATCTACACACATGCTCGAGCGCGCACACACACACACACACACACACACACACACACATACATATTGGGATCAAATGATTAGCTTCACAAGTACAAGATTAGGAGGGCATGGATAGACATGATCTCAACCAGCTAGTCAATCAACAAACAGTTATTAGGTGCTTACTATGTACCAGGCAGTATATGGAGATACAAAAAAAAAAGGTAAGATTTTGGGAAAGCAGTGGGTTACAAGTTAAATATGAGATCAGAGTAGGCTCTAACAGCAACCTGAAAAGCCAATGCAATCTTGAGCTATTTCAAGAGGGAAAGTATTCAGCATTTGGAAGTGATAATTCCATTGTGCTTTACTCTAATTGCATTACACTAAGGTAGTTGTGCTTATTTTGGAAGAACATTAATAAACTGGAGATTGATCTGAGGACCATGATGAAAAACCTTGAGATCTTGTTCTGTGAGGTTCTGTTGACTAAAGTGGAAATGTTTAGCTTGGAGAAGAAGAGATTCAAGGAAATGTGATTGTCTTTAAGTAGCTAAAGAGGTATCATTTAGAACAGAATAGACCAGCACTCCTTGCTCCTGAGAAAGTTCTAGGAGTAGATGGTGGAAGTAACAAGAAGACAAATTTAGGCTTGATATAAGTCAAAAGAGGAAAGAGCTGTGAAGGAGGTCAATCAGTCAGTCTCTCACTAGATGGCTCCATTAGAGTTCTCTCTCTAGAGGTCTTCTAACAAAGACTGACTGACCATTTACGGTGGAGAAAATTCTTGTTCAGATACAGTTTAGATGAGAAGGATTCTGGGCTTCCTTCTGATCTGTGAGATTCTGTACAAGGGTATATTGGATGAAAACAGAAGGGACCAGGCAGGCTTTGCAAATTATGCAGTATAGTAAGCTATATATTTCTAGCAACACAATTGAATGAAAGGTGCTATGAATGCATGATCTCTCTTTGATCATGTTCATTGACTATAGAAAGGCATTTGATTCAGTATAGCAAAGGACCACTTTATGAACTCTTCTCCAACCAGGTGTCTCACACGTGTGTATTAAAATCATACAAAATTCCATAATAACTGTAACAGAAATAACTTTGTTCTATGATCATTTACCAAATGTGTTTGTTGCCATAATAGAGGATATCCAGTGCAAGGTCCAAATGGAAGCAGAATTTCCTATAAATGATGAGGTCCTCCAGATGCTTCTGTTTGTAAATGAAATTTTGAAGATTGTATCAAGTCCCGGAACCTGACAGAGCCTCCTAAATGTGATTCAGAATCACTAAAGAGTTCAGACTAACAAACTCTACAGGAAAAGTCAAGTGAATATAAAATGCCTATTGTCTTGAAAATAAAATGTAGTTGGATACACAGGATATGTGTCCTGATGGACTGTTAAACTGGCTTAACAGTACATTTATCTTGGAGAGGCCTTGTGTGTAGCCATAAATTTGACCCAAAGGAAAGAAAATGAACTGGATTACATTTGGGAAATTGTGTACTTCTTTCAGTCACCCAAATTTTCTTTCTGAAACAAAGAGACAAGAATACCTTTTTTTGTACTAATATTCATCTAATCAATTCACAAGCATTTATTAAGTGCCTATTATATGGCAACCACTGTGCTAAGTGCTTGGGGGCACAAACACAAAGAATGAAACAATTTCTACTCATACAGAGTATATATTCTAATGAAGGAGACAACACACATACGTAAACATTGTTGTCATTCATCCTACATTTTCAAAGAGGACCAATGATATCATCACTGTGATGTCTTGACTTGCAAGGGAATTAGATTTAAATGAGGGAGAGTTGCACAAAGTCATTAGCCTCACTCTTTTTTCTAGTCATTGAAGTTCAGTGGCAGGACAAAAGTACAGATAATTGGTGATGACCCAGGATACAATGGATGACCTTGGCACGTTCAATGCCTGACCAAGCTCTGAGCTAAGGGTGGGGAACCTGCAACCTTGAGGCCCTATATGGCCCTCTAGGTCTTCAAGTATGGCCCTTTGACATTCAGTCACTTGAGGACCTAGAAGGCCACATGTGGCCTTGAGGCAGCAGGCTCCCCACCCCTGCTCTAAACACTCTAAACCTGCTTTAGCTGCCTTCATAGACTTTGGAACAAATTGTTCTCATCTGCCTATTCCAATGGGGAAAGTCTTCACATGCTTGGGGTAGACACTCCACTAACTCACCAAAGGGTTTGAATCCCATAGGTTACCCTCAATCTGGTTTAGCCTATATGCCAAAATGGTTTCACTGGGATGTGGCCACTGCACATACTACAGCTTCTTAGAGCCACAGGTGAGAGTCTGGT